>NW_028277035.1:1815000-2117500 GCF_059951505.1 Python bivittatus | reverse complement strand
AATCTAACATATCTAGAAAGCATCCTTTTGGGGAAGGCTGATCTGCAGCACAGGAACCAGGAAGCCTGGCTTTCTCTTTGATTCCCCTCTTGTTTTTTTCTCCTCTCATATTCAGTTTGTCATTAAATCATTTTAAGAGAAGAGCTGTGTTAGTCTATAGTGGCACAAAAGCTTAAGCTTTTGTTAGTCAGAATAGGTGCTAATCAGATTCCTGATTATTTCTTTGTCATTAAATCATATGATTTGCTTACCATATTCTAAAAGCATAGCCCTTTTTCTCTGATCTCAGGTAAATACTCTGGCCTACACCTTGGTTATCTCTCACTTAGACTGCTAGAATAATCCCCTCTCTGATGTTCTAGTCTCTTTATGCAAGGATTTATTAGATTTATTAAAACCGCCCAACTCCAAAAAATTCTAATTTATAATATGCACAATACATAAGTTAAAAACAACTAAAACAACATAACTTCCTAGACTAAAGCCACATTCCCAACATTAAAACAAAAAAAAAATTTTTTTGAAGCACTGAGTGGCAAAGGGAAAGGAAAGCAAAAATCTTGTAGCATCACCAAACTGCATGGCATTTTGACAATATCACTTCTGATTTCTCACCAGATTTCATCATTCTTGCCAAAATTCACATGAGAGTAGGATAATAACCCTCATTTATTTTGCTCTTTATCCCAAATGTCTGAAAATCTTTTACTTCCTCAGATGACACTTCCAGTTGTCCATTAAGTAAAGGAACTGCCTCCTAGAACATGTCCATGATGTCTTCCATCTTTCCTTCCAAATCCCCCCTTTTCTTTCTTACCACAATAAACATTAATTGCATTAATCTAAATCCCAAATTCTGAAACAAATCAGGGTGATTTGAAACGATTTGATAGACAACTTAATAGTATCAAGACACCTCTGAAACAACTTAAATCTAAATCTAAATTTAAATTTAAATCTAATCCACCCAAACTTCCATTCTCAATATGAAATCAGAGGCATAATAGCTACATTCATACAACCTATTTAAACTGTAGTAACTTAACTCCCTTTCTAGTTCACATAATACAATAAACCATCAAATGGTTGGGTTTGCACACACATAGTAAGCCACATGAAAAAAAGCAAGCCAAGGTTAAACTAACAAAGCCTGGCCTATTGTTCAAATACAATTACTTAACCAACCCAATTTAGCATGATTCATGAAGTCAGGCCCTGTACCTGCAAAAGCTGAAAAAAATTATCCACAAGTTCTCCATACAAAGGAAATCTTGGCGGGGGTATGGGCTGGGGGAGAGTTGAAGAGCACTGTTTCGTGATAAATAATTTCAGCATCTCATCAAAGTGAATGTGTTTATCAGAGCTCTTCAATCACAGCGCTTTAGTGAAATTGATGTCATACTTTACAGGACAGGACAGTGTTCAAAGCTTTTTCTTTTCCTAGGAATGATGGAATCTATGGCTCTAGAAAAGTCTAGTACTTTATGCTTGCTTTACAAATGCTGAAAGTTCAAGTCTCTCTGCCTCTACGTCCTCCATTTCCATCACCAGTTCCTGTCCTACTGGCCTTACTTTGTTCTGAGCAAAACATACGAAAGAATTGTGAATTGTTTTTAGTTACCTTAACTACCTTGCTCTTTCATTTATTCTTCTGATTTTTGCAAGTTGTTTGTCTACCTCAAGGATTTTTCATATAAATTATCAGAAATAAATAGTCCAGGGAAAAGGAAAAGTAGCTCATCCCTCCTCTAGTTTGGAAGATTTGTCTTTCACAAGAAACACTGAACCTATTCTGAAATTTTGCAGGTTACTTAGCTAGGATCACCTCTATACTTTATGCCATTTAGAAGTTCACAAAAAAAAAAAAGGAGATAAATAAAATGCTTTTATGTTTGGAAATCTCCAAATTAGGAAATCTGCTTTTGTTCTGGTACAGCTAAACCTGTAAGTGTGAAAGTTTGCCAACTGATCACTCAGAACAGTCAATTTAATCAGAAAATGTAATCCAGTCTAGTCTGTTTATCCCAAGTTTCATTTCCTTCTCCTTCCTCTATTGCCTGCTTTATATATGTATCTATATATAAACCCCTTGGCTCAGGGACCATCCTCTCCTTTCCTGAAAATCACCATATATATGGATATCACTATTGTTAATGTATCTGTTGAAATGAATTTGCATATAGTTCTGTAATATACAGCATAATATATAGTTATATAACAGTACGCTGCTGATCTAGCAGAGTTCCTCTATAAAAACAGTATTGCACTTCTTATGGAAACCAATCTCAAGTCCCATTCTTCCTGTGGATTATCAAGAGCTGTGTCAAAGCAAATCCAGTATCAAAAAAGCAGTTTTTCAAAATTCAGGTTTGAGAAGTTGGTTGTGATGGAATGGAATTATGAAGGCCACACTCAGAGAGGGAAACATGCTCTTTCGTCTCCCGAGGGGTGAGGAAGAGATAAGAGGATGAGGCTGGCACCTCCCTGAGGAATTCACTCTGTTTTGACTGGCTGACTTTGGGAACTGAGATTCTTGCTAGAGGTTGTAGCTAATAAACACTGCTGAACTGAATCTACATGGTCTCCTGGAGTTCCTTGGGCTAGGCCTGACATTGGTGGACTATGCCTTCACAAATCTTTAGTTGTGGATTTAATAAACATTCAATGGACTGAAGAGAGAATCTTAGGTGTCAGATTTGTTTATTGGATGTATCCATTTTCCTATGACCCTAGTATGCTAGATTCTCTCAAGCCAGTGCATCACCTGGAAAATCATGACAGGTTTTCCATTTGTATTAGGTTTGTTTTCATTGTTGAGTTTTAATCTTTGTACACCACCCAAAGTCACTGCTGTGAGATGGGCAGCCATATAAATTATTTAAATAAATACATGATTATTATTCTCTGAATAGATAATCCTTTGATGTTTATCTCCTTTTACAACGTATTTGATCAGTTAAATTGATTTCTTTATGGATGATAGAGCTGAGTTTTCTTTAAAAAAAAATAAGCTCCTGCAAGAAAAGGTCATGGTCCATATAGTATCACCTCTTGTTACACTCAATTATTTTGCTACAGTTTACAGTGGTAAACTCTTTTACATAGAGACATATTTCAAACCACAAGTGAACCGATCAGCTTGCAAAGTTAATTTCTGCAATGTCAGGGGAGCAGACAGTTTATTCATTGCAAACCATTCATGCACCGGCTTTCTCTCCACATATTCTTTCAGCCGTCTGACTCACGCTCAGCAGTCCTCAGCCCCACGGCTCTCTGGGTTGCCAGCAGCACAATGCTTCTTCTTGGCATGATTGTTGGCATCTCCTGCAGCTCCTCTCTACCTAAACAAAACCAAGCCATGAGTTTCTAGGGTTGCCATGAGGGTACAGAGCAGGAGGGTGGGTGGAAGAGTAGGAATTGCACTGTTTGATTTTCAGGGACGTCTGAATCACAGAAGAATTGTTGGCAACTGAGTACTTTGCAGATCTTATACAATTTTATCAAAGTTAATTATAATTTAGGTTGTTTAATTCACTATAAAAAAATAATGACTTCATTTGCAATGCTCTGCAAAGTGAGCCCCAGTCTATGGGCTTATTGACTCCAAACAGCTAAATCTTGTTTGTGCTGGTTGACTGGCTTATGTATAACTCATACACATCATCCTTGTTTCCAACATGCATTCATTCATCTCCTAATGTCCTCACACAGATGCCTACCAAACACAAGTGCAATGAGCACATTACTCCTTCGGGTGCCAGCTTTTTGTTTCTGTTTTGATTTGCTCTCTCCTTCATATCATTTCCATACTACCCAGGCATAAAATCTGTTCGAAGGCATTGACTCGTGTCTAAAAGACAATATTCCGACCTGAGTTACATATGCAACAGAATGAGAAGATAGACTCATCATCTAGACTTTTGCCATAATGAAGTAGGATAGTGCCTCTTAATTCAGTGAGACAGAGTATACTCCAGCCTTCTTACTACATAGGAATTCTAATCACAATTTCTTAAGAACAATACATATGTTCTAATGTGCCAATAATAGTAGTAGTACAATAGAAGAGAATATCTGTAGCTCAGGGTTGAACTGTGGCGTCCTTGGTGCTATCTGAGTTTCGTTGTTTGCTTGCAGACGTTTCATTACCTGACTCAGTAACATCATCAGTGTGCATCATCAGTAATTTTATTAGTGTATTTTTTTTAATCTAAACCCATTGATTTTGTAATACAGAATATTCCAATTCTGTACTCCAAATTTTGTTGTGTTTCATTCATATTTATTTTTCTATTTTTTAAAAAAATTACTGATAATGTTGAGTTTTTCATTGCCTCTTCAAAAATGTTCTCCAATATATTCAAAGTACACACAAAGATGGAAGAATAAAGAAATACCCACAGTGGAAGACTGGATTATAAAATTGACGGAGCTTGTGGAAATGGCAAAGCTGATCAGTTTGGTCAGAGCAAAAATGATAAAGACTTTTTTAAAAGACTGGAAGCCTTATATGGACTTTTTGTTGAAAGAAGAAAAGACTGAACTGATGATTTATGGATTTATGGATAAAAAGAGTTAAAGAGGAAGGGGAAAAATTAAGATGGCATTTACTCGATAGAAAGAAGGGCAGAAGTAATAATTCTATGTTTTCTTTTTTCTTTTTTTCTAACTTTTTTCTTTCATATTCTTTAATTATCTATCTATCTATCTATCTATCTATCTATCTATCTATCTATCTATCTATCTATCTATCTATCTATCTAAAACCAGACATTCATAGACTGCTACAGCATTTGGACAAACAGACAACTTAACAAGTCTCTTAGCTATATATTTGACATTTAGCTATCTTTGGTAAATTATATTCCTTTTGTAGTTGTCAAAGTTTTAAATGTATCATTACTTAGCAACTGATTAAGAGTAATTATCCATATTTAACCCATATTTTTAAAGAAAGTTTTATACAGGAATGTATAATCTTTTCTCCAAATCCCCCTTAATGGTTCTCTCATACCTTCCCCAAGGTCGGCTGTACTTTCCTTTACACAAGGGAAAGACCAGTGTTGCAATGGGGCCCCCATAGGGAGCAGCTCTGGGATGACACACAAGGAAGAGTCTTTGCAGGAGATCACAGCAGAGAAGTTTGTTGGCTTCAGCCCTGTGGCAGGAACCCAGGAGTCTAGCTCAGGACACACTGGAACACATCCATGTTCCTGCCACCTGGGCAGAAACAGTATTCCACCTTCCTCTGTGATGGAAGGTCTACTCCCAGCCAAATTCACCTGTGTTTGCTGAGAAATGCCACCAGTGCTTCCCACTCCTGCTTGCCTTTCCAAAGGACTTTCTCAAATCCTTTTCAATGACTGGAGAGTGGAAGGAATCCATGAATGGTACTAGCCTCACCTCCCCCCCCCAACACACACAGATGGGGTGGGCAGAGGGGGCCTACCAGGAAGGAGTAGAAAGACAATGGGAGGCAGGCAGAGTGAGAGAGGCCAGACAAGGTGATGGTGGAGCACCAGCAACATCTGGCTGATGAATAAATGATGAGAAGGCAAACACATCCCCAGAGCAAGGAGAATTCAGAGCCAGTAAATCTTATGGTTGCCTTTAGCTATATGAGTTCTGAGAGTGATCCAGCTTTGGGTGCACAAGCTTGGCTTGCAAACACACAGCTGGATCAGTGCCATACCACACTCCTGCTCTACCTGACTTGTCCAGACTGAGAAGTAGCAAGTGTGAGTAACGTCCCCCTGCCTCAAATTTGCTCATAGCAAACCCTCCCCCCAGGAGCGGAGACCCACAATTTTCTCTAAGGGCAAAACAAATAATCGCAGATTGGGAAGAGCAGACATTAAAGATGACTCATGTTCTTTCACTGCTCTAGTCCATAATCCAGATCTCCAAAATTATGCTAAAGTCACCAATAGATTGTAGAAAAGCCAAGAGAATAGTGCCAAACCAAGTAAAAAATACAGTACAGTGGTACCTCTACTTACGAACGCCCCTACTTACGAATTTTTCGAGATACGACCAGCTCCGGCCCCAAAAATTTACCTCTACTTATGAACTCACCTCGACTTACGAACCGGATCCGCGGCCATTTTCTGCCCGTGCCACGTGGTCCGCGGCCATTTTTCCTCCCTGCCGCGTGGTCAGCGGCCATTTTTCCACCCATGATGTGTGGTCCGCGGACGCCGGAATGGATTAACGGTAATTACATTGAACCTTATGGGAAAATTTACTTCGACTTGCGACCAACTCGACTTGTGATCAGAGTCCCAGAACGGATTAAGTTTGTAAGTAGAGGTACCACTGTATGTAGCTCACAACAATCTACAGTGTTGTGAAGTCACAGATGGTTTTCCCAGAAGCAATCAAGGTAAACACTATTTTAGCATAGAGATATGGTTTATAAATAATATATCAGCAGTGCTGACTCAGCTATAAATTCTTACTCACTGTAACCTGGAGGAGGAAAATATGCTATTTAAAAATAACACCAACTTTTCTCAGCAACGGAAGAAAAAAAGAGTGAAAGTAAAAAAAATCATGCTTATATTTATATTTTTGGATAATGTTCTTCATCCTTGCAAGGATGCCATAGCCTGGAATTAAAACAAGTTATTTCCACTAACAGATGTTGGGTTAAAACAGGTAATAGAAACTACCCTTCAAAACATGGGCACAGTTGTCTGCAATTGTAACTTACTGTATTTGTCTGCCTAGATAGCATTGCAACTCACAAGATGTACCTGTAACATACCTAGAAAGGAAGGAAGGTTCTATTTTTATGCCTCTCTGTTGATTCTTTCTTATGTTCATTGCTTATCCTCTTTCCCAGTCTCCTGGGTCCTGGATCTTCTGGCTAGAACAAATTAGTGAGCAGTTCAAGTTGCCAGTATCTAAGGCACAGATATGATTGCAAAATATAATCCCACTTCAGAATGAGTCAGAATGTTTATCAATAGCTAGGGCTCCAAAGGCAAGGAGATAGCATCATCAAGGTCATGCAAGGACTGAGGTTTTCAAGGAGAATGCACAGCAAGGAGCCAAATACAAGGTATGGAAAGCCTGGCTTTCATAAATCCACCCTTCTTCTAATGCCTACCCCCCTCGAGCAGGAACCTCCCCTCCTCCCCAAATACAGGAAGCTCCCAGTCGGCATCAACTGGGTCAGGTTCAGTGTGGGATAACAATGCCTCTCTGCTCTTGCTTGGGCTTCAGCTTTCTGGAACTCCTTCCCCACTTGCAATTAGGTAGCTCCATCAAGCCCAATGTTCCTCTTTGATCGCGGGATGCTGACCTCATCTGTTCCCCAGGGCACAATGTAAAGGGTATTACATTGCTGTATTATACTGTATACTGAAATAAGTTTCAGTCTGACAGTTGCACAGCTTCAAGACATGGAAAAACCATAGAACACTGCCATCCATAATCATAGAGATGAGGTCAGGTGGCCTAATATGGGTGTGACCAAATGTATGAGCCTCCACTTCAGCCAAAGTCAGTCTTCATTGCTGCCCGTTCTTTTCCAGCATTTGCTCTCTCAGGGCTCTGTTTTCTGAAATTCTTTCACACATGTTACATCCCTTCTCCTACTATTTCACATGGTGCAATTCCTTACTGGTGCAACTTCAAACACAGCAGCACCACTTTTTCTCAATGCAGCATCTGAAAATAATGAGAGATTTTGTCAGCACTTCAAGATAGGCCTGATCAAGAAACAGACACTGCAGGGATTCTAGGAAAGCTTCTGTGTTCCTGGAATATATACTTTATCAGTATTCCTGAATACTATATACTTTATATATGGTACATTAGTAGAATCTTCACTGCCCCTTTTTAAGGACAACAAAGTCAAGGCAAGGCTGTCGTGAGTTTCTTTCTCATGCTTTCTACTTTCCCAGAGCTAAGTAACAGTTTTTCCTCTCTCACCTCCTCCTCAAGGCCAAAGCTCAATTCCTCTACAGATTTTGTGATATTTGCCACTTTCTCAGGGTTGGTCAATTTTGCGACGAAGAGACAAAATTATCCAGTGGTTGATCAGCATCAGTTACCAGTTAACCACACAATCATGGCAAGGTTTGTCTCTTTCCCGCAGGGACTATTTCTGCCTTGTGTCTCTCGCTCTCCATGTGTCTAATTATACTAGTTCAAATTACAATCCTTTTGGTGCTGCTCAGTTATCTTAAATGTCCTTGTAGATACATGTTTATCGTTGAGAGCCCCTTCCCCATATGTTTCTTGTTTTCACATTATTCTTGATTTATGAGATGCCAAAATGGGCTACAGTAGGAAGAGCAGATAAATGAGCTTAGAGAAGCTAAGACAGACCCCCAATCTTGTAGAACTGGGCAGTGACCTCCGACTCACACCAGTTGTACTGCAGTGCCCCAATTTGTGAATGTTTTCCTGCTGGCTGATACATACTCAAGGGGGATGTAGCAAAGCCAGTGAAGAAAGCCAATTAGTATAACAATTGTCATCCTCACAAATCTAGACAACATTGTTTGGCAGGGAGTCGCAATAGAAGCCACAGAATCAGGATAGGGATTGGCGGTGCAGATAGCTCATTGTATGAATGCTTTTGTTTTGCACTGACACAAAGAGGGGTGGACAACATTTTGAATCAGTGGTGAGGAAAGGGCTTGCACATAGGCTTATCCAAGGAGGAATTCTCACCTAGGCATGCAAGTTTAATCAGCCTTCAGGGTCAGAACTCAAGATGGAACAAAGTAGAAAACTCAGCAGCAGTAACCTCTTTCATAGCAGATGCATTGCTTTAAATAAGGAGGCAGAATCCAGGTTGCAACCTGACTCTCTTATGCAGTGTTTCTCAACCTTGGGAACTTTAAGATGTGTAGACTTCAATTCCCGGAATTCCCCAGCCAGCCATGCTGGCTGGGGAATTCTGGGAGTTGAAGTCCTCACGTCTTAAAGTTCCCAAGGTTGAGAAACACTGCTCTCATGCCTAAGAGACTTCAAGATTGGTCCTTTATATTTTGCAGTCAGGTTTTCCTAACCTGGCCCTTCCAGATAGGTTGCATCTGCAATTCCCAGATTGTCCACCCAGCATGGTCAAAGCTTGGAACTGTGGGCATTGCAGACCTTTGGAGGACATCATCATTTGCAGGAAGGATACTGTAAACATGGAATATCAACTCTTGCTAGAAGACCCGGCATTTAAAAGATGATGGAGAGAGATGGATGAAAAAACCCAAACTGACAAGGATATTGAGTGAGGAGAGAAGAGTACAAATAATCCAAACACCACTATATCTGCTCAAAGTAATAACAAAGGACGCAGGACAAGGAAGGTGATCCAACTGATTACTGGAGCATTTTATATGCCACTTGGCTACTATATGGCCAAAAAAAAAAAGGCAACAGGCCACCATATAAAAATAAGTTTTGGCAAAGTTGAATAAGTTTTAGAAAGCAGAAGGAAAGAAGAACCAACCTAATACTGAAAAATAATTTTTGGTATTTCATTTCTTCAGATGGCCCTTGTCCTAGGCAAACAGGGTAAGCTGAGTCAGGAAAAGAAATTCTGCCTACGCTCAGAAATCCTTTAGCTATCTAAGAGGGCAAAAAGAAGGCCCAGTCAATCATGCAAAATTTGGACTTGTCAGCATGAAGGAGTTCAAGCCGTTTAAATTCTCAGCTGAAGTGACATTCCCTATTCTTTTTAATAAGGGATACCCATAGAGTCCTTGGCAAGGAGCAGTGGTGCTCCAATGAACCATTGTGCTGAATTCAGTGCTAGTCACTGTGCTCAATTAGAGTAATTGCAATGTGACAGCTGTCTTCCTGCTAGGATGCGGGAGCTGGTGCTGTGCAGTTTGCCTCTTTGTCAATGAGTTCTGATTTTGCCAGTCTTCTGAAAAGCATTTATAGGAATGCGCTCGTAAAAAAATCTGGAATGTGAGAGAAAAACTAACCACTTCACCTAATCGCAACGATGTTTGAGCCATTAAGTGCATTGAAAACTTGCACCAAATGAAAATATGCCATAATTAACAATCCACCAGAGAGGTATTATCTCAACAGTCTAATGAAGTGTGATAAAGAATGCCGAGTTTAAAGGATCCTGGATAAGGAAGGTAAAATGATTAAAGGAAGAAGCACAAAGACAGTATAAAACCAAAAATTCTACCCTTGTGAAATCAGCTTCTTTGAATATGTTTAAGTGCAAAGGTGCCCGGCCTTTTCTTTGCATTCCTAGAGGATGTTGCTGGCAGCATTCCATATTCTCATCCTGGAATTCCTATTTGATAATCCACTGAAATTTTACAACTTCACTATTGGCTGCCAAAGTCAGCAAACTAATCAAAACTCCAGGAGTTTATTAGCAAACACCCCACAGACAATATTATTTTCCCACCAGTTAATTACCAGGACTTTCCCCAAAGAATCTTGAGCCTTGTTATAACATGGTATGAGTGCTTAGATTTCTCTATTAAATATCCCAAGTTCCCTCGGGTAATTATAGTTTACAGAATTCTCTGGGGAGAGACTAAGAATGAATGACTCTTAAAACATTCAGGCTGCAGTCCTATATCAATTTATCCAGGTATAATTCTCATTGAATTCAGTGCCTGGGTTCATATATCATGCTAAATACAGATGACAATTCAAATATGGTAGGCCAGCCAGAGAAAAATTTCATTATTAATGTCAATTGTCTTAACTTTCTCTGCTGAAATAACTTCTCAGAAAGAGATGCTGATATATTCAAACTCTTGTCTAAAATTATTCTAGGTAACTGCTCCAGAGGAAATTTTTGATTACAGAGACCTGCCCTTCCTGCAGTGCTTTAGAACTGTGGGTCCCTAAACACTAGCTCAGTGTTGTCCAAACTTGGCCACTTTAAGATGAATGGACTTCAACTCCCAGAATTCCCCAGCCAGCATGGCTAGCTGGGGAATTCTGGGAGTTGAAGTCCACTCATCTTAAAGTGGCCAAGTTTGGACAACACTGCACTAGCTGGTTGGATTGTACAAGGGGCATTTTGTTCATATCTAGCTGGTGTTCCTTCCTTCTTTCACCTGGCCACCAGCCTATTACTGTTATATGCCACTTCAAGAGAAATGATCTGCGCCTCCTTACTGTCAGTCTTCCACAACCTCATGACCTCCAGATGTGTTGGGATTACAGCTGCCAGAATTTCCAGAGACTCTTAACCTCTATACACCTGAAGGGTATCAGCTTGGGGAACATTATAAATTTAAATTGTATTTGCTTGCTCTTTGTAATTCTACGTACTTATGTAAAAAAAGATATATGTATCTTCTTGTAGATTTAATTGTTGATGTGATACTCTATGATAGAGAAGGAAAGAAGAGTTTGAAAAATAGACATAGGCCTTTTCCACATTTGTATTAACTATAGAATACGTCAGATTTCCTTACTAGGTAGATTCCCAGGACTGGAATCACAGAATGTAAACAGACAAAGGACACTTACAAGCTAGTGTGGGAAATGAAAGGCCAGCTTACTGTTACACAGAGGAAATGTGGGGATGCATATTTTTGAATCCAAGGAAGATATAAATTAGGGAATCAGTGTTAACCGTCAGGGAGTATTAACTGTTTATAATGGCTGCTGTTCTTGAGTCATAGTAAAGGTTAGCCCTAGAGATATCATGCCAAGTTTCTGGGAAGCATCAACCAAGTTTGTGCCTGCCTTGGGGGAATAAGACAGCCCAAAAATGTCCTGGCAACACCCTTTTTTTTGCTGCATCCCCATAAGTGAGACAGCTTTAAGTTCTCTATATCTGTACTGGTGTTAAAGTAGCGTTTTCTCCACATTTCAATACTAAAGATAGCCTCAAAGTGTGTAAAATCAGTCAGATGTTGTTGCCCATCACTTTGAAGGGAGGTTAGATTATTGCTGTCACTGGGAATAGAGGAGAAAAGATATTGGCCATGGAGGCAGCAAATTTCATGTTGCTATAGTATTCTGCTGACTCAAGGACAGATGGAGAGCAGTTCAACCCAACAATGTACTTAGCTATGCAGACCCATAAAGTTTGAGTACTGTAGCTTTATAAGCTCACTTCCACATATCTGAAAAGTACTGCCTTACAATACTTGTTCATGTCTTCACTTGCTGGAGCCTTCTTAATGAGCTCCTAAGGATCCATTAGCTTTGCTTTTCTCAACTCCTGAACAAGATGTAACAGGGCTGGCCATGCAAAGGCACCCCTTTAGTATCTACTGAAGCAACCTAGGAAATGAATCCCTTCAAATTTCTCATTAACAGAACCAAATGCCTGGTTAATTAACTTTAATGGTCCATTCAAACTGGACCCAGATAATTACCTTTTTTTTCCTCTTGACAGCCATCATCCCAGTAGTACAGGCTCAGAACTGAGGAGGATGAACGCTGACTTGGCACCTCTCTGCTAATTTGTCTCCAGTTGATCATTTGTGCCTTTTTTTTTTTATCCTACAGCTCATTAGAGCTAAGCCAAGAGAATTGCCTCCCACATATTTGTATTCCAGACTCAAAACAATGAAGAAGCAAGAAGGCTCCTCTCTTAACTACAAGGACATAAGGACTTGGGTGTTTCTTAGATTCAATTACCTTGATTGTTTCTTTTTCTTGTAATAATAACTTTAAAATATATCTCTATAACTTGTACATGGTGTATATGGATGTTCTGTGGATATCAAACCTACCTTTAAAAAGTCTTGATTAACATTATAAAGAAGTAGCAACAAAAGAAGAGATTATCAGTTTTAAAACATTAAAATTTTGTTACAGATTAAGCTTACATGCTCTATTTCAATACACAGTTACTTTTACTGGTATAAAATCACATCCTTCATTACTTTTCCCAATGAACATGTCAGCTTTTCCAGTTCAGTGACTAATCAACTTTTGAGTAGATTAGATTTTGAGTAAGTAGATTTTTAAATCCTGTATAATCACTTTTCTAGAATCATGTACAGATAAATTTATGTAACGAGCTGCCACCTGTTGATCCCAAATCCAGCAACTTTCCTTGCAACCAATATTGATTCAAACGAAAGTTCATTTATTGAGAATAGGTGTACAGATCCAAAGCATTGCTAAGACTGATCAAAAGCGCGCCAAAAGCTGTTTTTCTTACTTCCCCCCCCTACATCGCCCTTAGTTCTTGGTCCTCTGATTCTCTTGCTGGTATGACCTTGAGCATGCCAGAGCTTGTGATAAGGAGCCATCTGCTTTTTAACGGTTTCTCATCCCTACTTCCCCCCGCCCCCTTTTACAATGGCAGAACCGCAGTATGTAAAAAACCATTTTTTTTCTTTTTAAACTAGCCATCTAATAATCTATTATAAAATCTTGCGAGGATTCTGACAATTTAATTGCTACCAATACATTGACAGTCAAACTAATACATCACAACAATCTTTGGGGTTAGTTTTGTTTGTTTTTTCTGATTTTACAGTATTACAAATTCCTAGTTATAATCAAATAACAGTAAATTGTCCTGTGCAGGCAGTCCTACCCATTCATAATCTGCATTCCTCCTACAAGAATTCAATGGAATGTATAATTGACACTGGTATCAACATATTAAGGATCCTATGCATATTAAGATTAATGTGACTCTTTTAAAAAGTGGCATGTGTTTTTCAGGTTTATATGGAAGCTGGAAAAAGTTGATCAGCTTTAATGAACAGCAGAGCAGTGGTGGACTTGTGCGAGGTCCGAAATTCTTATTTCACATCAATTTCACAGCATGCGCACCCTGTGTGCGTGGATGGGATTTGAACCTTGCATTCATGTTTGAACATTAACCATTCCATGGTTGGTGTGGGTCTTCCGGGCTGTGTGGCCGTGTTCTGGAAGTTTTGTTTCCTAACGTTTCGCCAGCATCTGTGACTGGCATCTTCAGAGGGCAGGAGCATAGACAGGAGCGGTTCTCTCTGTGCCCAGGGGACACAGGGGGACATGCTGGGCACAGAGAGAACTGCTCCTGTCTGTGCTCCTGCCCTCTGAAGATGCCGGTCATAGATGCTGGTGAAACATTAGGAAACAAAACTTCCAGAACACAGCCACACAGCCCGGAAGACCCACACCAGCCATCGTATGCCAGCTGTGAAAGCCCTCGACAATACATTAACCATTCCCCTCCCATTTTTCCCTCCCAACACCTGACATTAGATTTTCTTCCTACTTGTTTTTCACCTAAGGTATGATCCCAGGATCTAAAGTCACTTCCCGACCAGGTACAGATCTGCTCTTAGATTGTGTTGAACTCCTGCTGATAATATAATGTTGTTATCAGGTGATTAACATCCTGATAAATCCTGGATTATTCCAGTCCCATTTTTTTGTTCAAGAAATCCTATTTTCAAGCAGGGAGTGACATCACAAAAGCAGCAGCATTTTGCTGCTCTCTATCTCAAAGTTCCTGATCTCTCAGTGTGGGATGTGAGGGGTCAAAAATACATAATTGAATAAGAAACTTGGAAGCTAGACACTATGACAAGCACATAAAAGTCTGCTATTTACTGTTGCAAGTGAAGAGGCTTTAGGGGGATGTCATGAAACTGAGGGGCTGCTGGCTGGCAGATAGGCACTGGTTGCCTGAATCATCTTCATTTTCATTTATTCTCCAGGAAGAGCATGATCTGATTAGCTCCCAGTTCTCTGTGAGCACCACAGACTTGGAAACAAGCATACATGTTCATTCCCATAGCTTCCTGAAATTATTACAAATCCAGTCCAATCAAACCCTACAGGATTTTCACTGTGCAATCAGAAGTCTTGGATGACAGAAATGCTGGTTGTCCGGAAGGGCCCAAGTAAATGCTAGGAAAATGTTATTTCTTTACAACTACAGTGCCACCTGGAGGTAAGAGGTGTAAACTAAGTGGATTTAACACATGTATTTCTTTCCCCATAATTACACATGGAGAAATTGAGAAACACAATCACCTCCTGGAACACAACGGTCCAAAAGCTTGCAAACACACATGGGAAAGGTTCACCCAGAAGCTCCATCTCAAGCCCTTTGTTGTTCTGCTAAATATTCATTCCCAGCATGGAAACATTCCATTCATATGAGAAAAATACCCTTAGTATTGAAGACCATGGGCTGAATTATCTCAGGTTGTTTAACTCCCACTAAAATAAATAAATCGTACTTTCTTGTTAGAATAGCTCCTCCAAACATCCAGAAAACTGTAGCCAATCAAAAACAACGATCAGAGAAGAATACTAGGCCTTCTCTATATAGCAACATCACAGAGCAGACCTGTTTGAGATCATGCCAAAGCTTCTTATAGCAATGAAAACATAAAATACCAGAGTAGCTTCTGCAAGAAAGGAAAAATAGCAGACACTAGAAACTTGCCAGAGCATAGTGTGGGCATTAATGCAAAAAGCAGCTCCTACTAAAGCAGGGGAAGAATGGATAATCTGGAAAGCCATAAAATGTCTTCATACTTTGGTTGATCGGCCAAGAATCGACATGGTAAACTGAAGGTATTCATATGGTGACTGTTGAAAGGAGCAGACTAGGGATATGCAAAATGTTTCTTGCATGAACCATTCCATGCAAGAAACAGCTGGTTTTGAGTGGCCATGCCTGAACCAAACCCCATAAGTGAAGTGCAGTTCTTTTGTTCAAGATATGGATTGAAATGCATTTGCTGCAGGCAAAGGTTGTGAGGGTGGGGATAAGAGTGGGAAAAAAGGCCAAGGAGATTGGCTGTGGTGGCTGAGGAAGGGGAAAGGAAAGGAAAGGAAAGGAAAGGAAAGGAAAGGAAAGGAAAGGAAAGGAAAGGAAAGGAAAGGAAAGGAAAGGAAAGGAAAGGAAAGGAAAGGAAAGGAAAGGAAAGGAAGGTTGGGTGTGTGCTGACTGGTAGGATATGTTGTGCTGTTCATTATAGCTGCGGCCGCTGCAGTGAGGAACGGCCACGTAGGCCAGTACCTCAGTGGTGGTGGCAGCTGAGGGGAGCTGGGGAGTGAGAGAAGGAAAAGCCCTGGGAAGATGGGGAGTCTGGGGAGCAGTGGGGCATGCCACATTGGGATGACAGTAGCAGCAGTGGCTGAGAGGAGGCAAGACAAGGCAAGGCACGAGGAAGATGGAGGGCAGGCAGGATGGTGGCAAGTGCACATGAGAAAAGCCATAAATGTGATATGGAGAAGAATCCAAATAGGCATTACTGGCAGCGGTGTGTGCCTTGCACTTGGAGATCATTTCTTCCTGCCTGACCCATTTCTATTTTTCCCAAAGCAAAAAGGAACCAAGAAAAGTAAAATAACCTTGCTTAATTAGCAGCAGGCTCTGACTGGTCAATAAAGGAGACTGCTGTATTAATTAAAAGTCCTTGAAAAGGGAGCACATATATTTGAGATCTACAAAATAATCTGCTTTCCTCTAGCATGATGGATGGGTCTTATTTCAAGACCTAATCAAATCTGCAAGTGCTCCAGCCAGCTACCAGAACCATTAATAAATTCTTCATTAATGAACATATGAAGGTGCTTCGTTTGAAGTTAGATTACAAATCCATGTAGCTCAATGTGGTTTATTTTAGTGCGGCAACAGTTCTCCAAAGCTTCAGATTGGGCCAGAGCCTTTCTCAGTTCTACCCTTAAAGGTCAAAATTGAAGCTGAGAGCTTCTGTAAGCACTGAACAATCACATTCATTATTATTGATTTCTTATTGTCAGAGAATAGAAGCATTGTTCCTGGATTTTGTAAGCTGCCCAGAGTCTAATGGAATGGGCAGCTATAACAAAT
Organism: Python bivittatus; assembly: GCF_059951505.1. NCBI lineage: Eukaryota > Metazoa > Chordata > Lepidosauria > Squamata > Pythonidae > Python > Python bivittatus. Next base: position 2,100,750 of record NW_028277035.1, on the reverse strand, counting down.
TATTATTATGTTGGTTGCACAGTCAGCCAGTTGGATGATGATGATGATGATGATGATGATGATGATGATGATGATGATGCATATTCGTGGCAGAACCTGCAAAAGGTGTCTCACTGAAGACATAAGAATATGGGACTATACAAGAGGAGGCAGTCCTGCAGTTAATTTGAGCCAAAGCCATGTAAGGCCTTAGACACCAAAGTGAGCAACTTGAATTGGGCTCACAAAGCAAATGGCAACCAGTGTGGCTTTTTCAATATGGAGGTCGTTTGGCACCTTCTACAGGCCACTTGCCACCTGTGCTACTGCCTCCTGAGCCAGCTGTAATGTCCAGAGTGCCCCATGAAGAGTGTACTGTAGTAATCTAACCATGAAGTTGCCCATACTTATGTCAGTTCTCTGTTCTTCTGGTAGGAACAGAGCTAATTCGTCAGCCAAAGCTGATAAAAAGCCTTCCTTGGCACTATTTTTATGTGATTATTCAATATCAGTATTGGATGAAGAAGGATCAACTGCGAACTTTTTCATTAAGGGGAATTACAACCCATCCAGAATAGGTTTTTCACTCAAACTCTGAAGTTCAGAATCAGCAACAACTCTGTGAGCAACTCTGCCTGCCACAGAGAAGTGTTAATAATTCAGAATTATGTCAGGATGGAGTGGCCTAAACAGATGTCAATATGGTCTTCACCTCTCAGAATTCTGTTACCCAGTATGATCATTGTTAAGAATTCTAGGAGTTGAAGTGTGCACATCTGAAGAGCAATGAGGTTGTGGAAATTTGCCATAAAGTAAGTGGCTTCATAGATTGGGCTTAGAGGGAACCAGGCCACTATCTTTCCTTCTAAGGTATGTCACAGGGCTGTGAAAATAAAAAGGGATGGGTAAGGAAGATCATGCTCCTTGAACTTCTGGAGAAAAGCTGTGATGGAAAGGTAACACATAGTAGAATGACATAAAAAGCTTACTATGAATACAGAGTGGAAAAGTGAGTTATAAAATCGAATAAAAAATAAAGGCAACCTAAAGGAAGAAATCAAATGACTATCATGAGATCAGAAACTGAAGCTACACAAGAAGACCAGCAAATAAGGGAAGCTATAAAGGACTGTAAACATGAAAGAATAAGAACCTGAACTAAATGCTACTGCTTCAAGCAGATCTGGCTGGAAAAATCCAAATGCATACCTGTGCAGATCAAAGTCTGACCCTCTGAACTGGTTGGATAGTATGAACATTGACCAAGGTTCCACCTATACATAAAAAGCTATTTTCTAATAAGTTTAAAATAATTACTATTTTAAATAGGGTCCTGGAAGGAGGTCATTATGTTTCCTGCTGTCAGACTTGCTTGACACCATCACGAAGTATCTGTGTCAGTTCTCCTTAAACAGAACAGCTAGTCCCCTCCATGAGAATCAGGTACCAGATGAGAGACATCATCTTTCTAGCCCAAATGTCACAACTGCTTTCAGAGTACAAGTGAGCTTTGCTGGGCTCTGAGAGGCAGCATATAGAAGTCAGCGGGCTTGCACACAGCTTTCCTCTGAGTTCCTCAACACCACCATTTTGGACCAATTGCCATCTTCACAAAAATACTTGTCACACATACACCTAAATCGGCTGAAGTTTTCCCCCTCACGTATGAAGGGAAAACGTCTGCCTCCAAAGATGGTAGACATGTACTTGGTGAAGCAATTGGCTTCAAGCTTATAACATGTCTTCTCATAACTAGTGGGTAACATATGATTTCCCCTGTTCTTTGTTTTTGTTTTTTGTTTTATTTTGTTTAGTTACAACAGGTATTTCTATACCACCCAGCTCAAACAACTCCTAGAGGTTTACAATTTGCGTCAGGCAGATGGCAGAAGTGGAAGGACTGCCACAAATTCTTCAGCCTTTTTTAACCATTTCAATTCAGTTCAATGGAACAAGAAATTGCTTTTAAGATGATTCCCAGAGAAGAATAGAATTTTGGAGAAATTCTCATGGATGGAGGGTGAGGCTCCTGGACTTACTAAATTACAGGGCAGCCAAGGATAATGTGTAAACGTCCTTTGCCTAAATCCTTCCCTTAATCCTAAAGGAAGATATGCTAAGAGAACTTTACCCATGGGGCTTCTCAGAGCAGCAATCCTGGGCAATCAAGGAGGCTGCAGACTGAGTGAAAAACATACAACGGGGAAAAGCAATCACAGTATCTTCTCAGCTACCCACCCCACCTCTCACCAATGACAGATAAAACTCAAAATGCCAGTAAAAAATACTGAAGGTGGTAAAAAAAAAAATGGAAGCATCTTTAATGGAGGAAAAAGTTTCAGGAAATTGTTAAATTTCCTGAAATTTAACAGGAACTACAAGTCCAACCTACTGGGTTTGATGCCAAAATGCATTGTAGGTGGGATGCTAATGAAAAAATAATATCCGTTTGTAATGCATTTTACTCCTACTTGGTGCCATTTAGATATGTTGGACTTCCATTAGGGCAAATATATATATATATATATATATATATGTGTGTGTGTGTGTGTGTGTGTGTGTGTGTGTGTGTGTGTGGCACATATATATTTAGGAAGGAAGTTATTAGAAAAGGAAAGAAAACAAAACATTTCCCAGGCTTTCTCTGCGGTGGAATCCAAAATCTCCAAGTCCTTACCGAAGGCAGTTGCGGATTGGCACAGGGATTGGAGCGAAAGAGCGCAGAATGTGACCGTTCCAAGTGGATTTCTTCCTCTCCCCGCTGCCCTGCGCATCCGAAAGAGGGCACTGCTCTGTGATCTCGGCCTTTGTTCTTGATCGGGATCCCAAAGCACTGCTGTTGGCCTATTGAACCCCAAGCTGAAAGGGTGGCCTTCTCCCACTGTGGGGTGGCTTGTATGTTAAATGATTTAGAGACAGTTGAGCAAGGCATCTTTCCTCCGCACGCACTTCCTTCACACTGGCCACAATATGATTAATTACCCCTTTTGGCTTAGCAGGACGTAACCAGTAGACCTTCAAAGTGCTTGGTTGGGGGAGGAAGAGAGGGAGATGGTTGTCGACTGTCAGCAGCTGCGCAGAAGAACCATTCTGGAAAGCAAGGTTCATGTCAAGAGGTCGAGATGAGGGTCCCCAGTCTCTACCTTCCCCTCCAGCCACCTCCGTGTCGTCCAAATTTTAGAAAGCAGCCCAGAATGATGCTGCTTTCTAAAATTTGATTCTGATATTAAAATTAATAAAATTAATTCTGATGTTAATGCTGATAAGCATTTTTTCACTTGTTGGCTTTTATGGGTAGATGGAGGTGGTGTATGATGCAAGGAACCTTCAAGGCTTATTAGAAAAAGCAGTTCTCTCTTCTCCCCCCACCCCTCCTTGCCACCAGTGCAAAATCCAACAGGCATCAAAGCAACAGAAACAGTAATCCTGTTTTGAATCCGCCTGACAGCATGCAGAGAATGTTAAACAGGGAATCTGACACCCCACTTAAAAGGGTGGGGAGAGTCTTTTGGTCCTGGAAGGAATGTGCAAAAGAAGCAGAGAGGGCAAGAAAGCCTTGGAGAAAAAACAAGGAACAGAATTTCCTTGACTCACACAAGAGAGTGGCAGGGAAAGGTGAGCAGGTGGCATCTGGCACCAAGAGGCAGCATGTTCTGAGGGCATCTGTCTGACAGGACTAGAGGGAACCCTTTTGCAGTGACCAGCATGTTTCTTAAAAACTAACCTGCTAGAAAGATGAATGCTGGTAGCCAGATTATTTGCCAGTTTTGGGGGCTACTTTTTAGAGATTGGGATGTACAAGCAGGATCTCCATTAACTAACCCCAAATGTAAGATGACTTCTTTGCTAGTAGCTTGGCAAGAGTGTGAAGGCTGGAAGGAATCACTCTGCTACTGGCAGGTTAGGGGAAGATGGGAATGTCTTTAGCCTAAAAAGCTTTCTCTGCTTCTCACTCTCCTGACTAGTTTTACACTTTCTCAACAAACAGAAAAGAAGCAATTTTGTATTTTCCTCCACAATAGTCTTCCCCAGCCTGGGACCCTCCAAACAGGTTAGTGCACAAATCCCATCACCACAGCCAGCTGGTTGGAACTAAGAGTTGACATCCCTAGTATGGTTTGTAGGTTGTTACTACTGTTAAACTGTGCCCAGGGTTGGGTAGGTGGAAACTCAGGTGTCTCTTTCCTCATCTTAGGAGCAGTGGCCTTCTCACTTAAATGGTATCTTTTTTAAAATCTGGGGAAACTTCTGTGGGGTTCACCTACCTCATGGGGGTAGATGGCTATGGATGCTAGGCTGGCTATTTCAAAATGTGTTTAAGTCAGCTCCCTTCTGTTTGGCATACTCCCACTGAGTGAAGCCCTAGACATTGGCCCCCAGGTTCTGACCGGAGGACACTGCTCCTTACAGGACGAGAGAGAGAACCAAGAAGCCGAATCATTACACTTATCATCTGGCAGCAGGCTCTGTCCTCTGTGAAGTGCTGCAGGCAAGACATTTTGGTGCTTAAAGAAGGAAATCTCACAGTCATCCTCTGGTGTCAGAAGCCACTGATCTTTTGGTTCTTTGCGATGGGTTTCTCAAATCTGTTACCAGTGGACTGCTGTAGTCTGGCTAATAGTGGGTATGGCCAGTTGAACCTTGTATTGTCCTCCTACTTTGTTTTCCAATGATAACCAAAACATTTTCAGCAAGGGCAAATGCTGCCTGATAGGATTTTACTAAGCTTTTGGTTCCAACGTACACAGGGACTACAAGTCCAACCTATTGGGTTTAATGCCAAAATGCATTGTAGGTGGGACACTAATGAAAAAATAATATCTGTTTGTAGTGCATTTTACTTCTATCTGGTGCCATTTAAATATGTTGGACTTCCACTTCCATTAGGGTCAAAAGCAGTGCTGGCTGGAAGATCAAGGGAAAGAAATCCAATAACTCTGGAAAGCCTAGAAAACTTCTGAAAAAGCGAGCAAATGTTAAAAATGTCTCCTGCAGGTTTCTGCCAGCACTCACCAACCCCATCATATGCCCTAGTGTTAGTTGATTGGAGAAAGTAATCTGTAACTACCAGAGTCTTGGTGATGACACTCCTAAGGTAGCCAAAGCAAATTTTACAAAATGAAACACTCTGAGGAAAAACGAAGCATCTTTAGTACTATGTCTTTGAAGTTATCAAAAAAATAAATGGCATCTAACCACTTTTTTGAAGCAGCAGTGATTCCAGAGCCTTCTCTGAAAATTAGGGACATCTGGCTCACAGCATGTATGCCTTCAGTACTGGCTGGTTCTCACTCATTCAGCAGGATTCCTCCTTACTCTGTTGGTAACCTTATCTGTGCTGGAAAAACAAGCATGAAGAAATGGTGTGTAGCAACCTAGATGGATGGGTGCTGTGAAGCTGGACAGGATCTAGTAATGTAAACTCAGCTGGTAAGAAGGAGAGAGGAAGGGTAGTCAGTGCAGGCATAGACGGACGGAGGAGTTGCACTGGGAGGAGTTTCATTCTGGGGCAGCCAAGCACCTTTCTCCAGGCTTGGAAGGCCATCGTTTCTGCGCTCCTGCTTTAGGTCATCCATGTCCTCTCACCAATTTCCTGCTACTGCTTTCTCTTTATTGTCCTTGTTTGTGTCCATTCCCTTCCCCTCTGCACCCAAGAAAAGAGCCCAATATCTGCAGCTGAGTTATTACAGGAAAGGATGGAATTCACTATTCTTCTGCCGGCCCTCACCTGAGATCAGGTCAGGCAATGACTTGAAACCCAAACTGCAGAAAGACGTACCCAGCCTCAGTGATAATTCAGAGAAACAAGTGGGGTTTGTCAAGGCTGGTCTTACTGAACTCTGTGCATGATGTGCAGGGAGTTATGGCTAGGCATCTTTGGTTAGTCTGTGTGAAAGGAAGCCCTGCTCCTTGCTTGCTGTAAGCCATCTGCAACGCGTCCACCTGCCTTCTGAGATTCAGAACAGCCCCTAGGAAAACTCCTGTCCATCCCTTTTTAAGAATTTGGTCTCAGGCTTCTGTGATTAGATTTAACCAAATACAACCATTGAAACGGCTGGCAAGCCATACATGCAAACAGTGAAGAGTCGCAGTCTGCTAAAAACATGTGCTTGCACATGTGTGTATGTAAAATCGGCCAGTTAAAATATTACAAGGTGGAACTTTTAAACATGGCTTTATTTATTTATTAGCAAATGAACACTCCTGGCAAACCAGCTTACAGTGGGAGAAACTGACCATTAAAAAGAAATGGGCTCAGAAAATAAGAGAGATTCCATTCAATACAGTTTTGTGGGATTCTTCTCTGTGGTTCGGAAGGTTGACATTCTTATATTACAACATGAATGTATAAGATATCACTTGGCCTTTCTTGTGTTGGAGTGACAAGTCCAATGGGACTCGGTCTTCACCTCATGACCTACTGACCACAGGGAGGCAGTACAGAGTTGATAGAGAATCAAGGATTTACCCCATGTCCCCTCTGTCACTCTGCTGGCTCTTTGTCTAAGAGATTGTTACTCTGAGGTCACTTCCTTCTAGCTTTCTTCCCAAGCATGAACACACAAAACACATGTTCTTTGACTCTCCTAGTAGGCTGTAGCTAGCTAGATAGTAGACTTTGCCCATCCCTATAATGAACTTCCTGTTACGGTTATAACATCTGCTTCACTAATCATTGCTCAAATCAGATTCTTGTTCTCAGGAACACTCGCGTACACACAGAGGACACTTCAACCTCCAACATTTTATACCCCTCAAGCTGATCTCCAGTTGCTGTACATGTTAGGGCTACCAGATCTGACCAGTATAAAATCAGGATGACCACTAGATAGCCATTATCTAGTGGTTGCCTAGATTTTTGCAACCAGATCTGGCAATCCTTGTACATTTCATCATAATAAACATCAGGCAAATGTCAAACAGAAACTGGGGGAAGGAAATTCTCTTCAGAAACAGAAACAGTTTCTTGTTAATCTGCAGGGATTCTTGCAAACTTCTTCCGAATCTGATTTACGGTACTTCCAAATCAGAGAATGTCTTTGTACAAAACACTAGTTATGGTTATTTTAATAGCTGGCTTTACATAGTGTGCTAAATCATAGTCTGCTTAACCGTGGGTTATTCAGTAAAGCACACTGACTGGACTTGCACAATACACTAATGCTAAATCATAAACTAAATGAGCTATATTAAGGCTTAGCATCTTGTATAAACTAGGCCAAAAAATCATGGAAAGTAAATTTCCATGTTGGTTAGTGTGCCTCATGATACTCAAATGTTAATGTTACCTGCAAAAGTAGAAATGATGCATTTAAGGCTGTGTGTAGACTTAGAAGTAAATCCACTGACCACAGTGGGACTTCCTTCTGGGTAAGCATAAATAAGATTGCCCAATGTGACTTTTTCTTTTGCATTTTGGATTCTTGTGAATCATTCAGACTAATTATTCCTGGTAATTTAAAAGCTGTGTACCAAGGAAGTCCAAATTCTGCACTAAAGCATATGATTTGACTAAGTTACATGCTTTGAATATACAGTAGGTGGTGTTTTGTTACTGCATTTTTGAAAATGTCATACAAAACAAGTGCTTTGTAAAACTGACCTCAGAAGAAACTGATTTGAATCTTACCCGAACCATAGGTTCGCTTGGCAGCCTTAAATGATTACTCTCTTGCTTCCTCTGTCTCAGCCAGCCATTTGCATCATATGGACAAAGTAACAGTGCTTACCTTTTAGGGCTATTGTAAGAATTATAAGAAGGTAACGAATTCAGAAGAAAAAGGGCATCCAAGGTTACACTGCTAACATCTGGTCAATAATGGAGATGGCATTGGAGTTCCAAAATATGTCTAGTTTTGCTTTAGTAATTATACAAAGGCTTTTATGTGAAGACCGCAACAAATTGTGGATGGCTTTAAAAAACATAAGTGTACCAACCCACCTTATCTGCCTATTAAATAATTGTAAGGTGACCAGAAAGCAACAATTAGAAGAGAATATGGAGCAATGAAACGCTTCAAAATTGGGCAAGTTCCGAGTTGTCTATTGCCATCTTATTTAGTTAACCCATACACAGAACACATATCATGAGAAAGGTTGCCCTAAAAGAAAGAGCAGATTGAATTAAAATTGCTGAATAGAAGCAACAACAATCTCAGATACGCTGATGATACAATTTGATGGCTGGAAGTTAGGAAAGTTTAAGGAATGTCTTGCTGAAGGAGGAATAACAGCACAGAAGCTGATCTGCCACTCAGTATTAAAAACAAAACAACCCCCCTGGGATTACACAATGCCAACCCATTGCAAATAGGCAGAGATAAATTAGAAACAGTAACAGACCTTATCTTTCTAGGCTCAAAAATCCATTCGAGTGATAATAGCCACAGAATAAATTGATGCCTACTACTTGGGAGAAAGGCTATGACAGATATAGGCAAAATATTAAAGTGCAGAGATATCACACTGACAACAAAGCTAAATATTGTCAAGCCTTTGGTTTTCCTAGTTGTGACATATGGCTGTGAAGTTGGATTGTCGGAAAGGCTGAATAAATAAGAATTTGAACTGCCTTTGAACTGTGGTGCTTGAGAAGAACAAATCATTCAATATCAGATGAAGTAAAACCAAACTGATCACTTAGAAGCACTACTGAGGGAGTTAAAACTTAAATATTTTGGACACATGATGTGAAGGCAAGATCCTGCTGGTTGGAAAGATTGAAGGCAATTGAAAAACAGACTGACAAAAAAAAAGGCTAAATATTATCATTGATATCACATGCGTGACTCAAAGAAGCAGTTACTGGCAGATAGTCCTGCTGAAATGAAGTACATCTATTCACGAAGAGTCCAAAGGCACTGAATGACTGAATGGCCAATAATAAATGGGTAGGGCTTTCAACATTCCAGATTGCTACGCACATTCATAGTATATATTTTCCTTCCTCAAGTTATTGGAAAGAGCAAAGATATGCAAGAGAGATTCTTCTTCCTCCTTCTAACATTGCCAACTGGCTGTTTATTTATTAGCTGGCCTGCTCTTTTTCCTTTAACAAGTTTTTGATAACTGGTTTACAGTGAGCTGGCAATGGGGCTCAGTCTGGCCACTGCAAGACTTGGATAGGCCATTCCCTTGCTTCTTGCCCCTCCCATCCATGCAGGGAAGGCAAGCCTCATTGGCTGGCTCCTGCGTGGACCAGCCTGCCTTCTCCTTCTAGAGGTTGTTCCCTTCTCAGTGGTCCCTGTGTCTTTCCTTTGCATTCCCACTGTTCTTATCACACGGCTGCTTTCACCTCCTCCCCTTCCTCCATTACCTCCTTTGAGGCAACCACAGACTCTTCTTTTTTTCTTTTCCCCAGTACGGTATCATCATGGCTCTGATGCTACAATAATCAAAGCAATAAGGAACAGGGTGTTTCTTTAATCCTACATCCTTCTATAGGTCAATGGAAATTTTGTAGCCAGGAAGAACTGAGAGTTCAACTTCATAGAAACACAGTAGCAATGTTCAAATGCAACAGCTTAAGTTTTAGTTTGTTTGAGGAAAAGGGAGAGATGTTTTTGTAACACTGTGGACAGGAGGTAAGAAAGCAAGGGGGCCTTGCTTCACCCAACCTGGGCAGAAACAGAAAAGGTGCCCACTGGAGATGTAAGGTTTGAATGGAGCATGAGTTCCTAGGGATGAGGATTATTCATTGATTTAATGGGCCATTGTTGGATCACCTGGAAGATTATGAAAACATGTGGAGAACATAGCCACCCAACAAACAGTCCAGGATTAAATGGCTGCCCAGGGCAGCAACAGCAGCTATAGGAGAGGAGGTGTACCAGGTACTGCAGCCAATTGGAACTGTGACTACTGCTAGAATGGAACAAATCGCTGGATTCTGAAGGGTTTAAGATGGCTGTGGTCAGAAAACAGCAGTTTTGCCTCAATCACAGGGTGCAATTGTAATGGGCTGGGAGTCAGAGGAGGATGACACCTTCTGTTCCTGCATTCAGGAAACAATGGATGGCCCATACTGATGATGACCCAAGCAGAAAGTGAGGATCTGCCCTCATTTTCAGGTGGTCCTTTACCCATCCATCCATTCCACAAAACAAAAGAGGATAAAGGAAGATACAAATTTATTACCAAATGTGCATGTGCACATTTATTACAAAATATGCATGTGTAGAGGTAAAATGTGCCAGTCTTGACACAACTGCTACAATTTAAGGTAGAAATACCAGGGTATCTGGGTGAGCTGCGTGCCTGTCCAGATGCTTACTGTTGAAGAATCTGGCATGCAGACTCTAGGCTCTTGTATTGGATACTTTTTTAGCTAGTCATGGCCTGGGCAGACACTCAAACAGATGATGCCTCCAAAGCAGAGGGCTGTTTTCTGACAAACTTTAAAGCACAGAACCATCCTCCATAACATAAGACCCATGGCTACCCTATCACTTTATCATCTGATTTTGCTATTTCAGCTGTCTTCTGCACGTTTGAACTCACGTTTATAATCTCAATGACTAGAAAGTGCAGATTGATTGATTGATTGATTGGGTGCTGTCAAATTGGTGTCAGCTCTTAGAGACCACATAGATATTCTCCATGATTATCTGTCCCTAACTTGGTCCTTTAGATATTCCAACAGTACATTCATCACCACTGTAACTGAGTCAATCCACCTACCCACCTTGCTGCTGGTCATCCTCTTCTTCTCTTTCCTCCTACCTTTCCCAGCATTAGAGCCTTTTCCAGAGAGCTGGGTCTTCGTATAATGTGTCTGAAGCAGCATAATTTGAGCCTGGTCACTTGTGCCTCGAGTGAGAACTCTGGGTTGATTTGTTTGATGATCCATTGGTTTGTTCTCTTGGCTGTCCATGGTATTCTCAAGAGTCTTCTCCAACAACAACATTCAAAGGTGTCAATGCTCTTTCCATCCTGCTTCTTCAAAGTCCAGCTTTTGCTTCCATAGAGTATTCTGATCTTTGTAGGTATAGACACATTACAGCATCTGAATATCTTTTTCAAGGCCTTCATGGCTGTTCTACCAAGTGCTAGTCTGCACCATATTTCTTGACTGTTTTTTCCTTTACGGTTGGTAGTTGATCCTAAAAGGCAGAAGCTATTTACCACTCTGATATCCTCATTATCAATACTAAGGCTAGTTATTGTACCTGTTGTCATTAGTTTGGTCTTTATATTTAATTTTAGTCCCATTTTTTCACTGTGCTGAACTTTTATTACTATAGCTTGCAAATGCTTTGCATTTTCAGCAATCAGAGTAAGGAAGTGCAGAAGGGGAAGTTTAAAAAAGAAAAAAGAAAAGAATGTTCTTTAGAAGCTGACTTTCCATATTTTCAATGGGTTTGAAAATATTCCCAGCATATGAGTACCCCAGCTAGAGGGACTTCAGTGGTACTTCTTTGGGAATAGAACAGCAACATCATGATCCATCTATCCCTCCGACATCGGCAGGGTTATGATTCATGTGTCATCTCTGCATCTTTCCATCCAACTGTGGGAGTTTGGCCAAGTTAGCATCTTTGTTGCTTCCATGCACTACATTTGGCAGTGGCTTTTATCCTCTGAGATCAAAAGGGCAACAACATTATGCCAGTTCCTTCAGACTAGCAAACTTAGAAGTGATGCTATTGAAATGGAATTCAGGGGAGGAAGTAATGTCCTTGCTTGTTCATTTGAAGAAGGAACAATTGTCTCTGTGGATGTAACAATCTGGTGATATGTGTGTGTTTTAAAGATTCAAGGGTGGGACCTACCCATTCCCTTTAAACTTTTGCTTTATCTTAGAGCTCCATTGTATTCTGCTCCTTGCTTTCATTCATTTCCATGATACAAGCAGCCCTTGGGTACTCTGTTATCTTAATCTGCAAAGTTTTCAGAGGAGGGGAAAGATCACCGTTTCTAGCCTGCATACTTAATGTCAGACTGCTGAGTGGTAGTAGAAAAATACTTCTTCCTCCCTTTCTAAGAGGCACTCCATGAATTTCTAGGCCCTTGCATTCAGAACTACAGCTCGAAGGATAAGGTAGGACATATTGTGACTGACTGTTGCCAGAACAATGATGGAATTTAGGGGAACTATCTCAGAACTTTGGCATCCTATCACAGGACAAGATTGTGCCCCCCCAAAAATCCCTGGTCTTCATTTGTTTAGGGATATTCCTGAGAACAATATTGCGTCATTTTTTAAAAATTCAATCACTTCAGTTTGATGTTCTTATGATCTACAGAGTCATAAATGGCTCACACTGATAAAGTAGGTAATGTTATTCCTGGAAATGGTTTTCCCAGATTAAGGAGCATTAAAATCTGTATTTCTGTGATCTGGCTCACACATTGTACTGAGGCAGCAGGTGGCTTGTTTGCCTTTGACTAAACCATTGTGGTTTCCAAAAGAGTTGTAATTCATTCAAGAAACCATGGCTTAACAGTGTGTAAAGTTCTGTTGATTGCTTTAGTCTCAGTTATAAGGCTGGCATTCACCGCTAGATGGCAACAATGACCCATGAAGATTGGGAAGGGCGCATTTATTTATTTATTTAAACAGAAGAGAAAAAGAAAACAAAATAGAGGGAAAAAGTAAGGAGAGAGAGAGAGAGAGAGAGCGAGAGAGAGCAAAACAACCACAGCACAATAATATAGGCAGGCTTTTCACCTATGTAGTATGTATACAGACTTTTACCCCACAGCTTCAATAAAGGATGACCATACAGTATTTCATTGCTATTGTCCTTTCATAATCTATGTTCGTAAGCAATATTTCATTTTCCTACCAAATAGGACACCTCTCTGCACAAGCTATGCCCCCTTTCAGCAAGAGAGAGGCAAATACACATCAGCATACATCATAATGACTCTGAGTGCATTATTTTCCTGAATAGGATCCAAACTATCCCATCCTATTTACACTAGCTTCATTTAGAGAGGTGATGAACATCCATAGATCCAGTAGTATCAAGAGTAGCTAAGAAGCATCATTGATCAACATTGGAAGTCTTGAGAAATAGGGTGGATATAACCTCATAGTACCTTTTCTTCACAAAGCTGTCTTTCTTCCTCCCACACTGATGGCCCAATTTCATGCCCCAATTTCAAAGCTGAGAGCTGGACGGCTTTTTAATTTGTACTGTATCAGAAAAAGGGGGTTTCCATCTTACTTCCCATCTCTAGAACACAGTGAAAGGATCAGCCTTAGGAAAAAGCTCTAGGAAGCACCAGCAGAGGAAAAGAAAAACCCAACAACCTAAGTGTTGCTGCCTGGATTTGCTGGTTCAGGCATTCCCACCTCAGCTGAAAGAATACCTTTGGTCTTTCTTTCTAAACAGCAGGCCAACTGATAGGATACCTCCTTCTCGAGTTGCATAAAGCTGTGAAGTTTGTTTTGCATGATCACTAGAGGTCCATGGGAAAAATATATATAGCCGTGGAGTTTAATGGCATTCATGCTCTTTGATGGCTACATGTTTTGATTTGAACATGTTTGGGCTGTCAAGTCTTTCCTTGGTGAGGATGCCTAATTTATATCAGGTGCAGGCAATGTTTTGCACTGGGGAGAGGCACAATTTTGGGATAGCAGCCAAGGGATCAAATGGGCAGGGTGATGGTGGGAAGTCTAGTATTTATTTGATAGGAAGAAGAGGGTTGGTTTCTCAAAGAATGACCTGTGAATTGGGGGGCAAGAACAGGAAGAACTGGGCTGAGGTACAAATGACTGCAGACAACTGAAAAGTGTGGGTGCTTTTGATGATTAGCAGCCCTCCAACTTCAGCAACCTTGCCAGATATATTTGGCCAGGTCAGCAGCACAACTCCCAGCAGTGTCGGCTTTTGAGTTTGGGAATGGTCAGCTCAATATCTTACAGTGCCCCTAACTTGGATTGCTCCAGAGGAGGGATAGGCAACCTGGTATTTTACATGTTGGGACTTCAACTATCGGAGTAGTACTTAGATTAATATCCTGCTTTTCTTTCTAGAGCTCAAGCTTGCTGATATGGAGATTTCTCTTCATTTTATCCCCTCAGCAGCAACCCTGTGAGACAGGTTGACTGAGAGAGACTGACTCAAAGTCATCCAGTGCATTCCTGTTGTTGAGGGCAGAATTATGCCTGGATCTCTCAGGTCCTAGTTTAACACCTGAACTACCACACCATACTGCCAGCATGGCTAATAATAAGGAACTGAGGGAGTTGCAGTTCCAAAACATCTGGAGGGCACTAGATTGCCCACTCCCACACTAGGGCATTATGGGAAATTAAAAGGCTGGCTCAATCAGATGCCAAAGCTGATTTGAGCCCTGAAAAAAAAATTTTTTTCCAGGGGAAAAGTGGGACAGGCAATTCTGGAGTCCTTCCTCACAATACTGCATGATGTTATTGTGCCACCTCATCCTACAAAGTTGTCACTGGGAAAATGTGAACCACATTCTTTTATAAATTAGGCCAGTGATCAAGGTGTCTCCTTTGCGATGTCCTGATTTTTAACACATGGCTGGCCTTGATTTGGGTGTACAAAGTTTCTGCACCTCTTGAAAATAGGCTTATCTCTTTGGGGAGTTGCAAAACTTAATTAAGATCCTTAAAAGGATAATGGGTGCCACATAAATTCAGAAGATCATTATAAATGCCAGTGTACTTTGCAAGTGCTGGCAAAGTCAGATAATGAATAACAAGACCTTTAACTTGCTATGTTCCCAAGTATATCTACTTATAGACATAAGTTCTTCCAAATAACAGCCATAAAATGCTGACATTTATAGTCAAAAACACATAATGATCTCTTTACTGAGAAATGAGAGAGGGATATTTTAGGAAGAAGGAGTTGACTCCTTCCCAACCCACAAACTTTTATTTGTTCAATTAAGCCCTAGGGGGTGAGAGTGCCTCCCACTCTCACCTTAGGCATGGTGGTCATTTCTCAAGGCAGACTCTCATAGAATCCAGTCTGATCCTGGGATTAAGTTGATAAGAGCTGCTGATAACATAAAACCAAAAGCCATGGTGGCTAGGCACTGAAAGTGTGGGTTGGGGAAGGCTGATCTAGCACTAGAAAGTTCCCCAGATGACAAGGGAAGATTCCTCTCCTGAGACTGTACAGCTCCAGCTGAACGGCAGAGAACACCTGGCAACCTCCCCCTCCATCCTCAATTTTTCTATTTCTAGGTTGCAAAAATCTTACCCAGTACCCCTGTCCTGGGAACAAACGTTCATATCAAGCAGAAAGAAACATTTATCTATACATGACAGAAGGTGCTTGTGCTGGATATGTATTCAACACACTCCTGATAAATCCCTCATACATGTGCCTAGGAGCAAGACCAGCTGAATTCAGTAGGTCTGAGTAGAGATGTACAGCATAGGAATATACTGCAGCCTATACATTTATTACATTGGTTTATTTGCATCCTTAACAACGAATAGGTTTACAATGCGTTGTTACAATGCATTACAATATAACTACATCCTAAACAATGGATAAGACCAGTTCAAAAGATCATGTTCAGTATCAAAAGCCATGGATAACTAAACTATAGTATATGATTAGCCCCACTGCCTAAATTCACACAACACACTGAAGAATAAGCTAAAAGAGAGGTTACTTCAGATAAACTTGATTATGAGTGCCGTCTTGCATTAGCCCAGGTACCCCTGACATGAGACCTGTGTAGGTATCAAGGTACCTACGGATATCTCCTGGTACCCTTTGCAGTGTATCAGATTACCATTTAAAAAATGAAATCATCTAATTCTAAAACAATGGTAAACTGATATGCTGCAAAGCACAGCAGCAGCCTCCGGTGCCAATTTTTTCCCCTCAGAAATTCGCAGGAGGGCGAACATGGCCATTTGCCCAGGCTCCTTGCAAGAGTGACCAGAACGTACTAGTCCCAAAAGATGAAACTTCTGCCTTAGCCACTGATTCCAACAAGATTTAGCTCACTGAGCTGGCCTATATTGCAAGGACATTGTAAAAACTATTTGCACTTTAGATGATACAAGTTCCACCATAGAGATAAATAAATGATAATTAATCATTGCTGGATATATAGCAGGAGAGGCAACAGAGCTACACAGAGGCTGCTGTTTTGCAATTGCAGACATGCTTGGATGATCTGGCAGCTGTCAAAACATTTCGCCCTCTAAACGTTGCTAGTAAATAAAAGCAGGATCTAATGTTAACATCTAACACTCTTCACTAACTGGAATGGTGGATTATTTCCATGCAGCTTAGTTTCTTACTTTCATCTTGTTCTTCTATGCTTGCATAACACACTGCATTCTTTCTTATGAACAAGTCAGTATTATCTTCCAATTCTTCAGCTAGCAGCAAATGATATTGACATAAAATTAGCTGTTACCATGAGTTATCTCTACTCTGCCACAGAGACAATGCTGGCAAATGGTGCTTATTAATGGTGTATACAGGGCATGTTAAAGACAGTGATTGCTACATTTTCCTGGCTTTATTTCACTCCCTTCCATCAAATGTCACCAGCCAGTTGGAAGGCATTCACCAATCACTCTTTTAAATGTGGAATGGGAGGTGGAGAAGAAAGCAAGTTTTGACAGATGACTAGATCATCAACAACAACAACAAACCCTCACTCTGATTTTGTGCAAGTGTTTTGTGCAGGTATGTTAAAAAAGATTAAGGCTATCAGATGTTAACTGGACTCTTTCTGGACTTGGGTTTAATGCTGTTCCAGAAGTTCACTGGAGGGGGTGGGGGACATGCCAACACCAGCCTAAAGTGGACAGTAGGTACAGGGATGACCTCACCCCCAGGGGCCCTTTACTGTTGCAATGGTGGAGAATTTATAGTGTCTTGATGATGTTGCTTAGGTTGGTAACAAAATGTCTGCAAGAAGAAAAGCAAGCTCAGAGAATATCAGGAATTCAATCTGACTGTGCTACCAACCAATTGGTCCATGAAGTACACCAGACTGTATCCACAACAAAACTGTCTCAGGATAAGGGAGAAAACATTGCTTCAATAGCAGTACAGCTAAGGATGGCTTAAGGTTGATTCAGAAATGGGTTGGAGAGCAAGAGAAAGCCACATCATGAGGATGTAGCAGAAAAAAAGAGATTGCTGGGGCATGTTTATGCCACAGTGAGCGGCAAATGAGGAAAACCTCACTGATTGCTGCAGTGTTATTATCATCCACACCACAATTCCTACTTGCAACAGTTGCGACTCCTGTTTGCCAAATCTGTATTTTCCTGTGATGGAGTGAGCGCTTTAGCGTGCACAACTTAGAGATTCTTGACAACCATATAAAACTGTTTTGTAGATGAGTATTATTGCCTGGTTTCCATCTTCCAAACTGGAACTAGTTTAATCCTTGCATTGATTTTGGTATCTGCATAAGACCACACCTGACCACTCTACAGCCTGCAAAACTGGGATGAAGACCATGATCCTAGGGTTCAGTGAACAACAACATATCATAGAAGTAAGCCAATACAGCAGGCTCCCCACCAAGTAGAGAACATGCAGAGTGTCACTGTTGCTGCTTGGGGAAAGAAAAGAATAAACTTCAAAGAAATAAACCAATGGGCCATAACTAAGTACCTTCTGTTATCCCAACATAGCTAATCACTGCTTGGCTACGGTTGCTAATAGCTGTGGGTTTCTCATCTTTGATGTAACTTGCTGATACTGGATCTCTTTGAGAAAACAAGGATGCTAATGGATTTGGGAATGTGCAGGGAATTTTCAAATCATTCTAGAAAAAGAAGATCTAGCCTTATAAATATTTACGAAAAGCCAGTTTTCATTCACAAATAAATGAAAACTAGTACATACACATTCTCTGGTTAGAAGTCTTCTACACGACAGAGAGCTACTACCCTGGAACTCCCACACAGATTGGAGATAGATTGGGGATTCCATTAGTGTATTGTCCTTCATGATGCTTAAAAAATAATTGAGCTGATCTCAGAACTGGTATTGGAGACACCTAGGCTTGTGGTGCTGGGAGGATTTCAATATCCACTAAAGCTGGTTTGTTTAAGCCTGATGGCACAACCAATTTTTGAAGGACTTCCGGAAAATCAACAGGGATGGAGCCAGCCTCAGGGTGGGGGGAGGATGTTCCATAAAGCGGGCATCACTGTAGAGGTGGCCTGCCACTTAGGACCCACCAAGTGTAGTTCCCTAGCTGATGGATCTAGTGGGTTGGGCAGATGTAACTGGGGAGAGGCAGTCCCTCAAATAACTGGCCCCATGCTGGTACTGGAGACATCTAGGCTTATGGTGGTGGGAGGATTTTCAATATCCACTAAAGCTGGGTTATGGGAGCAACTCAGGAGTTCATAGCAGCCATGACAATCATGGACCTATTCCATTTGGTCACAGGTTACAAGCTCAATTTGATATTTTGTTCTGCTCAGGAACATGTTCTGTGGGTGGGGCACCTCAGGTTTCCACACTGTGGTAGATGGCTCACCATCCAGATAAGATTCCATTAATGGCTATATCTCATCTCTGAAGAAGAATTAGGACAGCCCACCCAAAAAACTTTTAGAGGATTCAGTTGGATTCCAAAAGAATTTGGAAGAGCTTGGAGCTAGTCCCAGCAGTAAATTTGTTGATGTCCTGTTCGTACCTGGAATAAGAGCTTACTATGGCGATTAACCCAATTGCTCCTACATGTCCCATCCAATCAAATATGATCCCATGATACCCAGATGAACTGTGGGGACTGAAATAGAAAGGTAGAGGACTACAGGGCAAGTGGAGGAAGACTCAGATCTGATAAGGTGTAGCATGAAGCCCATTTGAAGATTTGTGCTGTGGCAATACATGCAGCAAAGCCTCTGTTCTTTTCTTTACATATTACATCTGCAAAATAATGCTTGTTGGGGTTTCCAGCTATAGACAAACCGAGCAGTAGTGGTTAAATGGATGAACTAGGGCTAGAAAGACCTAGGTTCAGGTCCACCCACAGATACGGAAAAGTTGGGTGAGCTTGGGGCAGTTGCTCTATCTCAAGCCCAGCCTATTTTACAGGGTTATTGTTGTGGGGATGATGTAAGTTGTCTTGAAGTCCTGGAGAAAACATAGGATATAAATCTAACAATTAAAGCTGAATCTACAAGTGCACTGGATCAGAATTAGGATCTTGGATCCTTAACATAAGGGAGAGCTTTTCTTCTTTAAAATTACTGACTGGACTCACAGGCTTTTATATATTTATTTTAGATCATCATGCTCACCTTCTGAAAAGAATTCCAGAGTGGGGGGAATTTAAATTTTTAAACTGTAAATTTAATACAATGCAATAAATTGTAGAACTATATAAAGGGATCTATATAAAAAGACATGAGAAAAGTATAGAACATCCTCCTATGTAAAAATCTGTCTTTAAGATAAGAAGTTTCATATTCTTCATAGCCAACGGTATGTTCACTAACAGTATAACAACTACTCTCCCACTTCATCCTGTTGCCTGTATCAGATTTGCCTTGTGACACTGAAAAACGAGAAATCTAAATGTGGATCTCTTAATTTCTCTGCAGGAACAACTGCTGAAAAAGAGATGGGAGCCAGAGTAGGTGGAAGGATAATTGAGTTATGCTTGGCTTTCATACACCACCTTAACCTAATCTGAAATACAGTGGGGCAAAAAAGTATTTAGTCAGCCACCAATTGTGCAAGTTCTCCCACTTAAAAAGATGAGAGAGGCCTGTAATTTTCATCATAGGTATACCTCAACTATGAGAGACAAAATGGGGAAAAAAATCCAGAAAATCACATTGTCTGATCTTTAAAGAATTTATTTGCAAATCATGGTGGAAAATAAGTATTTGGTCAATATCAAAAGTTCATCTCAATACTTTGTTATATATCCTTTGTTGGCAATGACAGAGGTCAAACGTTTTCTGTAAGTCTTCACAAGGTTTTCACACACTGTTGCTGGTATTTTGGCCCATTCCTCCATGCAGATCTCCTCTAGAGCAGTGATGTTTTGGGGCTGTCGCTGGGCAACACAGACTTTCAACTCCCTCCAAAGGGGTTCCTTTCCATGGGGTTGAGATCTGGAGACTGGCTAGGTCACTCCAGGACCTTGAAATGCTTCTTACGAAGCCACTCCTTCATTGCCCTGGCGATGTGTTTGGGATCATTGTCATGCTGAAAGACCCAGCCATATTTCATCTTGAATGCCCTTGCTGATGGAAGGAGGTGTTCACTCAAAATCTCACAATACATGGCCCCATTCATTCTTTCCTCTACACGGATCAGTCATCCTGGTCCCTTTGCAGAAAAACAGCCCCAAAGCATGATGTTTCCACCCCCATGCTTCACAGCAGGTATGGTGTTCTTTGGATGCAACTCAGCATTCTCTCTCCTCCAAACACGACAAGTTGAGTTTAGACCAAAACATTCTACTTTGGTTTCATCTGACCATATGACATTCTCCCAATCCTCTTCTGGATCATCCAAATGCTCTCTAGCAAACTTCAGACTGGCCCAAACATGTACTGGTTTAAGCAGGGCAACACATCTGGCACTGCAGGATTTGAGTCCCTGGCGGCATAGTGTGTTACTTATGGTAGCCTTTGCTACTTTGGTCCCAGCTCTCTGCAGGTCATTCACTAGGTCCCCCCATGTGGTTCTGGGATTTTTGCTCACCATTCTTGTGATCATTTTGACCCCACAGGGTGAGATCTTGCGTGGAGCCCCAGATCAAGGGAGATTATCAGTGGTCTTGTATGTTTTCCATTTTCTAATTATTGCTCCCACAGTTGATTTCTTCACACCAAGCTGCTTGCCTATTGCAGATTCAGTCTTCCCAGCCTGGTGCAGGTCTACAATTTTGTTTCTGGTGTCCTTCATCAGCTCTTTGGTCTTGGCCATAGTGGAGCTTGGAGTGTGACTGTTTGAGGTTGTGGACAGGTGTCTTTTATACTGATAACAAGGTCAAACAGGTGCCATTACTACAGGTAACGAGTGGAGGACAGAGGAGCCTCTTAAAGAAGTAGTCACAGGTCTGTGAGAGCCAGACATCTTGCTTGTTTGTAGGTGACCAAATACTTATTTTCCACCATGATTTGCAAATAAATTCTTTAAAAATCAGACAATGTGATTTTCTGGATTTCCCCCCCCCATTTTGTCTCTCATAGTTGAGGTATACCTATGATGAAAATTACAGGCCTCTCTCATCTTTTTAAGTGGGAGAACTTGCACAATTGGTGGCTGACTAAATACTTTTTTGCCCCACTGTATATAGACAACAGGATCCAAGCCAGCCCCCACATTCTATTCTACTATCTCTGTATCCAGCCTGTATAGTTTATGGTGCAGTGTGTTGTGTGAATCAAATGAATGAGCTGAGTAGATTATTGTTGAATTAATCATGGGGGGAAAATGTTATGCAAAGAAAGCCAGAGGGTATGGGCATAAATCGCAATGAAATTGGAGGCAGATGCTTGGGTGCTGTAGCTAGAAATATAGTGGAGGGTTCTCCACCCCAAAGGATACATCTCTCAAAACATCTGAATATCTGTACAAAGTCCGTAATGTTTAAGAACTGGAGATACAAATGCCCAGAGGAAAAAGAAGAAAGAAAAAAACTGCGGAGGAGAACATACCTTCATATTTCTAGTACAAAGAAGAGTACACGTGTGAAAATAAATAAGCAATTCTGCACAGAAACACACAGGTTAAACCCAACATTTAAAAAAGAAAAAAGGAGGGATCGATTTCTTTTAAAGACCAAAAAGGACAAACATTTGTAGCGTCCACGGGTGCCTGAGGGACACCTCCTTTTAAACATAGCTTGGCCACAGACTGGCCGCTTCTCTCGCGAAGTGTATCCCTGATAAAATCCACCTGAGACTTTCCGGAGCCCCGGGGGCTCTCTCTTAGAAGAGGCGAAGCGGCGACGGCTCGGCTTGCCCGCTCCAGACGCACAGCCTCTCCTACCTGTGCGCACACGTTCCGCGCCGCGCCAAGGTCTCTGGTGACGCGACACGCCCCCGACCGCCCACCCCGTCCCCTCCCCCCTCCGGTTAACCCCTGAATCCTTCAGCCCCCGGTGCAAGAGGCAGCAGGCGATGGGCAGGCCCTGCCCAGCTCGCCCAGTCGTCCCCGCTTTCGCTTTTCCAATCAGGAGGGAAGAACAGGAGGCTGGGCGGGATTTCCTGCTGAGCGGTCCCAGGCGAGGGAGGCAGTCGGAGGGGAGCGGGGAGGGGGGGGGAAGGCGGCAGAGGCGGAGGCGAACTCTTCGGCAGAGTTCCCAGGCGCCTTCCAAGCTGACCGGACGAGTCACCTTGCGCGGGGGGCGACGCTGCCCTGAGGAAGCAGGAGAATGCGAAAGCGAGCAAGGGTGGCGCGGGGGGCGCTGCGCCAGGCTCTCCTCCGCTTAAGTTCTCAGGTTCCGTAGACTTTGCGCGCGGACCCTCGGCCCTCGCTGCTCCTTCCTTCCTTCCTCCTTCCCTCCCGCCTTCGCTCGCTCTCGGGTATAACTAGTCGTCTTCGGCGCTCGGCGGGACTGGGACGAGAGCAGGAGCCCTTGCGTGCGCCTCAGCGGGTGTCGTGGAAGGAGAGGGCAGCCCTTTCTCCTCGCGCGGGGAGGTAGCGGCGGGAGAAGGGAAAGCCGCCAGCCGGTGACAGGAACGCTCGCCTTCGCCGCAACTTTGCGCTGGGAACGCGGCGAGCCCCCGATCAGGTGAGTGGTGGGAAAGAGAAGAAAAATACTCGGGTTGGGGGCTGTAGGAGAGGAAAGGGAAGAATCAGCTCGAAGTCCTCAATGTTGCCGACCAAGATTTGTATCTCTCCCATCCCCACCCTCGGCGCCCCTTTATTTGCCTTATTTGGTCACTTCTGCGTAGCCGACTCTGGATTTAAAACTCTCGGATTTTGCTTTTTCCGAAAGCAAACTCCCTCCTTCGGTTCTGGGTGTTCAAGGTGTTTGGTCTGATGGCTGCTTGTTTGAATTTTTTAAAGACGAACTTTCAAAGAATTATATCCATCAGGCTGTATACCAACACGCTCTGATACGCTCTACAAAATCGCGCTGGTATATGAAGCTTCTTTTCCGAATAATTCCCTGGTTTGATTTCCCCCCCCTACTGCTCTGCTTCATCTCCTCTTGCATCCCCTTTCCCCAGATACTGTACCTCATCCACTTTTTTTGCAGCCTCCTTTGACCCACCTAGGTGTGCTGAACTACCACTCCCATTATCCCCAGTCCATAATTGGTCAAGTTGGCTGGGATTGATCAAGTTGCATTGCAGCACCCCCGGAGGGTCTAGATTGGTGAAACTGCTTTCAAGAAAGGAATAAATAATGTCTATCTTCAAAGCCTCATCTCTTTTTCTCAGAACTCTGAAGTTGTAGCATGCCTGAAAAGTGATACCACTGTTGTGATACAAAAGTTCCCCGAGTCCTACCGCGTAATCTTTGCTCTAGGCTTTGTTTTCCTGTGGAGGGAATGTTTGCCTCTTATCTTCCCCCTCCAGGGTTGGTATTTTTAATCATTGTTGTTCAGGATCTTTAGCCTACCGCTTACATAACTGAATCCCTAACCAGCTTTTACACTACATTTGAGGAAGGAATTTCAGATACTCAAGTTCAGCAGGTAGAGTCCTGAAGTGACATATTAGATTTCTCAAGCAAGAGGGATGTTTACCATCACTTTATACTCCAGAACACATTGATGGGGTGGAAGTTAACCTGTCTGTTGGCTACAATGACATGCCCAAGCCTGAAAAAGGTGCAAAAGTGTGTGCAGAGTTTAACCCTTTCTTTCTCCCAGAGAGAACACTGCCCTCTAAACCAGCACCATTCTGCTTCATTCATTGGTCTTTGTGGACAATGGAAAGTTCATATGATTGATTTAGTAAAAGGGCTCTCAGGCTGAGTAGCATCTTTTGTGCAGAAACAAACAATTTCAAGAAATGATTATTTTATTGTATTTTGATTATAAGAGGCCAGGGATAAGAACAGGAGGTACAAAGACTATTTCAGATATAACATCTACAGAAAATTTAATCATCAGTTGAAGAGAAAGTGCTCAGTCAAAAAAGCACTGTGCCAAATGGAACATCCCTTTGGGGGCCACTAGCAACTCTTGCCTGACTTTTAAAATGAAATGTGCCAGAGCTCATCAGTTGCAGCCCATGAGCCTGGAAATGGGTAGAACATGGCTGACCTGACTTGCTTAGCGGAGGGATTTATTCTGTTCATGCATCCTGAAGCCTTTTGCTATTAAGTTACGTATAGGAGGACTGATTACCAAAACAGATTCTGGTTTTGAGTAGTAACTCTAATTACTTCATTCTAAGAAGGTGCACAACCATTTTTTGGAGTCCATTTTGTTTATTATTTACAATAAATATATTTAACATCAGTGCTTTATTTGAAGTGCAGTTATGACTTATGACTATAGAACTTGAGTAAATGTGATCCTGTTCACAGAGTCTGAATTAATCCTATGGAGATAGCATTTTCAGATCACAACTCATAGTTCTGCTGAGATGGACTCCATAAGGTTGACTTTGAATCTTGCATGGGCAAATGCTTGCCATCTTGAACTGTCACTAGTTATAAGTTATAGTTCATCCAAGGATAAACTATAACTTGTTCCTATAATCACGTTGTTCCAGTAGATCCACCTTATCCATTATCTTCCTCTTCCCCTACTTCCCTCAACCTTGCCAAGCATGACAATGTTTTTCAATCCCCCTTCCGTTCACAGGACATTCTCAAAGTATCTGAGCTTCCTCATAGATCTAATTATGGTAACTCAAAATGGGCTGGGGAAGGGACAAAGCTCAGAATATGGTTTTTTTTTTTTAAACAAGCAAAGACATTCCTTGGCAACAAGAAGTTATTACTAGAGTTCCAGATTACTAAACCAGAATATTTGTGGGTTAATAATAAAAGGACAAGACTGATCTATTACCATGCTTGGCAGGGTCATTCTAAGCACATTCTTTGAACGGAGCTGTAATATTTCTTGTATATTATGGCTTTTCAATGTTCTAAGTCCATTTTTTTAAACAAATGAATAAGATGTTATGTTGCTGTAAAATGTTTGTCTATCTGTATGGCAACACAGTAACCCTAGACTGAATCCAATCGGGGGGGGGGTGTATGTGTGTTAATATTATATTTTTAAATAAAATTCCGAGAGGCCTTATCCACTTACTATTGATGGTCTGCAGTTGCAGCTGCTGCAGGAGATAAATATAAATGTGGGTGCTTTAAAGCCAGTAGCTAGCTATTCCCAAACAATGTTTTGTCAGGCCAACCAAATTGACTTAGATTCAAGGTTCTCCATTACTGATGCTTCAAGCTAGTCAGCCCAGTTCCCTTGTCCTCAGTTCATCTAAAACCTGTACTCTATGGAAATTCTCAGCTGCTTAAGTTTCATAGTTTTCAAGATCATCTTGATCCTGCTTACACTTATAGCCAGCAGCCAATCCATAGACCACTTGCTAGTTGCTTGTTAATGCTGACATGAAGGGTCCATAGTTCTCTTGGCCATAGGAGGCTGCATTTTACTGAACCTGCTAAATGTAATACTGGGTGGAAACTCTGCAGAGTTTCCAGCACATGATCTGCTACTTGTTATTTTCAGTTGGCGTTACCAGTGATTGAACTTGGTCACTTTTGCCTACATAGCACTCTGGATCCATCCCAAACCATTATAGTCACAGAGAGCTCTGCAGGTTAGATATCCAGTCTCTGAGAGTTCCAGTCCTGACCCTGGATCTTTTTATAATTGCACCCATTTCAACCCCCCTTCTCCATACATAGAGCATTGTACAGGTTCTCCTCACATAATTATGCAGTTGATCATTTTTGTCCAAGAATTTGCTTTATGAAAAAAAATTGCTATTATGCAACTTGTGCCAACATTGTCAATTTGCACCAAAGGCCTGGAAACATGCCAAGACTTCTTCTGTCAAAACCCCTTGAACATTTTCCCACCAAAACCCATTTCTGCCCCTTACATTTACCATTGTGTTTATTTTATTTACTTATTTATTTATTCATTAGATTTATAAGGCTGCCCATCTCAAACAATATGTTGTGTTGGCTGGTGTGGGTCTTCTGGGCTGTGTGGCCGTGTTTGGAAGTTTTGTTTCCTAACGTTTCACCAGCACCTGTGACCGGCATCTTCAGAGTGCAGGAGCACAGACAGGAGCAGTTCTCTCTGTGCCCAGGGTGATGTATGTTGTGTGGTTCTAGTCGTGCATCCTGCTTCCTACTTACCTCCATATCTCCAATAACTATTACTGTTACTATGGGTCAGAATGGCCCTCAATGTCTTGTCTAACCCCCTTACCCAAAAGGAAAAGGAAAAGGAACTCCCTAACACTAGAAACAAAGTTGGACATATTATGTCATGCCATAGCTGGTGAAGAATCCTCAGGACTAGAGGAGCTTTTAACCTGGGTTAATCTACTGTGTGCAACAGAATGAAGAATGTTAATAAAATTCATAGTCTTGCGAAGCATCCTACCTCTGTCTGCTATGATAACCATGCACATTAGAAATCCAGCTTTCACTGTACATAGAACATGAGACAAGGAAGAAAACACATTTGAATAATGTAGTGCTTAAGAATAAGGCTCTAAAAATGTGTGAGCACATGTCAATGCATTTGTGTTACAAAATTTGATACCATGCCCTACAACCCCCTTTTTTCCATTGGTTTTGTGTCTCACTTTATGTTAACTTGCTTTATGTGAAATTTTCAGGGAACCTATACTTGCTTTGAAAGATAGCAATGCAGATGATAAAGTAGCTACCAATATACAACTAGATCTTGTTTCACCTGGATGAGCAATTAATTCATCATCTTGACCATAGCTGAGTGGTTGCTGTGGAGATGGGCAATACTAACACCAGATAAAGAACACAGCTCATATACCAAAGCATCAGGTGTTTTTTGTCTTCAGGGTCAATAAATGATGCATGTGGTCTTTGGAGTATTTAAGATTTCAGGAAGGAGCACAAAATATCCAGTGTGTAAGCCAGCAACAGATTCTTATGAAATATGGTCATATTTTTCTCACACTAGAGGGGCTTGCTCTTGTCTCTTCAGATTGATTAAATCTGGGGCTGTTTTTTATGAATAAGCTAGTTAATTCCAGGCAGAAATTTCTAATCTGTATACTGTTAGTCTAATTTCCAATGCTAAAGATAATGTGACTTCACCCTACTGTATGTGGAGTTTTTGTGGCAGGGAAAGTCTGTTGCAACTGAAGATGTTTCATTTGTGTTTCTTGGCTGTTTACTGGATCTTTAATGAATCTTGGGCATAAGTCTGTAATTTCTGTTTTCTATTTTTGTAGCTAAATGTACATTCTCTCTTAACCAGTGTTTCTCAACCTTGGCAACTTTAAAACATGTGGACTTTAACTCCCAGAATTCCCCAGCCAGCCATGCTGGCTGGAGAATTCTGGGAGTTGAAGTCCACACGTCTTAAATTTGCTAAGGTTGAGAAACACCGCTCTTAATTAATTATACATACAAGTGAATCTTCACATTTATTCAGGAATGTGCCTTATAATGGCAAAGGTCAGCTGTCAGACAATTTCTGCATTGCACTATGACTCAGGATGGGCTTTGAGATAACACAACAATCTAAGAAACTCCTCTGTCATCTTAAATATTCTACATTTCAGTTGTGGGACAAGTGAATGTTTGCTCAAGCAGTAATCCTCATACTGGTCAACTGGCTTCTAAGTTTAAACCCTAGACAGAATCACATGTTTGTATAAACTGTTCCTCAGTTCTCCAATTCTCTTTTCTTTCTTTTTACTCCTTTCCTGAATGAAGAGTGGTTCCATGCAAAAGATATTGTGCAGGTAGCCCATCTAAACTTCTTAATGGATGGGTGTGGTTTAAAAAAAAAAGATGAAGCAGTGATGGGCAAACACAAGAGTGTTACGGAAGGAAAGTGGCATTTTCTGGACCCATATATAATTCCATGTTTTTGCAATGATGGCATTATAAATCTTGGTGTAGGAGTGCCCTGATCCCCAGTGGGCAAGAAGAATGATCCCACTGGAACATTCAGATTATTCTGTTGCATCTGAACTAGATCTGAAAGGGTAAATGCTGTGTCAATAAACGTTCTTCACCCTTCCCCAGCATGCTACTCTTCAAATAAGTTCGATTCCAATGACCTTGACTACTGTGAATTGTGGGAATTCTCCTCTGGACACCCTTATGCTGGTCTAAGAATGTTCCAGATGTGAAGAATCTCTCAAGGTGAATTGTAGAGATGCTGCTTTATCACTTCAGTATTTGCAGATGAGGCAAGACTTCTGCCTTTAATTTATGCATCTTGTAAGAAAACCAAGTTCAGAGCAAAGATTGTAAAGAAGTTAGGAGTTCATTAGAATTTTGAAGGAAGTGTAAGGTAGTGGAAAGGGGAGAGCTACTAATTCTAGAAAGGGTTAGTATTGTTGAGTTATTGCAGGACTTTTTTCCAGCTCAGTAAACTCTATGCCTCTCTGTTTGTTCCTCCCAGCGAGATGGTCTGGGAAAGGGACAAAGGAAGCAGGTTAAGTATACAGGGGCCTCAGGCGGTGACTGATTGGAAAGTTTCAATCAGAAGTCTGGGTTAAAACCATACGTGTGTCTTCTTGCTTCCCCGCCCCTTTTCTTACAGATTTTTAAAATTTTTTAAAAGAATATAAAAGATACGTAACATCAGGTACAGCCAGAGGAATATGAGCAAGTAAGCAACAAATCTGAAATATCTTAAAACTGATATATTCTGATACATCTTTAGAAGCTTATTCTATGAAATATTTCATATCCATTTGCTAGCCAAAATCTGTGTGTCCCTGTTAAGCTTTATGCTCAACAAAATGCTTGGTTAACACTGTTCAGTCGGTGCTTATGCGATGCCTAGATCCTGACTATCTTGCTGCCAGCTGTTGCCTTCCCATTCAGAAAATTTGCAAAATAGATGAAGACAAAATTTAGCCAATGCATTAATAGTCAAGAATGTCTTAGGGGGGTCCTGCATTCCTAGTTGTTATGTTTCCCACTCGAAGTCCTGGTTCAATATTCTCCTGTTCCATCCTTCCTGTTAATGCTTCTGGGTTTGGGGAATGGATTTCAAGAGCACCACCATGCCCTTGCTTCAAATATTTATTCCAAAGAAGCTGAGAGAAATAAGTTAAGCTCTGAAAATGGTGAGGGTCTATCCTTTTATTTCCTAAAATACTTAGTACCATGTTCCCATGCTAAAAAAAGGGGCAACCTCAAAACAAAAACAAATGAGTAAAATTCATGGTAAAAATACACTTGGACTGAGCATTGTCAGGATATTTTAAGATCCTTACTTTGATGGACTTACTATGCAGGAAGCTTTTGAAGCTTTTGGGGAATTATAAAAAAGGGAAAGGCAGAATAAAGTTTTTGAAGTTCTGAATGTGCTGATGAAAAAGCTCCTCTTCTAGCTCCAGCCACCCAGTGGCCCCATCTGATGAAAAGAATGAGGAGCAAGGCCAGTGGGCTGGACCTCAGTGAGTGAACAAGCAATGGATCACATTTGTATCCCACCCTACCAATTATTGGGCAGCAGTGTTTTTTCTTCACATTTTTAGATGTTTTCAATGACTGAATTTGCACAATACACTAGACAAAGCGGGGGGCAGGCAGTATGACAGGGTTCTTTTGAGGACGGTACACACACAAGCAGCACACAGACCAACTCCTGTTTTTCCCCCCTTGCTTTTTATTGCAAAAGCGATATATACAATAAAGTTTTTTCCTTTAGATACTTAAGGGGTGCCTATTATTTAAGCAAAACTGACTGCAAAGGGTTGTTTCCCTTTCACACGCTTATTAGTCAACTACTTTCAGTTTTACCTTTCTTGAGATTATTACAGTTCTTACCTTTGTTCAGTTCTCAGACCAACCACTGCTAATCTGTAGCAGGCTGGGTTTGGCCTTGGTTGTTTTCAAAACAACTGAATATGGGAAAGTAGATTTTCCCACCTCTCCGTATTCTGATGCTTCCTCTTGCAGGTGGCTCACAGAGCAATTGGTGCTGGACTAGATCAACCTGCCACTATAAACCTTAGAACAAGGAGGACTCCCCCCCTTCCTCCCCCCCCCCTTCCTTCTCCCTAGCCTTGTTTCCTTCCTTGTAGGTGGTATCTGCCACCACCGGGCTGTGCCTTGACTAGGAGATTTTCCTCTTCTGTCTCCTTGGTCCCACATCCCAGTTGTGGACCCCTCTCTGTTGGCTGGTGCTGGTTTGGTTCTGCTGCTGGGGTGAGTTCTAGTCTCTGCTCGAACTTTGTGGTCATTGGCAAGACTGCTGGCTTGGCTCTGCCCCAGCTGGGATGGTTCACTGCTGCCGCCCTTATTAGTTCCCAACTTGGACCTGAGCTGCCCACATGCCGGGCCAGATTGGTTTGCCACTGTGGTCTGGGCTGCTCATCTACTGTCACTCCTGGCAGGGCTTAAGGACTGGGCTTCCCCATTGCCCCTAGCTAGGAATTAATTTCTCCTACTGCCCTGGCTGGGTTTAGGATTACCATAGCTCCAGTTGGTGTTGAAGCTATCCTGGTGGACTGGCTGCTGTCCCAGCCAGCTTCTTTCTCTCCCTGACTGGGCCTGGAGAAAATTGCTGCCCTGACTGCAGTGAAAGGACCACCCAGCTGGGGTCTTCCTCTGTTCCTCTCTTTTTGATGGGGGAGGAAGGGGTCCCATTCACCTGGATGAGGCTTTATGCTCTTCGCTGCCCTGGCAATATCCTCTCACTGCTGCTAACACACGCTCCAGCTGCTGATGCTGTTGGCCAAACTTCCCATCGCTCTTCTAGGTGTTTTCCTAGCCTGACTCCAGCTGCCAACCTGCACATCACCAGCCAGTCTGCTGACTGAAGCCTGGTTACCATCGCTGGCACTCCCAATTAAAGATTCTCACCAGCAGCCAACCCACTTTTTTGTGTTGGCTAGACTGCCAGCCAAGCCTCCTAGTCTGTTGCCAACCTCCAGCAATTAAGTTGCCAGCTGAATTCACCAGGTCCACTGCTTTCACTCCTGAATACTGCTGTGTTGGCCAATCTGCCAGCCAAATTCTCCTTTCCATTGCTATTTGGTCTGGCCCATATGTCACTGGCCTCCTCTCTTCTGGGCATTGAGCTTTTTCCCTAGTTCTGGAACTCCCTACACAGCTTGAGTCCTTTGACCTCCTCAGTGCCCCTGGAGCACCCACCACTTCAAGAAGCAGAATCTTTGGCAGTCTTCCCCCTGTCCACCACTGCCATGTCCAGCCAGCCTATCTGCCTCCCTTCCTTCAAAGCCAGCTGACTCCCTCTTGTTCCACATGCACGATTAGGAACAGTAAGTGGATATGCATTTCAAGCCGTCCCATTTGAGATGAAGGGTCTAGGTGTTTGCAGTCAGCTAGCCCTCCAGCATATTGTGGGAATCAAGTTATTTGCCTCTGGGCTGAACCATGCCATCACGTTAAGCCATAATATGATTTTATTTGCTTGAGCATAGCCTATTCAGAGAAAACAGCAATTATGTCTTATTAAACTGGGTTTAGAATTAGCATGTTTTGTGCACCAAGCTAATGAGTTAGCAATCTGTAGAATAATAGTAATAGCAACAGGAACAACAACTACTTGTATGCCGCCTGACTCTCAACAACTCTGGGTGGCTCAAATAATGAATACGGGGATTGGATAAGTTGGGGGAAATTAGAACAAGTCTGCTGAAGACTTTGTCCTGTTCAAGGTTGAAACATACACAATAAATTATTGTGAGACCTATTCAATCTATATCAAAGGTGCCTGGCAGGTAATACCTAAGAAGATCTTATCTTGGGCCAGTGTGAACAAAAAAATATTCATAGAACCTGTTTTCAGTGCATGTGTTCAACCACAGAAGGTGCATAGCAATTGTATAGTGAGTGTTTTTAAATATGCAGAATGTTTTCTTTACTCTCACAGGTACTACAGTATATTCCTTAAATTCCTGAAAACAAACAAACGTGGAATTTCCGAACAAGTGTCAGTTCTACTTCCTTAACTTTTTACAGGCCAAGCTATGCATCATAGTAAGGGATTAATTTGGCAAATCTTGTGGGATTTTCATTTTCTGAGCATCTTGCTGCTGCTAGTCCTATTCCTCGGCCACTCTGAAACTCACTTTGACTGTGTCAGGCTAGGAATGATCATATCCCAGTTATATAGATGTGGATATGGGTGTGTTTTATATGTTGTTGTTTTTCTTAGTATTTGTCTTGTATGGTCTACTTGATTTTGCACTGTGCTTGCTTAGTTCTTACAGCAAAGTTATCAATGCATGAAGTGACAAGAGGTTTTGTTTACCAACCAGCTTGTTGCAGAGCCTGACACTGATTAGGACTGAGAGGGAATAACTGGCTCAAGGTCACCCAGAAGCTTTTGTGCCTAAGGGAGGACTAGAACCTAGGCCTCCTATTCCTAGTCTAGCACCTTAACCAATCACTGCACCACACTGGCTCTGTTTGTGTGTATAGATATACATACAGGTAGTCCTTGACTTTTAACCACAATTAGGACCAGAACTTTCATCGCTAAGTGATTGTTAAGTGAGTCGCACCCAGTTTTACAACCTTTTTTTTCCCACAGTTGTTAAGCAAATCACACAGAAGTTAAGCGGATCTAGCTTCCCCCACTGACTTTGCTCAGAAGCCCTTTGGGAAGGTCAAAAATGGTGATCACGTGATCCCAGAACTCTGCAACC
This sequence comes from Python bivittatus, assembly GCF_059951505.1. NCBI lineage: Eukaryota > Metazoa > Chordata > Lepidosauria > Squamata > Pythonidae > Python > Python bivittatus. Next base: position 2,068,034 of record NW_028277035.1, on the reverse strand, counting down.
GTCATAAATACATGCTGGTTGGCAAGCGCCCGAATTTTGATCAAGTGACCGTGGGGATGCTGTGATAGTTGTAAGTGCGAGGACTGGTGATAAGCCACTTGTTTTCAGCACCGTCGTAACTTCGAACAGTCATTAAACGAATGGTTGTAAGTTGAGGACTACCTTTATACATATTTATATATTTAAAATCCCAGTGTAATAGATACAGACACTTGCCTTCAAATCTATTTCACTGAGATTTCTGTTGTAGGAGTGAGTTCTGAGTCCTATCTATTTCTATCAAGTCTGTTATGTGATGAAAAGGAGCTAGAGTGCAAAATGCTAGAGCTGTGGCCCTATGCATTCTACAGTTTTATTCATAGCAAGTGTGTTAAAATATTTCATACACACTTATCTATTCCTGCATAGTCTAGATCCTAATCTTAAGTTGACTAAGCATCACTTAAGAATGTAAGACGTGCTCTGGGACCAAGTGCAAGTTCTACTTAGTGCTACATTGTCACAGCAAGGGTCAGCACATAGCCAACTTTGCTGATCTCAGAAAGCTAAGCAGGGGGAGACCTGGTTAGTTCCTGGGTGGGAGACCCAAGACTCTTGACTAGACTGAGAAGTTAAAAAAAAAAAATGAGGAAGAAGGCGATGGCAAACATTTCCATATTGTTGCCATGAAAACCACATGTGTTCACCAGGAATGGAGTTGATTCAAAGAAGTCTGTACCTTTACTGTTTCTAACAAGAGCTAGTCAGATGCTTCTAGGAATTCAGCATCCCTTCCCCCCATTGCATAGTTTGCCTCTGGTGTCTGTTATTTAGAGAGAGATTTCTCTGAACATAGAGGTTCCATTTAGGATCTGCTTTCCAGGCATTCGTTTATAAGTCTGTTTTTATTTACTGTATCTTATCATTTGATAACTTAATACTTCCTGAAAACTAAATAATAGTTTCTTCCGAAGGTTCTTCCGTCCAACTGTAGCCTCCTCAAGCTACTTTCCATTGGAAAGAGGGGGGTGGAGGGCAGTGAAAGTTATGAGCAGACTTTACATCTCTCCTATATGATATCCAATTTGAACATAAGAACATAAGCAGTGTCCTGCTGGAACAGACTCCTGGTCCACCTAGTCCAGCAGCATGTTTGAAATGGTTCTTTCACATACTGTATTTAGTCCAGACGTAGTCCTTGATTTTGGAATATTCAGTGGATGAGGGTGCTGGTGGGTTGAATGTTCAACCCCTCCGACTTAGCAGCTGTTGCTTCAAAGCCTCCTTAATTACTCCTGCACCTCTAACATCTTCATTGTCTTGTTGCTTTAAGTGCCACTAACCTTAACACTCAGCTCCTTTTGAAACAGAAAAAGAGGAAGGTCCATTATTGGTGACAACTGTGCCAAGCAGTTAACGTATTTGCACAGTCCTCTTACAGGATTTGAAGAACCCACAGCCACTGGGAATGCGTAGAGTGGAGACTTTGTGAGAGCTTTCTTGTGGATTAAGTGAGCTTCTGTTTTCTTCTACCTAAAAAAGAAAAACAATGATTTCTCATCTATGCCTTGGTAGCTTAAGATAGTCTTGCCTAGAAAATGCCCTAGAAAAAGGTCCTGGTTGGGATAGTGGAAGGTACAGACCAGATTGTCAACCTGTTATGTAACTGTCCTTTGCTATAAGTGTTTGGTGTACTGTAGTAAGCAATCCCTGAGTTTTATAAATTTATAAACAGAACATTAATGCTGTGTCTGGAAACCTTATTTGAAAAATGCATAATTATATATAATTTTATATATAAGCTGTATATATAAAACGGGATAAGCAAGAATGCCATTGGGGTGTTGTTTGAGTCCATACCTTACCCTCACCATCTACTTCAGCTCATGCCCAACAGGCTCCTACTTACTATGACCAAGTTTCTACTATCAGTAGAAAGGGTGATAAAACTAGTGCTGTAGTTTTTTTTTTTTTAATGTGCTGGCAGACTTTTTTTTAATGTAAACACACATTTGGTCCTGCATTACTCCCTCCCCACGCTCCAGTGTGAAGGGATCCAGCTGAGCTGAAATTTCACACTTTTTTTTTTAATGCCAAATAGGATAGGCCATTGAGCAACCTTGGGGAAGATGGCATGAAGTCAGGAAGTCAGCACCGCTTGTCCTTCCTGAATCATCTTCTTTGAAAACAGCTCCAAAGAGCCATTTCTGTAAATAATGACAGCCTTTCCCAAGCCGGGTTCCTTCATCTGTGGACAACTGGTCTTATCATCCCCAGCCAGCACAGCAATTGCCTTTTGGGTATGGACAGTGGGAATCATAGTTCAAAACATCAGGCAATACCAGGGTGAGAAAGGCAAGATTCGCAAATGCACAAATCTGGTTTTGGTTTTGGTTTCAATAATGTATCTGCCTCTTTATCCTGCATAGTTCTACACTCCTTCTAGATCATGGTTAGAGACAAATTAGATCATTCAATCAACAAACAAATATTAATAATGGAACAGAAATCTACCCCAACCCTAAACAAAGCAGAAAGTGGACAGAAAAAGAGTAGCTGGAGATTAATCCTGAACCACAAGGATAGCACCACCAGTACTATATGCAGTTAGGCAGTAGATTCAAACAGGTACACATTGAAGGATTAAAGGCAGATTAATTCAGCACGGTTTGTTTGGTATTTCAAGACCAGATCCATAACCCTCATAGAAGACAGGGTAGAAATGGATTGGCGTGACCTTTCCTGGTTTAGAAAATCAAATGGCAGAGGTGATCAGTTCCTCAGAGCAACCGTGTTCTGATTACAAGAAGAATGACATCAAGGAAATAAGACAACTCTAATGATAACTAGACAGAGATATTTCCTTACCTAAACAGGGAAACAGAATGACCAAGGGCAAAAAAGCAGTGGGAGTGTCATGTGGAAAGCCGGCAGGGAGCATCAGAAATCCTCCCTTCCTTCCTTCCTTCCTTCCTTCCTTCCTTCCTTCCTTCCTTCCTTCCTTCCTTCCTTCCTTCCTTCCTTCCTTCCTTCCTTCCTATAATATTGTCTTGCACCATTTGCCCTCCCCTCACAACCCTCAGGAGAGCCCTGGTGAAGCAGCCTCCTCCTCCTCAGTTGACCTGCGGAACTGCCTGGTGCTTTGCTGGGGGGAAGTAGAACAAAGGGAGCCATGTACCATGAGGAAAACTGTACCCCGTTCCCCATTCTGATGTGTCCCCAAGGGCCCCCTCCCTTGAGGGAGGAATAGGGCTCACCTGTCAACTGCCAGTACTCCCCAGCCAGCCCTACCTCACCAGCAGGCATCCAAGTCACACCCTCATCCTTCCCTCAACACTCACAGCCATTAAGAGATTTCAGTTTTCTGCCTCATTTCAAAGCAGCCAATTGTTGCTCACCCATCATGCCTTTCCACCAGCCGATTGGGTACAGGGGACAGAGGGAGGCGGGAAAGAGGTCAGGAATATGCCCATGACAATCACGTGACCTGGGCTGACTGCGGTGGAATGGCAGCGCAGCACTGCTGAAGTGGCCAAAAATTCCCCAAATTTCAATCCCATAGGAATAATGGGCCCCAGATTTTGGATGCATTCTGTAAGCTAGTCCATTTGAGGTAACTTGTTTCAAAAATTGTTGCCCTATGATGCATCATTTCGCCCATTTGAAGGTTATAGACATGAGAGTTTTAGTAGTCTATAGAGTCTCTAAGTACCTGGATAAATACAGTTGACTGCTCTCTATTTTTATTTGTATGATGAAATCCACATTACTTTTATCTTGACAGTAGATTGTTTTATCTGAATACCTCCAAGCAATGTGCACATCTCAAGCCTTTCCTTATTTTAAGGAATGGAGTGTTTGTATGTATGGAGGAAGGGATATCCATCTGCTGTAAGAGAACTCCCACTCAAATCTTCTGGCTGAAAGGTACCTTTTAGGTGTATCCATTTTTGCCCTAAAACAAATACAGCGGGGCAAAAAAGTATTTAGTCAGCCACCAACTGTGCAAGTTCTCCCACTTAAAAAGATGAGAGAGGCCTGTAATTTTCATCATAGGTATACCTCAACTATGAGAGAGAAAATGGGGGAAAAAATCCAGAAAATCACATTGTCTGATTTTTAAAGACTTTATTTGCAAATCATGGTGGAAAATAAGTATTTGGTCAATATCAAAAGTTCATCTCAATACTTTGTTATATATCCTTTGTTGGCAATGATAGAGGTCAAATGTTTTCTGAAAGTCTTCACAAGATTTTCACACACTGTTGCTGGTATTTTGGCCCATTCCTCCATGCAGATCTCCTCTAGAGCAGTGATGTTTTGGGGCTGTCGCTGGGCAACACGGACTTTCAACTCCCTCCAAAGGGGTTCCTTTCCATGGGGTTGAGATCTGGAGACTGGCTAGGCCACTCCAGGACCTTGAAATGCTTCTTACGAAGCCACTCCTTCATTGCCCGGGCGGTGTGTTTGGGATCATTGTCATGCTGAAAGACCCAGCCACATTTCATCTTCAATGCCCTTGCTGATGGAAGGAGGTGTTCACTCAAAATCTCACAATACATGGCCCCATTCATTCTTTCCTTTACACGGATCAGTCGTCCTGGTCCCTTTGCAGAAAAACAGCCCCAAAGCATGATGTTTCCACCCCCATGCTTCACAGTAGGTATGGTGTTCTTTGGATGCAACTCAGCATTCTCTCTCCTCCAAACACGACAAGTTGAGTTTAGACCAAAACGTTCTACTTTGGTTTCATCTGACCATATGACATTCTCCCAATCCTCTTCTGGATCATCCAAATGCTCTCTAGCAAACTTCAGACGGGCCTGGACATGTACTGGCTTAAGCAGGGGGACACGTCTCGCACTGCAGGATTTGAGTCCCTGGCACTGTAGTGTGTTACTGATGGTAGCCTTTGTTACTTTGGTCCCAGCTCTCTGCAGGTCATTCACTAGGTCCCCCCATGTGGTTCTGGGATTTTTGCTCACCGTTCTTGTGATCATTTTGACCCCACGGGGTGAGATCTTGCATGGAGCCCCAGATCGAGGGAGATTATCAGTGGTCTTGTATGTCTTCCATTTTCTAATTATTGCTCCCACAGTTGATTTCTTCACACCAAGCTGCTTGCCTATTACAGATTCAGTCTTCCCAGCCTGGTGCAGGTCTACAATTTTGTTTCTGGTGTCCTTCGACAGCTCTTTGGTCTTGGCCATAGTGGAGTTTGGAGTGTGACTGTTTGAGGTTGTGGACAGGTGTCTTTTATACTGATAACAAGGTCAAACAGGTGCCATTACTACAGGTAACGAGTGGAGGACAGAGGAGCCTCTTAAAGAAGTAGTCACAGGTCTGTGAGAGCCAGACATCTTGCTTGTTTGTAGGTGACCAAATACTTATTTTCCACCATGATTTGCAAATACATTCTTTAAAAATCAGACAATGTGATTTTCTGGATTTTTTCCCCCATTTTGTCTCTCATAGTTGAGGTATACCTATGATGAAAATTACAGGCCTCTCTCATCTTTTTAAGTGGGAGAACTTGCACAATTGGTGGCTGACTAAATACTTTTTTGCCCCACTGTATGCCTAAAAGTTACCTGGTACCCCTTTACTTTTGTTGCAGTAACTACTGGCTAAAAATGATTTGCAGCGTCTTAAGTTTCACATTTTCTAGGGTAGCCTTCTCAAAGCTAGGACCTTTCTGATGTTTTGGACAAAAACTCTAATCATCACTTGCTGTTGGCTGCATTTTTGGGGGCTTATGGAATTAGCAGTTCAAAACTCCTGGAAAGACCCATATTGAGAAAGGCTGTATCAGGTGGGTAATCATAGCTTTTAATGTCAGGACAAAGGGAAGCTTCTTTTCCACCCGATTGCCTGTGTCTCAAAGGTTGTGATATAATAAGGCGTTGGGCATGAGTGAGAAATATCACTGAATGTTCAATAGAGAGGCACTGGAACAACACCCAAGGGCCAGTTCAATTCTCTTATTTGCATGTTACAGATGTTGCTCACAATCTCTTTGCAACATCCTTTGGTAAAGCCTGCTTTGTTCAGAAGCGAGTTTCAGCCCAACCTAGAGTGTTGTGTTTGTTTTTGTATTAAAAGTTGCACAGAAGCAATCATTGTGTGAAAGGCACATAATATATTGTTCAGTACTGTATCCAGCTACTGATGCTGTTCGGCAGGAATAGGAACTGCATTTTGTCTTCCTTTTGCAAGTACCTGCAAGGTCCAAATGCAGTCATTCTAGTTGTTTTGCTTTACGTTTTTGTTCCATTTTTCCCTTCTTAACAATGTGGATAGTTTGATTTGTTTCTTTACTTTAAATGTTAACAAATGGTGCTGCTTATTATTATTTGCCACATCATAATATCTTCAGAAATATGATCCAAAGATAATAGGGACTCTCCACAGTTCTTGCAGTGGCTTGGCAAGAATTTGTCCCTTCTAACAAACAACAATACAAAAGGTGTGTTGTTTTTTCCTCCCTCCATAAATCAGGCTGTTGAAAGAAAACAAATTTGGAAGGGGAGAAAATCAGGACTGGATTTTTGCAAGAAAAAGCTGAAACAAATTCTGCCAACTAAGTGTGTATTCAAAGATAGAACTTACCCTTCTTTAACTCTGAGCCTCTCTCTATTGAACCTCTCTCTATTGAACCAGTATACAAATACTGTACATCTCCAATTGATGGATATTTGCGTTGTTTTGTTTTAAAAAGTCCTGCAGGCCATGAAATATGTCTACCTGTATCTAAATAGTGCATATGGTTGCAATTATATCATTAATGACATACATAGTAACATCATAGATCATTTCTGCAGAATATTGAAACCCTTGATTTTGGCTTATGTTAATAGAGGAAGCTTCTAGATCTCAAGACTTTAAGAAGAAATACCCCTGAAGTACTTCTGGTAAAGTTTTTAGAAGCACATAAAGATTAAGGGAGGGTTATAGTAGTCGAGGAAATTAGATTTCTCAGCCCAGCTGCTACTTCTTTCTCACAGCCCCTCCCCTTCATCTGTTGTACACCTAGTGAAGCATTCATTTCATGGAGCCTATCACTCTATCTAGTATTGAATTGTATTTTAACTGAAAAACAAGCAAATTGCCTATAATCCAGGATTTATGTTAGCACAGTATTCCAGTGGATGATCAGAGGTCTTTTAAAAAACTGATTCTGTCCTTTATGTTCATAGGTACCTGAAGAACTGGTCAGGCTTTGTCTGCAAAGGCTCTCCATCTACAGACCTGGAGAAACAGAGGACTCCTCCCGCTCGTGATGAGCTTCTACTTGCCTAGGAAGACTGGAGATTTGGGGAGGATGCTCTTATGTAGCAAGAACAGCTAAATATAACACTTTTTCTGTTGCTTCAACCTATTCATTTCTCCTTCCCAATTTCTCCCCACAACTGGGATTCAGTCATTAAGCACTGAATTATCATCCATTTAATGCCCAGTAGCATTTATCACCATTAACGGACTTTTTTCTTTTTAATGTACTGTGGGAGTTCTGAAAATATTTTTCTTTGTTGGGCTTTTTTCTCCCACCATTCCTTTGGGCTTTCTCATGAGTAGTTATCTCACACACGGAGCATCCTGATGGCTTCATAAATTGGGAGCAGCTGCCCTTGTTCATGATGGGGCGAGAACAGGAACTGATCCAGGCCGTGAAAAATGAGGATGTACCTGGTGTACAGAAATTGGTAGCAAAGATCAAGGCGTCTAAAAGTAGTGAGTATCTCCTTACACCTTAATGTGATAGTTTGCCTTCACTTGGGTCAATACCCATCAGTAAATTAGCTACAGTCCTGTGGCTTTTGGCAAAGTAGCTACGGCTAATGGTTATGCAGTGCAAAGAGATGGGTAGTGATAGGTGACTCTTTGTCTGGCAATTCTTGAAGTATAAAATACCTCTGCTTATCAATCAGAAAATGTTACAGTGTTGGAAATAGCAGTGGCATGACTTCTATCGAAAGAGGACAGTCTTATCTTTGAAGACTATCTTCTCTTGGGAAGTTTCCTCTACTGGAAAGATTGGCCAATCCATGTCTGGTTTAAAAGTAGAGAATCATGAGAAAGGCCTTTGAGCTGTCCATCATCATGTAACATCTAGATAGAAGGCTTAGAGGCACTGAAGTGATGTGACCACACTCTTCCTCACTGTTGTAAAGTATATTGTGTTTGTATTTCAATTATCCTCTTACAAATACAACGTGGTTTTTTTTTCTTTTTGTCCTCTTAAGTTGGTACACAAGGATTTACCTTTATTGGAGACTTCCAGTTTTTCTTTCATGAATAGTGGCAAATAGCTCATGGTGTTATTGCTAACTATCTTCTTAATATGGCTGTAGTAGACAGGGAAGGTATGGGTGCTGGGGTTTTTTGGTTCATCTTGAATAATGGCTGCATCATTTTATTTTGTGTGTATGTATGAAATATGCCACTCTGTCAAAAGAAAGCTTGTTTTACCTTTTGCTTTTAATCAGAATAAATTACTGAGGGAGAATGCATGTTTGGGCCATCTGTTCAGTATTGGGAAACTTCAGATGGATAGAAGATTAAGAGGAAATAAAGCTTTTATGTTAAAAAAAAATGTCTAAAAGATTGGGAAAAGGATATAAGGAGGTTCCAGGCTTTACAAATAGATGGTTTTGATGCCTCAGAAGGCTAGAACTGGAGGAGAACTTCTATAGCCTTGAGATGGATTATACAGGGTAAGAAGAATAGAGATAATGGGCAGAGAAGAAACAAGAAGCCAAAAAATGTGTTTAATAGTTTTGTGGCAGATGTAAGGGTTTTAGATAAGATTTTAAAACGATCTGCCAAGAAAGGCAAACTTCAGGAAGCACCTCTGACTGACACCTGCTTGGTTGAGGATGGAAGCAAATGAGGAGCGGGTAGAGGACGTATTCCGGTCTTTGCCTTGCAGCTTCACAAATGCCATCCTTGCCTTCTCTGCTATGGGGACTACAACTCCTAATATTCCCAAACAGCAAAGTTGTTACTGCTTACCGTGTTGGATACCAACCATTTAATGAATCACTGAGTGAAGGTGGATCCCTGGAAGCTATAGAAGTTCTTCTTGAGAAAAAGAATAATGTGTATGGGGAAAATGTTGGCTCTGCATAGAATCAGAAAAAATTAAAGCAGAAAAACCAGTGCCTTCGAAGGAAAAGCTTAGCTGAAGCATGTCCTACATAGTGGGACAGCGCTTTATCTCTCCTGGGAAAGACACAAATAAATTTGGATTATACCTTCAGTCCCCCATATCTAATTGCTGATAGCTAGGTTAGGCAGTCTTTTTTCTGCCAAGGACTGCATTCCCATAAGATTAATATGCTGAGAGCTGCAATACCTGCCAGTGGTGGGAGAGATCACAATCAAAAGTGAGTGTGGCCCCCATTTTCTGTCTTTAAGACATCCTCTTTTTGGCTATTGAGAAGGAACAAACCTGTTTTGAGAGCTAAATTGTTTGTTTGCAAAGGGCTCTTCAAATTAGGCTGAGGATATATGAAACTAAGCCAAGGGCCATATACAGCTCTTGAATTGCAAGTTGCTGGCCCCTGATATATACAGTGAAATCTCATTTTTAAGGTCTAACTTGGTGGGGGGTTGATTATTCTCAATTGATGTCATCAATTTGCAATGCAAATGTCACAAATTAAAGCAAGGCTTTGGGGAGGTGGGAGGATTGTAATGGCTACCAAAGCATCTCGGGAAAGTGCCCTATGGGAGGAAAGGCATTCCTTGGTAAGCCTACCTGGTTGGCAGCCCGGCCTCTTGGCCTTGGCAAGAAGAGGAAAGGGGCACATCAGGAGCAGGTTTCTTTTCCTTGACTCACCTCCATAGCTGCTCCCCTCCCATATGTCTCCACCCTCCCTAGAACCAGCTCCTCCCCAGCCCCAATGAGGCCACCATGTGTTCCCAATCCTAAGGGGGCTGCTGCACCCCCTTCCTGACTGATGGGGTCTGCCATCACCTTTGTTTTTACTTTGAGCATCACCTTCTCAGCTTCCAGACAGGGCTGAACAATTGCTGAAGGGCCTTTCTCATTGATAAATATATCCAGTTTAGGCCCCTCAGGTGAGCTGTGTGGCTTGTAAATGTAACTGGCCATGGAGGTAGCAAGCAACAGCCTCTTTCTGTAAGACAGGATGAGATGCTGACCATTTAAAAAAAAAAATCCTTGCAAGAACTCTTCCCCTGTCTCAATGGATTCAGAATTGTGTCTTTCTGATCAGCCTTCAGGGATCTCATGTATCTAAAAAAAGTCACTGCACATAATCAAGAATCAAGCACCAATCCCAGCAACAGGAATTCGAGGACATGTAGTTTAATATTCAGTCGGCATATTCTTGAGCAGCTTGAAAGATACAGGTCTACAAATGGGTCACAACATCTCTTACTGAATGGACCTATGGGGGCTATAGACAATTTTTTTTGAAGAGGGCAAGAGTGATATCTAGCTGTGCATGGGACGGAGGAGCAATGTGCTACCCCTGCTTTTGATAATTCAACTAGAAAGGGAAAACAGCATACATTCTGCAAACCTTGTACCTTTTCTAGGGAGGGCCCTTTTGACCCTGCTAAGTTGCCATAGGAGCTTTGCCCACAATAGCTCTGGCAGAGTCTCTTTTTTTTCTTCAAACATTTCTTCTTTCCTCGCTTTGAATGCTGAGGACTTTAATTGAAATTGTTAAACGACCCGTCAAAGCATTGGCCTTTCTCCCTGATGATCAATCACTTTCTCGGCTGGACGCGCTTGTTAACAAAGGGCCAGTTGGCTGGGTTGGGGTGGGCACAGTAGCCCCAGAGGAGAAAGGGGGGGAACCCAAGCTCAGCCTGACATTCCTGGGGGTGGGAAGGGGTTGGTGGCTATTGTCCCTTGAAAAGGACAATGTCTAGGAGTCTTTCTGTGAGGAAAAGGAGAGCCTAGTTCAGCTGGCTCATAAGAACGGGGGTCTTTCTAAAGCACATTACAGATTTCATTTGTTCTCTGAAAATGTTACCACCCTTGACATGTTTTTTTCTCCTCCCCATTACCAGTCCTAGCAAAACCTATCATCCTATGACTCTTAAGAAAGACACAGTCAAATGTTTGCTCAGAACTGTGGAACGACTTGGAATTTCTCCTCATTTTGGAGAGCCACAGTGATGCTGTCTGGGAATTGTGTTAATTTTGCAACTTCATTGTTGGGTTTGTTCACCTTTGAAAATGTTAGTGAAAGTTGGGGTGTTTTCTTTGCTTAGCCAACAGCGTGATTGTCACTAGTGGCTAGTCTTGTGTACTTGAATGGATTCTGTCACATTTAGTGTCTTTAGTTTTTCAACTGGCAATGGAGATGTGGCTAGACTGTATTTTAAAAGCTTGGGCGACCACCTGGGAGATCTTCCATAGAAGAGAATGTCCCATTTCTTGGTCTCTACAAGTACCCAGCTGAAATTGTTAATGAAGTCAATATATCATTTGTTCTATTTATTACTTCTATTCTGTCTGTATATCTACTATGAATGATGATGGGATTTGAAGTGCAAAGATGAAAGTGATATCTAACCATGCTGCCAGGATGCTGAATCAAACACATAGTGTGACGTTGTACACAGTAGGCTGCACTATATTTAAATGGTTGCATGGTGGAAGCTGACTATATATTTCCAAACTAGAAACAGTAAGAGGATATAATTGAAAGGGTGCCTTATGCTATGCCATGGTTCAGACTTTAGACACATTCATTCTTCTCTCTTTCTTCTGAACAAATGGTGCTACCTCCACATTTGTTTAAGCATGACTAGTTTAAGCAAACCATATTCATAAGCCACTTTAAATCTATTTCATACATTCCCAAAGGCAAACTTGAGCTTGCCACACACACACTGTACACTTAGTAGGGAGCTGCAGCTGAACCCTGATCACTGGAATATTTTTCATAAGAACCAGCGTTTATCAGTATGGACTGCCACACTAGTACTTTGTTTTTAGGTATACATTTAAAATATCTTAGGAGTACATCTTCATTAATTCACAGGGAATTAAAGCAGAAAGTACAAAACAGGAGATAATTTTCAGAGAAGTTAGACTGATATCTCTACTGGTTATGTGCTGCAGTTGCTAGATTAGTTGTAAAGTAGTGGTCTGTTGCATTCATATATTACATTTTCAGGTGAAACACTTGAGCCATCTTAACTATTTATATATTGAATAATGTATTTTTGTAGACTAGCAGCCAAGGGCTATGCCTGCTGAATTGATTGATTGATTATGTGCCATTAAGCCAGTGTTGACTCTCAGCAATCACGTAGATAGATTTCTCCATGACGATCTGTCCCCAGTCTGGTCCTTCAGATCTTCCAACAGCGCATCCACCACTGCTGTAATTAAGTCTGCCCATCTTGTGGCTTGTCATCCTTTTTCTTCTCTTTCCTTCCACCTTTCCCAGTATTATAGACTTCTCAAGAGAATTAGGTATTCACATAATGTGTCCAAAAGGCATGTTCAATACTAAACTTAATTTTCCTGGATTTGACTTCTGGTTCTAATAACAGTTACAAGCCTCAGAAGTCTGCTGGGTGTATTGGATAGTCTCTTGTTATAGGTTTTCTTATTTTAATACTTACATGAATCCTTCTGTGTGCGTTGGCAATCAGAATATGAACCCAGAGAGATCAAAGCAGTGTTATCCAGTTGTAAGTACAGTTTACTCTCTGTGGGTCTCTTTAGGTTGCTGTGTACTGTAGGGAAGGGTGGAGGGACACTGCTGGTAACCTGTATTGCTTTACATTCCAAAGTTCTCAGATATCTCATTAAATATGTGGTAAGAAGTGAGACTTCTAGGTGAGTCCTTGTGTCTCTTGCAACATCTACTCTACTTCTTTGGTGATATAGAAGGGATTTATATGTACAGTAGTTTATCCCAATGCAAGGAAGCAACAGAAATTAAATTCTTCTACCATAGCAGCAGCCTGCTGTTCAGTATGCATTGTTTCAAGATTCACGTACTGTATTGTGCAGTAGATTTTAATAAGGACAGAGAAAAGGGTGGATCTTCTCAGTCCATAGTTATATAAACAACCAACATTGATTTACAAGGGTCATATAAATTAGGGAAGCTTGATTCTTGTGCTTTGATTCTTCTGAGGTCATATTTAACTCTTCTGAAGGACTTTTCACTTGTCTGTATGTGGGTTTGTTTTGTTTTGTGTTGTTTTTTTAGTGAATCTGGATTTTTGATGTAACTTGGAAAAACTTCATTTTGATGGGTTGTATTTTCAGTTTCTGCCTATAAGCACCATTGTTTGTGGAACCAAGGCATAAAAAGACAAAATAATGTGGGGGTTAGGGGTGGGGAAGGGGCTAGAGAGGGTGGAAAGGAGCAATCTTATCAGACTACCTTTTGATAAATTAGATTTTGGAGCTGACTGCACTATGGTGGCAGCCATACAAGCCCCAATGGCAGCTATTTTCTCTTTGTGTTCACAGCATATCCTCAAAGTGACAAATTGCGTACTTTTCTTAAAAGATTGGGATCCCTTGTTTTAGAGAGGCAGGTTTGCCTTTTTAATTGCAACCTGCTTCTCTTTGTTTCCTTCTGATGGGACAGCAAGGACCAGTAATTTTTAGTTTGTTATTTGCTTTCAGGCAATAAATAATGTTCAGTCAGTCAGTAAATCCAAAATATGAAAATGACCATGGGTCAGCAAGATAGTATTTTTCTTCTAAGAGGTAGCAAATAGTGGTAGATTTTGGCTTTTATTAGCTTTAAGTTTTTATTATATTTTTATATATTTTATGATGTAAACCACCAGGAATTACTTTCTGAGTCAGGCACTATAGCAATACAATAATAAATGAAAAATAAATAAATAAATTCAAAACCAGTGACAGCTGAAATTGTATTAATAGTATAACAGTAGTAGCAGCCTTGACATGCACCATTTCTATCTCTTCCTGATATTTAAGTGTTGATCCTCTTTGAAACCAACCCTTACCCCTCTTAGCATGGAGTTTTCAGTATTCTACTGTACTGACATTTCCAAAAAAGAAAAGAGATAAAGACATAATAAACCAGGACTGCAGCATCACTATAGAATGTCTATGGCTTGCCTGCTTCTATTCTGGAATGACCACATCTGCCCACCACTAGATGGGGCCAACAAAGGGCCCTTGCTCTCTATTTTGTATGTTGTTAATGACAGGGGGAGCACTCCCCACTGAGATAGGTTGCAAGGGGCTTTGGATGGCAGTCTCTAAGCCAGAGTGGGAAAGAGAGAGGACATGCAGAAAGTTCATTTTTCTAGGTTTAAGAGATACTTAAACAGTAGAAAAGAGTCAAGAACTTACTCAGTTACTTTGCCCTTGAAAGCATTTAAGAGACGGGCCACATACATAGGGAATACTTGACTTTGTCCAGACCTGCTTTTATGAAAATACTCCTCAGTCTGCAGAACTCTTGAGTTGTGTATAAAGTCATAGGGTAGCTGTGAGCCCCTCTATTTACACTTGGGATAAAGGCTCTCCACCCCACCAAGCAAGTTAAAACTTCATCTATTAATGATCTATCAAGGAAGGCTAATCTTTCATGGTGGACATTGCACACACCCCTTGAGTGTGATTAGGTTCAACCGTTCCCCCATCAGGAAACAGATGCCTCTTCAAATCTGGATGACAAGGAGGGAAAAGCATTTCAGAGAAGAATCCTATCAGCATTTGAAACTGGGGGCCACTGAATTGTGACTTATCAGCTTTCCACCCTCTCTCTGTTCTGCTTGTCCCCTTACAGGGGTTCTTGTCCAGCAGCAGCTGAGTTATGTGCCAGCAAAAGCATTCCTTCTTACTTTGGGATCTCTGGAATCCAGGTTGCTTCTTGTGGGATGTGAGTCTTCCAACTCTCTCTCTCTATTGCAGGGAAAATATAATTATGGCTGCTGTTTCCTGTCTGGCCAACTTGGACATTCAAGCAGCTGATAACAGTCAGCTATGTGACAACTTCTGCACTCATCATGTGTATGTGTAAAAATGGTCAAGAAAAAAGAATAACCCCGGGGAGAGGGAATCCAAGTTAATTGGAAGATTTTTAAAAATTTCCTGCTAGCCTCCTCCCCAATTTTTTCTTGTGATTTCTTAGATATGGGTAAGAATCATATATTTCTGCCCTGCCACCCCTCTTCCTTTAGTTTGCTATTTCATCTCACCGGCTGAACTTCCTTTTTTGGGCCTCAAATCAGCAGCATGGAGCCCTCAGCAAACTAAGATAAGCACCTGCACTAACCCTGTGTCTGGGAGAGCCACCTTAAAGGAGACTGAGGGCAAGGCTAATCTAAACAGAGAAGGGTTCTGCTTCCTTGCCCATTCTCTTTTAACCCAAGGAATAGCCAAGATATGTTAGTTGGGGTACAAGAGCTACCTTGCCATGCAGTAAGGGAGTGGGGGGTGGAATATATAAAGGCAAGATGTGTTTGAACAGCACAACAAGATTCCTCAAGTATTGGTCCTTGAAGGAAAACCATTAGAGATTTACTTTCCACATTCTGGCCCTATTTGCAAGGCATGGCTGACTTAGTCATCCCACCCTCTGGTTAGATTACTTCCCTCTGTGCCCTAGAAGCACACCATCTTAAACGTCTGAGTCCTTCAGCCATTCAACCTCTCACCCTTTACTAAGAGGCTGGTCAGCTATTCCTTTTTTCCTCTCTTCCTGAGTTTTCCATTTTCTTCCAAAGTCAAGCAAAAAATAAAACAAACATGGTGTCAAGTTGGGATCAGCACCCTTCAGACAGTGGTGGGAGTGTTAGCCACCAACCCCTTTCTGACCTTTTTCTAGCCCTGCCACGTCCCTTGTATGAGAGAGAATACTGAAGTGACCACAGAGGTAGAATGCCTAGAGAAACCCCATTTTTGTCAGCATCTCTAGGATTTTATCTTGGACGCAGAAAAGACGAATTAATCCCCTGCATTCCATTTGAATAATATGGCTGCCCAGGATTGGGATAGGGGAATTACTTTAGTCCTAAATAGCCTGAGTTTGTTTTAACCTAAAACTAACCCCCTCTTTGTGGTTAATTTATAGTTCATTAACTTATATCGGACCAGAAAATTGGGTTAATTAAATGAATCACAGTTAAATAAGCTATAGAGTGGGCTGTCATGCAAATAATAATTTTATACAGTAGGTTTCTGTGCACTCTTGACAAGAATCTGTGCTGTGGCCCCTGCAAGATCCTTTCCCACTTGGGACTAATGGAGCTGAGTTTGCAGAGCAGAGCTGGGCTTCTAGGCAAGGCTGAACTCAGAATTATCCAAAGGTCCAACTGAAGCCATATGCGTCAGGAATTTAATAGCAAGGCTTCAGAATCATCATTTCCCCTTCTGTCTTCTGTTCAGAGACAGACTGCTTTCAAATAGTGCTCCCACTATATTTTGAAATAATAACATGAATTACTGTATTTGAATTGTTATTGGATTGGAATGCATGCTGTTTAGAGTCAGTTTTATGACTGAAGCAGCAGATAAGCCAAACAAACAAACCTGCAATGGGTTGAGCATAATAGGTGTCCCTGAGATCTGCCACTTTCTTCAAATTGTTGAAAGCAAGTGTTTTTCTGGCATGATACAAGCTGTTCCTGTTTCATCTGTGCGTGCAACTTTACAACACATGCAAAAAAGGGATGGAACTTGTGTCAGGTCTATGCAGTTGGGTTGCCAAGTTGAAGAACCACATCCCTCAAGGGTGTCCGGATTAGTGCTTAAGTCTACACTAGCTCCCAAGGGGAATGTTCACAGGAGCAGAGGAAGTGGCAGTGTTCGAACATTCCATAGAACACTGGTTCCATAGAACACTGATTGATACCAACATTCCTCTCCAGCAGTTTTCCCAGCCTTAGCTGGAGATACCAGGGGTTGAACATGAGACTGCTTGCATGCAGTGTAAGGACTCTACCAGAGTTGCAGCATCTTCTTGACAAGGAAGAATTTCATAAGGTTGAGAGAAGAAGAACTAGCAATATTTTTTTTATTCAAGGGTTTCTTGAAAAGAGGAGAGAGGTAAGGATGTTTCTTTTCATACATTGGGTTCTGCTGTTTTGTGGAATTGCATCTCCCACTGACCCAGCACCTCCCTCAAAATAATAGTTTCATATGGAATGGACTCTCTGGAATGTTTGCTGCAGTGCAGATGAATTTCCAATCAGACTTTGAAAGGAACTGAATCTGCCAAGTTACTTTATATGTTCATATTCTTGCAGTGCATGTGTTTTGAAAGACGCTCAGCATGGTTTGGCAGGGGGCCACATCCAGAGAGCTGCTGCTAGTAAATGGCACTTCAGAAGTATGAAAGTGCAACAATCCCCTTACTTCCTTCTTCTGCCCCAAAACCTGAGAAAGGAAGTGGAGAGGGGGAAATATTCCCCTCCCAAAAACAGAGGTGCAAATAGGCTCTCCCCACAAAGTTGAGCTCAGATTTTAGCTTGGAGGCAAAGGTCTGAGGCTGGGGTGGTGCTTCACCAGTGTATGCTCCACCTGCATTAGTAAGCTTTCCAGCGGTTTATAAGCCTGTGTGGAAATGCCTTCTGGCTACCGCTCTAGTTTAGCAATCTGATCTTCTGGCGATAGTGCAGATGATATCATCCCAATCAAGAGCTTAAAAGACAGGCAAGTCCCTGTGCAACTCAAGGGTTGAGCAGGGGGGGTGTACATGCGTGTGCACAGGAAGCCACCAGCAGCCACAGATAAGGAAAGAACTACATACTGGCGCCATTTGCCATGAGATAAAGGGACACACACAAACACCTACCTTTTTTCCCCTTTATAGGCCAGCATGGATGGCAGCAGAATATGTAAAAAGAAACTGTGATGTAGGAAGCCACTATATCTGTCTTTCTCTTCCTGAAATCCAGATTTTATATCTCTGCAGTACAAAGATACTGTGTATTGCCCAGAGAAGAAGGATCAGACTTGTACGTCTCCTGCTAAATAAATAAAATCATAGTTAAGATGCCCTGTTGGTTCTGAGTAACAGCTGTTGTTGAATGGGCACTAAAGCATATGTTGACTGATGGCTCCAACTCCACTGGCCCCAACAGTGGGCTGCTTTGGGGGTTTTGCATAGCTGCCCTTTGGTTCATTCATTTGCAGAAGTAATTGTCTGTTTCTGAGCTTGATGTTTGCTAGAAAGCTGTAGCTAGCTGTAAAACCCAGAAGGAGCTGTCTCTGTTGTGTACCCAAAGCCATGGCCAAGTGAGATTGGCCTCAGACTGCAGTGAGCTCCCAAGCTGTGGAGCTTGCTACCTGGAATGTGTCGGGGACATGCATGGCTAGAACATTAAGGCAAAAACTAGAGTAGAACTTTGAGAAGGTGGACATTTTGCATTTTCCTGTCATGTGGACTGGATGACCCATTTGTTTTCTTGACATAGAGGAGATATCAGCCAGGCCCTGAAATGGATCCTACACAAGGCAAGCTCACCTGGGAAAGCCCATCCATTCCCGTTTCAAAATTGCCATCCTGATGGACCCTTGGTCTTCCTTCTGACCCTTGGTCTTCCTTCTGCACATACACAGAACTTTGCTTTGGCATTATAATAGAATGTGTTTAGAAAAGCAGCAGAACAGGTTGTAGACTGGCTTTTGAAGAAACTGGTCCAGAAGTTCTCAGCACAGGCCTTGTGAATAAACTGGGAGAAAGATTTAGTTTTGCACAAGGACCCTGTATGAGTTGTTGGGCTACATTTTCTCCTGTAAGGCCAGGATTGTCCTGTACCTAGATGAATCAGTAACCAGAGATGATCCCCTTTAAGTGACAACTGTTTCTTTTCCTCCAAACCAAGCCTCTTGACCAATAGGTTGTTGTAGTAGGTTGTAATAACAAATGATTGAGATTTTGGAGAGATTTCTAGTGTGCTCTATGGCTCTCTCATATACAGTGGAAAAAAAGTATATGCATAAACAAACTGGTTTAGCATTCAGCAGATTAATTATTTTAATATTCATTCCATCTGAAGGTGAAGTGCCCTTTAAGTTGAATACTTACATAATGTTTCATGAGGCTCGCTCCTGGAAAGAATTATACCGCTTTTGATGCATCTTACTCTTTGGAACCTAAAATGCTATGGATGGATGTTTCAGAAAGAGCAGTGAATTATAATTCTGAAAAGCCCATTTTGAGAATAGCTGAAAGAAGGCATATCATTAGTCAACAGAGTGCATGACAGCAAACCTCTTTAAGGCAATGACAAAAACAGTTTAGTTCATGAAATGTTGAACTTGGAGTGGGAAATCTCGTTTTTGTGCAACTGGTAAAGAAAAGGGGACATCTAAATATGGATAAGTCAAAAATCATACACTTTATTATTAGATATCCACCCTCCTCCCCCAGAATCAAATGTGTAATTTTAGATAATGTCTGTAAACCAACCTAACCCAATCTGGCACCTCCAGCTGTGTAGGTTGCAATTCCCATCAGTGCCAGCAAGCACCAGTTGCCCCACACATCTGGAGAGCTCCAGGCTAGGGAAGACTGGTGTAAACTGAATGCAGAAGCTCTGTACTTGCAAGGACAGAGGAGGCAGGGTGGTGGATTGCCTGGGCAGATGGCCAGTTGCAAGGACAGTGGAAGGCAGGATAAGCATTGTTCTACAAGTACTCTGGCTGGAGGTCATGCTAAAAGAGAGCGAGCCAGCCCATCAATTTATGCCTTCTTCCATTTAAAAAATAAGGGTGGGGTGAAATTGTTCTGCGTGTTCTGTTCCTGTGAGCAGCCAGGGAAATCTATTGGTTGAACAAGAAGTTCAGAAACAGTTGACTTATCCAAGTTAACATTTTGCGGTTCACTCTCCCTTGTTGATTTTCTGGATGCATGGCTGTGAATATTTTATTTCATTTATTTCTTATTAATTTCTTATTATTTCTTATTAATAAGAAACATAAGACACTAGGCACTTGATGCATTTGAAGTATAAGCTAATGTTCAGTTAGTGTTCAATTCTCTCCCTCTTCTCCCTCAAGCTTTGAAGTAAGAAAAAACACACGGCAGCTTCACTACTTTGGGCTCCTTTGGGAAGGGAATAAATACATAAATAAAGCAATAAATAATGCAATAAAAATGATAAATCTACACTCATATTGGAAATGGTATGTATCTTATGTGTGTGCTCCTGTACACTATATGTAGTGGAAAACCACCTTTGGTAATGGGTTCTATCGAAGAGACATTTGTGTATTCATTAGGCAACAGTATATTTATGGAGTAGATGCCATCTCCTATTTAAATGTAATGTGTGTGTAGGAAAATTACCATGAGTGAAGCTAATCCTACAAGCAGTAGAAGACATAGATGCTCAAACTGATTCACTCTTTGAACTGCACAAACACGCTGTGGCCAGGTTTATTGTCAATGATCTTCTCAATCTATATATCCATGTTAACTTCATTTCTATCATATATCTACAATACCTAAAAAACAAAATAGCAGCAGAAAGAACCTGATAACTTCCTAAACTGTATTAGCTGCATTATGGAATGTAAAGACCTACTTTGTAAACATTAAAATAAACATGGGTCTTTCTAGATGCATAATTGATAAGAGCTATACCAGAAAAGGCCTAATTGTTTTTACATAGTGATCAGGCTTCCATAAATGATGGAAAGGAGCAGAGCCATATTACGTTATATAAATATAGAATGGAGCCCATAGCCAAACTCTAGAGTAGGGCATCTTAAAGTCATCCAGAGGATAATGCCTAATTAATTGTTCAACCATTTGTTCATCCTTTTTTGTACTACAGAAGATCCATTGAGAGGGAAAGGATGGAATAGCTGCACAATATCTTGGCACCATCGTCCTAGAATCATACATATTTCCATTCCTGTTTTGTACCTTTTCTTTTATTTAACTAAAAATATAAGCATATTTTGAAGATTCATGCCATCCCCTGACTTCTGTGGCTGAATTGACCTTCCATCAACTGTAGCCTTTAATTTAGTTGAAGAATTATAATCTATAACAACATAAAGTGGTAAAATCTACACATTACTGTGCAGAAATAACTGCTTTTGAAAGATCTACTGCTTGGTAGTTTAATCTTTTATGCTAGCATTTTCTTACCATGAAACAAAAGAAGGAAATGGGTCCATATTCTCCTTGTGGTCTTGTATTCTCACCAACTGATACCATGTTTAGAAAAATATGACAGCCTTAACAGAAGACACCATGCAGTTGAAGCCAGTAAGTGTGTCATATTTGCCTAAAACTGCCTATCCTATGAACGTGATTCATTTATCTGGGAAATACGTAACATAGTTTGTTTTGTATTTATTGTAACGACTGAAGCTGGTGCGGAGGAAACCTGTAGTTCTCAGGCTAGACAGAGCCATTACGTAAACAGTGGTATCTCTCAATCTCAAAGGTAGGAAGAGAATGGCCATATTTCCATTGACTTGAAAAGGCTGAAGGAAAAGATCTATAATTTAAACCCTTGGGCAGACAACAAGAGTATGTTTTGATTTCTGTATTCTGCAGTATGTAGCTGTTTGGGGCATATATGACTTCTGTCATGGCTGCAATAAAGCTGCTTATGTAGCTGTGTCATGTCTGTAAGCTTATGCTGTAAGCAAGTTCCAGAATATGGGGCAAAATCCTGAAGAGCCCAGATTTATTGCCATGCCTGATGTGAAGATCAATACATTGAGGATGCTTGCAGTTTGATGTACCATATCCCAACAGAGCCATCCCACCTTGATGCTTTTCAGATGTCGCTGGACCTCCATTTCTTACAGCCAACAGTTTTAGGAGTTGAAATCCACAATATTTGGGGGTGGGGGAGGCATACGTGCAGGGAAAATATCTTTTTAGATGCAGTAGTACTGTATATTGTACAGTTCTGCAGATCATCATATAATCTGGCCATTACAAACATGGATCTCATCCATATTACAAAGCCCTATAATATCATCCTGTGCTATAGCCCACATAGATGTTGACCTATGGGATATTGATCTATGGGATGAGGTCTTTTTTAAAATCCACTATGTATAAGAGAATGGATCTGTGAATACTGAAAAGAAATACTACTCCCCCAATTTCACTTCAATATTTATTTATTTACAATGTTTGTTAACCATCACAATCATACTACTTTTCAGCAGAGTGAAAACAAAAAACAAGGAAAACAAGTGCATCATAATTATTTTAAAAAGAATTAAAAAATAAAATGCACAAACAAATGTACAGACAGGAGGGTTATCTCAGATTTGCTGGGGATAAGGTAATATAGACAGATAACTTTGTTTTTCCCACTGACCACCTTGTGTGGAAGTGTCTTCAAGTCAGTGTCTTCATGTCAGAATTGTCTTCCTTTCAAGTGTGTATGGAAAAGGGCTTGTTCCATGGAGACCCTACAAATTTTGAATTCCCTTCTCAATGAGGCCCATCATGCAACGTACTTGATGACACAGACCCATTTACTTTGAGACTGTGAGAAAGTTAAATATACTTTTCCCCCCCTCACATGCCATTCTTTTGTGCTTTTGTTGTTGTTGTTCAGTTGTTAAGTCGTGTCCAACTCTTCGTGACCCCATGAACCATATCGCGCCAGGCCTTCCTGTCCTTCACTGCCTCCCTGAGTTTGCTCAGTTTCATGCTCATTGCTTCAGTGATGCTATCTAACCATCTCATCCTCTGCCGTCCTCTTCTCCTTTTGCCTTCAATCTTTCCCAGCATCAGGGTCTTCTCCAAAGAGATCTCTCTTCGCATTAGGTGACCAAAGTATCTGAGCTTGAGCTTCATTATTGATCCTTCCAATGAGCAATCAGGGTTGATTTCCTTTAAGATTGACTGGTTTGACCTTCTAGATATAATTTTAAAAAATAAGATTATTATTGTTAGTTCTAGTAACACTTAGCAATAACAACAAGAGTAGCGTACTTTTTTAAAACAGCTGTAAGCTTTTCCTGAGACAAGACTAAGTGGTTTTGAATTTTCATAGGCAACTAGATCAAGAATGGGGGATTGGTAGCCAGATACAAAGCCAGCCCAATACAATGATTGCTGGAGGGAATGTAAGAAACTGACAGAACAATCTTACCCAAGTAAGCCCTGCTGAAGACTGCAAACTCCCAGCTGGTTTGTATAAGATTACAACAGGATTTACTTCAACCCATTGAATCATCTAGACCAGCTTATTATCCCAAGAATAGATATCCTGTTACAGAAATTATAGATGGCTCAGAAATATATTCCTTTCAAACTGTGAACCAGCATCAGTCTTCAAAATACCTCTTGCTTACTAACGTGTATAGAATGTCCTTGGAAGACTTAGGCCATCCTGAATGCCCTTCAGGTGTGCTAGAATACAATTCAATTCCCATTACTTTCAACTAGCATGGAAGCAGTTCATCTGAAGAACTCCTGGTTGTAATGCTGTGTAATGCTGTAGTGTCCAGCCCTTCCTCTAGTGATGTCCAGATGGTCATATCTCACGGTATTAGGGTTACCTGTTTTTTGAGCAGGAGTCTATCTCAGTTGCTGCAGCATGCACAACTCTAGACTAGGTTCCTGGGAGGGATAGCCTCCAGTTGCTATCCATTTGGCAACAGGTCACATACTGAAGAAACAAACTAGCAAGCAGCAGAAGAGTCCAGGACTCTGATATAGGACAGTTCTTCAAGGCACTACAATGATTGATATCACTGATTGATTGAGCTCATGTTACTTGAAGTTCTTGCTCAGCCCTAGGAAAGATATGTGCTGTTTCCTTACACTTGGCTGCCAGTTCTCTAAGCTAATGCTCTGTTTTTCCTTTCCAACTTCAGAGTTCTGGGTCTTGGAGCATCTGTTTCCTAGACTATGTTTAACAATACTTCCTGGCTGCCACATGGAGTTGTATTCTTAAGATTCCTTTTGCGTCTTCTTCAGGTCAGCTCTGGAGACCTGAGCCTGAGCAAGGATGGCTTTGCCCACTTGGAAGGACCCTTTCAGTGTTTTCTTAACACACATTTTCCTGGGATTGCACAAATGCCATGTCAGTCTAGGAAAAGACTCCACTTCTTTAAGGAGGCACTGACAGGTTTCATGTCTGCATCCACACTTGCTCTAAAGCACCTTTTCAGTTTTAATATGAAGTGCACCAATTCCCATATAGCTGCAAGCCATATATAGAATGCTATAAATCTCCCAGACAAGTATTAGACTGTGAGCCTTACAATCTAGTAGCAGCAGCAAGGAAGGCAGTAAAAGGAGGAGCAGAGAGGAAGGGACAGAATAAAGAAAGGTGCTTTAAAAATATAAACTAGCACACCAAGGAGACAAAATCTCTCCTTCAAGTATCTGATGTATAAATCATCTACACACGGGAAGGGTTTGTATGTTTGTTTTGTTTTATGATGGAAGAGCATTCAGAAATATGCAGCCAGAAGTGATACAGGCCAGAAAGGAATTCTACTACATGATTTTGCTAACTCTTGACTGTGTTGAGCTTATTGAAACCAAACATTGGTCCCTCATTAGCCATTTCTTCTCCTTTTCCTCAGTATAAGCTGTGCAATTATTAGAATGTAAGTGGAAACAGCTGTCCTGCTCCTTTTCCATTTAGTTATGTCAGCCTTGGCAAAATCCATTGGGTGTATCCCATTCTGAATGTCCCATTCATGAGCTTCTTCTAGACTAGGTATATAGTGACCCTTCTCGTAGCACACCACTGGCTTTCCATCAAATTGTAAACAGATCAGATTCCCTTGGCAAAGAATCTAGGAAGTCAGACATGTCTTTGCTTGATGAGCCCTACAAGTCTTTGGGGGTGGGGTGGAGGGTAGAAATAAAGCAGAGAAGATGGCAAAGGTGTGGGAAGGTCAAAATTGTTCTTATTGACATTATTACTGTTATGCTACCTCTGTTCCCACCCTCCACTTCTGAATTGACTGTAAATGTGGAAATCTGAGATGATTCTGCCAAATAGCCCATTTTAGATTGGGTTGTTGCTCTTGTCTAAATCTGCCTGTCCAGCAGACCAACAGACTGTACGACCAGGAGCCCCCCAGCCGACTCATTGCCATCAAGAAATCCAGGGATTCCAGCCACCTCGAGGGTATTCATGGCGCCTGTGCTGCTGACAGAGGGCCTCTTTTGAGGAGATTTATGGGGACCAGCCATCACAGCCACACAAAAGGAACAAAGGAAAGGAATTCCACCCTAAATACATACTGTAAAATGTAAGATGAGCTCCTTTCAGACACGTATGCCTGAGTTACACATTGGAAAGAGATGGGATGAGATGTGCAGAAAAGTGGAGACAGCCTAGAAACCGGGTCAGGTGAATCCTCTCTCCACCATCCACCCCATCTCCAAGTCTTAGGGTCTCAGCAGAAGGGAAAGAAATTGAAGAACAAAACAGAAAAGACTATTGACTGTTACTTATCATTATCGTTGCTGTTGCTTAATAATTCAATTAGTATCCTTTCTTTCTGCCCAGAGTGCACTAAATAACTGAATTTAGAGGATTCCGTCTCTAAGAAATTCTAGCAATTTAGCACTATATAATCCTGCGCTGTCAATCATTTCTACAGGGGTGAAATTGCCTTGTCAGCTACAAGAATTTAGGGGAGGGGGCAAGGATCTTAGTCTCTTCACTTTTCCCACCAAAGCTTAATCATAAATGCTGTATTTAACCATTTGTAAATCTGTTACTCTGTCGTCATGCCTTTGGCCATTTGTTCCCCTTTGCACCTAACAGCATCTGTCAGGGGTCTATCATGCTTTGTACAAACAGATGATTCAGATAACAGCATATGGAGCAGTGACTTCTGAACCAAGAGTGAAACTCATAAATCCTACCTCCAAGAGAGCAGATGTTGTAGGAGGAGTAAGGAAAGAGGAGTAAGGAACTATCGATGGCATAGTTCTAGATGTGGCAAGAGAATAAATGCTGCTCAGAATAACGTGAAGTCCCAGGTCTGTTGCAAAAAGAGTATAGAGAAAGAAGCAGAAAGGCTCAGATTCCTATTGAAGGATGTGATGTAAAGAGAGCAAGATAGCAATACAGTAAAGGATGCCTGATTATGGTCTGGAATATACACATATTGTGCTCTTGTTCTGTAGAGTCCTGGCTGAAAAAGGGGGTAGTGAAGGAGAGGGCAGGAAACACAGCAGTTGCCCCTCAGTGCCTCTTTATCATCTCTGGGGGAAGATACAAGGAAATTTGCCCCTGGTTATATGCTTCCCTTTTGACTTGCCCTGGAGGGATGATCAGCCAGACAGGCCTTGAGACTGTTTCATCTGTTTTGATGAAAGAAGTGGAAAATGTTCCTTTCTTACTGGCCCATTCTTGCTTTTCCTCCTCCTGCATACTCACAGTGCATTAAGGGGACTTTTTAAAAGAAATCTGGGACTCTTAATCCTATTGTTACCTGTTCCTAAATGAGGACCTCAAACTTGTTGACATTAAATCTTCCTGTTGTTCTTCAAAACATAAGATTTGGCTCCTACAGAGTTTAGAATTTTCTACCCAAGAAGGTAAAACCTATATAAGTTCTATAATGCTTTTTTCATATATATTAATTAAATAGGATTCTAATCCAGTTCTCATAAATAGGTAGACACATGTTTTGAAAATATAATAGAAATAATCGGCATATAAAATCAATAAATGTTCAATGTTGAAATTATTAAAATATCAAAAAGCTGGCCAATAGGTTGACAGCAATGGATAAAACTTTTTATATAACAGTATACTAAAATTGGCCAAATCCAGATAAGAATAAATATTTCCTTAAAGTTCTCTTAGAACCTAGTAAAGAGGAAGATACGTAGATTTCCTTATGGAGGATATTTCAGAGATGTGGGGCCACCACAGAAGAAATCCTGTCTCTGTAACTTACTGGAGCTTCTGGACCATCTTCAAGAGCACTTCCATGTAACAGTAATTAAGCCTAGACATAACTTGTAGGGATGTGCAGCACTTCAACTTTGATTTTAAAAAGGTATTTCAGAATATACGAGGATATGATCATAATACGTGCCTGCAACTCTTTAAAGTGGCTGTGTCTTTTCCTGGGATCACACAGGATAAGACTTCAGAAGGCAAAGCAATTAAAAAGCACTCCCATATATCTATATACTACTAAAACTCTCCTGTCTGTTTGTCTGTTTGTAACCTTCAATTAGCTGAAACAGTACATCATAACACAACAATTTTTGAGTGAAGATACCTCAAATCGGTTAACTTAAAGGATGCATACAAAATCCAGGACCCATTACTCCCTTGTAATTGAAATTTCAAGGTTCTTCACACCAGTTGTGGCCACTGCAGCACCACCACACTGGTCACATGATTGTGATTTCCAACGCTCCCTGCCAGCTTCCCACAAACCAAGTCAGTGGGGAAGCTGGCAGGAAGTCAGAAATCACTCCCACTCCCACTTTTTTTTTTTTTGCCCACCCATGGTCATTCTGTTGATCTATTTCAGTAAATAATTTTTGAATTATTATTGAAGTTCATTTGCCACTACAATTATTCTTCTATTTATGATGTATAGTCTTCTTACGATTCAGGAAAATGTAATCTTCATTCTTGTCACATCAGATTGCACTACCTTTCTCTCAAAGGATGACCCAATGGGTCATAGGTTGTCTAGTAGATACTACCTGTGTCTCCATAGTGAGCATCTAAAGTATCCCAAAATATTTACAAGTATTTTGCATACTTTCAATCATGCTGAGTGGTCCTGACCTTCAGTATCTTGGTTTCCAACATTTTTATGTTTATCTTCCTAGACATCTGTTTAAAGTTTCTGCCATCTTGAGACTAGAAGATCAAATTGAAATGCAATTCTATGTATGTTTGTTCGTTTGTTTATTTATTTATCAAATTAAAGGCTGCTCATCTCACTGTATAAGTGTCTCTAGGCAGCTTACAAGTAAAAAACAATTTAAAAAATGATAAAAGTCTTTATAAAAATATACAAAGTTAAAAGAAAGAGCATCCTCAAGCCACCAACCACCCCCAGTGCTGTGAGCCCCCATTGGATCCCACTCTAGTTGGCAGAGCCAGGTCTTAACACTCTTCTGGAAGGCCAGAAAAGTTGGGGCCAATCTCACTTCAGAGGGCAAGATGTTCCATAGGGTGGGAGCGACAGCAGAAAAGGCTCTCCTCCTAGTCACCACCAGTTGAAATTCTTTACCCGATGGGGTCTGTAACATGCCCTTCCTGCTGGACTGGGTGGGATGGGCCAATGTAACCGTGACGAGAAGGTTCCTCAGGTAACCTGGGCCCATGCCATAAAGGGCTTTAAAGGTCATAACCAACACCTTGAATTGGACCTGGAAGCCAACCGGCACCCAATGCAGCTTATGCAGCAGAGATATTACATGCACAGCCTTAGAGATACCCATAACTGCTTGCACCCCTGCATTCTACACCAGCTGCTGCTTCCAGATACTTTTCAAGGGTATTCAAGGCCCCACGTAGAGCACGTTGCAGTAGTCCATACAGGAGATGACCAGGGCATGAGTGACCGAGAGAAGGGCTTCCTGATCCAGGAACGGGTGCGACTGGCACACAACATGGAGTTGAGCAAAGGCCCTCCTAGCCATGGCTGCCACCTGCTCCTCAAGCAGGAGTCATGAGTCCAGGAGGACCCCCAGATTACGAACCTGATCCATCTGGGACAGTGGAACCCCATTGAGGACCAAAGATGGTAAGGCCCCAGATACAGAAGAGCCCCAAACCCACAGCCACTCCATCTTACCATGGTTCAGTTGAAACCTGTTGTCCCCCATCCAGATCCCCACAGCCTCCAAGCATTGTGAAAGAACATCCATAGCATCACTTACTTCACCTGGGACAGAGATGTATAATTGAGTATCATCCGCATGCTGATAATGCCTTATCCCATGGTGATGGATGATCTCACCCAGCGGCTTCATGTAAATATTAAAAAGGAATGGAGAGAGCTCCGAGCCCTGTGGCACTCCACAAAGCAGGCATATAAATGATTGAACCTAAAACTTAAATTACTTCCATCCAGTAGTTTCATGTAATAGATATTTAAATATGTGGTTTCTACCTCTGATGAAAAAGTATCACTCTTTGAATCCTTTCCTCTGGATAGGACCTGAAGCATACCCCTTTCAGATGTTCCACTCTTGAGAGGTGGTCCAAGCAAGTCACACTTCCTGTACCCATTATTTCATTCTGTCTTTCATTCTAATATTCATTAAGGCTGTATCTGTCCCACACCAACACTGGAAGCCCAATTAAAATGGATCTACATAATGTTCCACAGAATAAAGCACTCCCTAGTCAATTAGAGACATTCACATCTGGCTGTGTGCCATATATCTATCATTAGCTTCATCAGCAGTGTTTGAATGCCTTGAGACAATCATGCCTTATGGCTCTTAGGAATACAATTAATGATTCCTGTTTTGATGAAGATGATGTCCATCATAGCCATTCAGGTATTCTTTCAATTGGAAGGCTGAGTTTGCTACTAAAGAAATATTGAATATTTAAAATCTAGTCAGCGCTAGGTGTCTCACCTCTTAATTTTTCCAAAATCAAAGAAGTGAGGCAAGAAATATTCCTGTGTTTAAGAAATCTCTCTGCTGCTCAGTGATCATATGGAAGACAAGGAAGAGGAAGTTTTATTTGAAAAGCCCTGCTCATATATAAAAGCCAGCTCATAAAAAAAGAAAAAGCACAGGAACACCTGCAAGTACCAATAGATCTTTGCAGGGATGAATACTGTAAAATGGCTGGAATCTCATGGCTGAAGGATATCAGTCTAAGTATATTTTGTGTAGAGGGTTAGGACTTCAACACAGAATTCTCAGCTGTTGGCTGTGCGGGCTGGAAATTCTGGGGGAATTTCTAGACTAGTATCCTCCAAAATATTTCTGGAGGATACCAGTTGAGGGGGAGGGGGATATAATATTACTGTTTCTGATACCAAAGTATAGTCATAGATAACTGCAAAAAATATTGTTACAAATATGTTGCATCAAGGATTTTTCATGAAGTTTCCACAGAGCCTGTTTTGCATCGCATTTTGATAGAAATAACTTTCTTGGAGAAATCTCTTCAACAGTAACAACGAGTGTCGGGAAATATTATCCAAGCTTTCTGCTACTTCCTCATGAATAAATCCTTAGCTACCCATTTCTGAGCTATACCAGTTTATTTGGAGAATAAACCTCGTTCTGGTCAAAGTTCAAGACAGGCATCTGTGTAGCATTTTAAAACACTTAACCACTTGACAATTTCATCCATAAGTAAAACTGCTGGATAGAGTCAGTGAGTCTGAGGTTGCTTTTACAATCCCAAACAATTCATTTATTTCCAACTATGGACAGAGAGAGATTTTGCTCTTGATTTTCAGACACTTTCAGCATGAGAAAAGAAAAGGAGAATAGGTAAGAATACAAACTCTGACCCCAGAGTGACCTGCTGGGCAATCCTGGATAAGCTGTTTCACCTCTCCTTCACTTTATTTTTCCCTTTCAACAGAAATCTTCAACTCACAGGTAGTTCCAAGAACTGGACTCTTCTTACACCATATTTTTTTTCTGAATTAATGAATGAAACAAACTCACACCTGTTTTTCTCATAATCTATGCACTCCATGCATTGCAGATTATACAATCTGTGTTTTCTAAAAGCAAACAAAAAGAAGCATGACATGAAATTGCTTTGGGCACATAGTGAATTCAAAGAGTGCATGACTGACTGCTCTGTTGTAGGACTAAACTGATTATTGTCATGTGAATGTAACTGCAATTTTTTCCCTCCCTTTATTAGGTTGATAATCAATTTAGCAATAAAACGCCGTATAAAGACAACTGTTTGGCCAATTCTAACATGTTTTTAATTTGCCTGATTGATTTAGAGTTCTGTACATTTGGAATTATGTGGTGAAATGATTGAAGGTTGATGCAGGTCTAGAATCAAGAGCATTTGAAATCAACAAACATTAATATGTATTTGTATTAAAATCTATTTAAGGTACCTGAACTGCACCAATCTGAACAATATCTTTACATGGTCAAATTCAGTGTAATGCAACATGTCATAATTCTCCAAGAATAATGAGCTTCACATTTTGCAAAATTGCCAGAGTCCTTCCTGAAATGCACTTCATTTATTTGTTAAACTTCAAAAACATTAACATTTTTTTTGAAAATGTGAAATTATATAATAAATAGCAATATAATAATATAATTTTGTGTATGTATGTTTTTGAATCAGTATTGACTCCTGGCAACAGCCTGGACTAGTCCCTGCAGTGTACCTGGCAAGGTTTTTTGGAAGTGGTTTGTCCTTGCCTGCTTCCTAGGGCTGAGAGAGATTGACTGGCCCAAGGTCACCTAGTAGGCTTCCTGCCTAAGTGGGGACTAGAACTCATGGTATCCTGGTTTTTAGCCTAATGCCTCAACCACTGCATCAAACTGGCTCTCAGTAATAAAACTATGTTATTATTATTTTATAAAAGAACTATATTATTAAAAAAGAAACCTAAAAATAATTTTAAAATATTTTTTTAAAAAAGAAACCTAGCCTAAAACTAGCTAAAAACAACAAAAGCAAAGCAAAGCAAAACAAAATGGAATGTACCATTTCAAATTACAAGTTAGAAGAGTTACCTTGGTAGAATATATAAAAATGCAAATCAGTAGAATCACTGCTTTCTCTCTCAAGTGCTACAGATGAAGAAAGTTAACTGTATAGGTAGTCCCCAGGTTAAGAACGCCCGATTTATGGATGACCCATAGTTAAGAACAGAGCCTTTTGTAGCAAAATTTGAGTTAAATACACAATGATTCGAGTTAAATACACAATGGTTCGAGTTCATTACGCAATACTACTTATATCACATTATACAATAATACCGTTCCAGCTTACATACAAATTTGACTTAAAGACTGATCTTGAGAACGGAACTCATTCTTAAACTGGGGACTACCTGTAATACTCGTTAACCAAAACTATTGAAAAAACAGGCAGTGATTGAGGTCACATACTGCACTAAGCCATAATGTAATTTTGATTTAGCATGTCTTGTGAACCCAACTATTATGGTTTGTAAATCAAGGTTAATACTATTTGCTTTATCAACAAACCATGTTTGATGCAAATTATCACTTAACATATGTAAACCCAACCCAAGTAATATTTTCTGTATATATTATTGAATGCATTTATATGATACATATATTTCACAAATTAATTTCTTCGTATGAATTCTACAAAAAATATTCTATGTTGGAATTATGATGAAATGGAAATTAGTAAATTGAATTATTTAGAATATTTCATAGCTCATGCATATATATAATCATATTATTCGTTCTGATTTGTCTAACTTTTGTTTACTATATATGTTTTAAAGTGTATTATATATATTTAACTCACTCTCCATTAAAAGTAAACCTAAACAATGTTAGACTTAAACAGATTACAAAACTGCACCAGGAATTTCAAGTACACACTGGTGTCTTAAGTGCTTTTTGATGCCAACTGGGAAGACTTTCATCTCTCCCAACCACCCTCCCACCCCCAGCTCCTGTTTGCAAGATACATCTCTTTGCAAACATTACATGTCTCTTCACCTGCAGATATATTTGCCCATATAAGGCAGTGTGCTTAAATTACTGTTACTATAATAGTGTGCTGGATTTAATGCTTCCACCATATTGCCCTATTATAGTTTTAACAAAATTGGAGAAATATTTTTCTCTTTTTTCTGAGCAGTTCCTTTAACATCTTAATGTGGTTTTGTCATGGATTTCTGAAAATCCTCTCATCTACCGGTATCTCAGTGTCATTAAGCATTGAAGACTGAGTATACAGATGCCAAATTTATAAAACTTTGCTAACATTTGAATGACAAATAAAAATGCTTGCAGAAAGAGAGAGAGGTGAATTTAAAGAATTTAGGTAGTATCCAACTGCAGGGTGGCCAACATGAGGCTGCTGCACTCCAGTCTCATTCAGCGCATCAACTTTTATACTGAAAAGATACTTTGACTAATATGGAAGAGTCTTTTATTTGTCTGTGTGTGTGTAATTTTTATTGAAAATTTGTATTACAATAGTAAAAGCAATTACAAATTAAACTCAGAGAAAGAAAGAGAAGTAGAAAGAATAAAAAGTGCAAAGAAAGAAAAAGAAGTAAGATAAAGAAAAAGAAAAGAAATATATAAAGACGTTACTTCTGATCTTCAT
This sequence comes from Python bivittatus, assembly GCF_059951505.1. Lineage (NCBI taxonomy): Eukaryota > Metazoa > Chordata > Lepidosauria > Squamata > Pythonidae > Python > Python bivittatus. Next base: position 2,034,851 of record NW_028277035.1, on the reverse strand, counting down.
CACAAGTATAAACAAATTTGATAACTCTTCATCTCCTATAAGGTTACAAACAAATATCTCTTCTTCCCATAACCCATCCTTTATCTGTATGCAAATCCATAAATCATCAAATTTTCAGTCTTCATGTCAGCAAAAAGTCTGTAAAGGGTTATCAGAGCTTTATAGAAACACGCCATATTTTAACCTTAGTCAAACCAACCAACTTTATATCCCTTCCATTTACTTTTAACAATCTTGATCTTTAATTTATTCAGATGTCGTAGGATTTGGTCTCTCTTCAATTTTTATTTTTCCCATCCCAAAGGCTTCGAGGTTTCAGCAAACCTCTTTTGTAAATCCAGTAAAAAGTCATTATCCAGGTCAAAATATAGAACAGAATCAGGAGGAAAAATGGCAGATGTGACTGAATAAAGCCACTGGGGAGGTCATGAATACATCATCTACACTTTTTGTCAGAGTGGCTGCTTGAGAACTGTACATAAAAATATGGTCCATCATTTTATTAACCTTCATGTCAACTTCCCCTTAATCACATAGCATATTCTTGGCATAATATCTGCTTTTCCTCTGTGTTCTGCTTCCCAAGGTCTCTTTCTGTGTTCACTATCTGCTCAGAGGATTAATTTTCCCCCAAATGCTGTCATTTGTAATTTTCCCAAGTTTGCTCCTGCTCCTGCTCCTGCTCCTGCTCCTGCTCCTGCTCCTGCTCCTGCTCATAATCTTTCTTAACTCCCACATCCCAAAGCCCACATAGTCAGCAGCAAGCTTTGTGAATTACAGTAAGAGACTGTGCAACCAAGTTGTTTGTAGAGAACTTGGGTGTAAGGCAAAAAACATAAAGTTGTAAATTAGATTACTGGATGTAAGAAATCTTTCTTCATCTGTTCAGTTGCATCTGATTTTCAGAGATTTTATAGATGAGTTTTCTCCATTCTTTCCAATATATGTAGATAGATAAATGGAGGTACAGATTTTGGAAAGAGATAGAAAACTCATCCTAAGCATGACAACCCCAAATTATAGTTTAACCAACCGCAGCTCCAAAGGTCAGGCAATGGGAGAGGATATAGAATGGAGGAAATGAAGGTTAATTTAGAAGGGGGAATAAAGGAAGCTAGCTCAGAAACATACATATGACCCTAATTTTTGGTGTAGCAGGAGAGATGAGCAGGAGATTGAAGAGGAAAGGAAGACTGTTTGAAATTAGCAAGGTGGGGAAAGAAAGACTACCCATGAGCAAAAGATGAAAAAGAGAAGGCACAAGGCTTTGGGCAAGGAATACAGAGCAACTATTGGTATGGTGTGAAATGCTGAAAGTTTTACCTGAGAGAAGCTGAGCAGGAGTCTGGAGATAGAGCCGAAGAGTAGAATGGTGCTAGGATCAGAAGGAGAAAGAAAAAGCAGATTGAAGACCTGGCTCCTGAAGGCAGCAGCAAGCAAGCAATCAGCTGCAGAAGACATTTGCAGAAACAATTAGAATGAGAATTCTAATGGGAAAGGGTAGAGGGTACCCCAGAGGGTAGAGGCAATTGGACTGTCCATTCAATAGCTTGGCATAAAGTTCATATTGTGCCTGTGTGTTGTTTCCCTATGATATCGGCAAAAGCTGTAAAAGTTCAAAGTTAGAGATGAGATATTATTGGATGCCTCAGGAGGAAGTCATCCTTTAGAGCTCCCCCTGTTGGTGGAAAGGTTGGCAGAAGGCTTGATGAGAATAAATCCTGTAGAAACTGGAAGAGATCTTGCTTGGCAAATCTCTCAGGGATTTAGTTCTCAAAATCTCTTGAGGATTTAGCTCTCAAATTCAGGACCAACTCCAAACTTACAATTGGGCATAAAGTGTTTGCTCTTTCTTTTACATCAGGGACGTGAAAGCAGGCAAACTATAGTTCCAAGCTTCATTTTGGGTTTTCATGTTACCTCCTGTCAGCCCCAGTAGGCAGAGCAAACCAGGAAATCAACTCCACAGAAAAGATAAAACTATTTTTATTGAGATTGGCTATAAGAAGAAAATCTTGCAAGTCCAATTGTGCTCTACCTCCTCCTCCTTGTAGTTCAATGAATTAGGGAGGCATCTACCCGAGCCCCTTCCAAATGCTATCTCATTGTTCCAGACTTTAAAAATGCTTCAGCCCCTTTTGCCTAGGTAATGGTTACTGCATATGTCTATCAAGGTCATCTTCCTGACTTTCTATATCTACTCATATTCCTTCTGATACTGCATAAAAAATTGGGTTGTCAACCTTTTTGCCTTCACCCAACCTTCACATTTTACCTAATCAGAAAGGACACATGTGATACCAGTGAATCTCATACACTTGGTGAAAGATCAGTTCACATTCAGTGTAATTACATATTTATAAGCTTATTCACAGGGGTGGCAATTTGTAGAGAGAATCATAGATATGACCTTGAAATAGGAATGTGACAGTTAGCAAAACATGATTTAAGCCTTGGAAAAGAAGAACAGAATATTAGAAAGAAACTTAAGCTGGCTCTACCTTAACTCTCTTTAGTATAAGAGGCATGGAGGGAAGACATGGTCAGGTTTTCAGGATTTTGTTACTATCTCAATAAAAAAGAATTCCAGTCTTTCTTGTGGAGCCTGTTTCCTGGCTTGGTCTACCTCAGAGTCTTGACACAAATTACAGCAGTTACATGGGCCATTCCCGTTGTAATCATTGAGAGCCTTATCCCTTTCAAAAGTCATGGAAATGGGTGGGATGGGCCATCACCACCTTCTGCATCTATTCACATGGTTACAGCAGTGTTTCTCAATCTCAGCAGCTTTAAGATGTGTGGACTTCAACTCCTATAATGGCTGGCTGGGGAATTCTGGGAGTTGAAGTCCACACATCTTAAAGTTATCATGGTTGAGAAACATTGGGTTATAGTGATTCCTCCATGTTCCTGCCACTGCTATCTCATCGCTGTTCTGTCAGGCTTTGGTGTAAATTTTGAGCTGTCAGATACCTATTCCTCTCCAATGTTTTGTGCTGAGTATTAGTTTATGCTCAAAAAAGCTCCTTGGCTACACAGCATTTGGAAGCTACTCTAGTACTGAGTGATTGGGAGAACATGTGGCTGCAATTGCAAATTCATCTGCCGGCTATATCTACATCAACATCTGGCACTCATAAAGATGTCCTGGAGTGCTTTTGGATGCTTCTCTTTTAATGGAAGGTAAAACTATATATGATTGTGTGAAATCATCTTTTAATTGCATATGGCCAAGTGCATCACAGACACGTTTTTAATCATATTCCTGGTTACAGTGATTTCCTTCCAACATATATCTCTGTCTTGTGTGGTCATCAGCGGCGGTTAGCTGCATTCCCAAGTACTGGGGCTTGTAAACAGGGAAAATCCAGGATCTTCTGCTGGAAACAGATCCTCCTAGATCATTTAACCCAAAATGTTTAGGGATTTCAACTGATTTCACAGTTTTGCTAAATTTTACTTGGGATAGACATGTTAAAGCAGATTTTGTCAGAATATACATCCCATGAAATCTCTGCAGTGAGAAAAGGAGCCATCCTTGCTAGCACTGGGGAAAAGTTTGGCAAATGAACCAGATCCTCTTTCATATCACATGCATTTCAGTTCCTCCTAGAATTGTTCTGTCCTTTCGGAAGGATGAAGGAAATGGACAAGGCTCCACCTTTTCCTTGTATAAATGAAAGGCTGCTAAGCTTGCATCCTGAAAAGAGGAATAGCTGGATCCCAGAAGAAACAGTGACTTCATAGGCCGGTAACAAGTTTCCTTGCCAGCTGGAAAAAAGAGTGTTCCATATTTCAGAAGGAATGCCTTGATTCCCAGTCCCCACTGAATGATTTCCCCAGCTGTTTCCGTAGCGGAGTGAGGAACGGTAGATTTTGGACTCCAGGAGAAAAGCAGACTTCCTCTGCTTATGAGGAGAACTACCTAAAGGCCAAGGAATCTTTCCTTAGGCATGAGAGACTACTTACAAGCTTATAATATCTGTTAAAATATAAAAGTCAGGAAAGATTGAATCAACCCTTGCTTTCAGCTGCATCCTGCTAGCAGTAAATGGATTGGAATGGTTGACTTTGGATTTTGCCAAACCACCTTTTTCCACCAAGCACTACTTATCCAGTGATGATAAGCAGCTGTTCACATTCATACATCTAGAGAAATCACATTTTTTTAAAGGAAGCAAAATCTCCTTTCAGTCAAACTTGATTCCTCGGGGCTTCTTGGTCCTGGTGGCAACAATGCAACTGTGCTGTGGCCGCCTTTTGGTATGCTTTCTCCATGTACCAGTCTAGCTGAGAGCCCTCGTGTTCCTTGATGGCTCCTATCCAAATAGTAACAAGGTCCAATCCTACTTAGATTTCCAGGGTCAGTCAAGATCAAGTAGGTGTTGTACTTATACTGTAGTATTAAGGTGTTGGGGAAGTGCAGTTCCCCTCTATTCCTTTGCTAGTCATAACTACTGTACACTAAATGTCATGAACAATGTTGTTGCTACCTATTAGCGTACCATTCAAAGAGATGTTACTGCATGAGCCAGAATAGCAAAGACAATACTCCCCCCACCCCCACAAGCAAGTCAAGGAGTATAAGACCTAAGGCTGGCCCATATCTTTCAGCTCAAACCCTCCTAAACTCACCTCTCTAGAAATAAAAGTACAGTAAAAGTAATAAGTTAACTATTTTCTTGCCCTTTTATGATACTGCAGAACAATTGTTGGCAGCTGTCTCACTCTGCCTAATAAAAGAACTGGCCTTGATACTTATGACATCACTGCTCTGAAGCAACCTATGAAGAAACAGATGCCATTCATACGTATTTGTTTATTTTGGGATTTTTTTTAAAGAATTGTCCTCTTACTATTCATACCCTGCCTTCCTTTTAGATTCTGTTTCCTCTTTCCAACAGTGAAAAGTGTATCCTTCTCAGTATTTGAACAAGCAAGCCTGGGATGCCTATATTTTCAGCTTGTTCTGCTGGGGGATGCAGAATGGCTAATTCTGCAGTTGGATGAATTGAATACTAGTTGTGAGGGAGCAAATGAGTGGAGACACTGAACTATACTAAGAACAAACTTAATGAAATCAGTGAGGCTTAAATTAATCTTACCTTGGTCTCCCTGATTTCATTGGATCTTCTCTAAATACAATTAAACCTGGATTTAATTCATTTTCTGAAAGTACCTTCAGCAAAGTTTTTAAAAACAAGCATTTTAACATTTTGAATCCACAATTCAATATCCTCACAGATCAGGCCACTCTGGAAAACTGTTTCAGCGTCTTTCTATATTGGTGATTGGTATATGATAACCAAAAATGAAAGCCTAGACAATCCTCTCTCAACCTGATGCTCCCAAGATGTGTTCGAACTACAACTTCCATGATTCCCAGCCAGACTGTTCTAGGAGCTATCATCACAATCCACATGGAGGGAACTCACTGGAGAAGTCTCTCCTTTACCCTAGTCCTAATTTACAAAGCTCTTTTCTGTTTCTTAGTCTGTTTTCCTTTACTATCTCTCTCACACATGGCTAAATCTGGGATTATCTGAATAAGACTGTAGATTACCTTCTATGAACTGTAGCATTAGAAGGACAATTTCAAGATTCTGTTTATTTACTAGATATTGATAACTAATGTAGCTGGGCTATCTTTTTACACACTGAATCATTCTGAATCATAGCCCAACATTTTAAGGGTGGTCTCGATATTGCTTGACACAAATTAGTTACCCCTTCAGCCTATTTAAGCATTCTTTTTTTGTTCATAGCATGACTAAAATGTTTTTAAAAGGAGTATTTTTCTCTTCTTTCAGTGACTGCTCCTGGGAACCTTTTCACAACCCAATATCAAGCTCCCTTTAGATTTATTAATTCGGCGTGTTCTCACAGCCACGGATTAGAATCGTCTGAAACACTCTTGGGAGCAGTCAGAAGAGCCTATTTTTCATCCTTTGTGATAGTACCAACAAAAGTGATTAAAAAAGTATTGAGTTGTAAATAGTCAGTGTCTGCAATCATGTGAATGCCTTCTTGAGGCTTGAAGCATAACCACTGTACTTCTTCAATCAGTCATTTAATCTTCTCAATAATTAGTTTTACAGTATCTTTGTCAGAATCATAAAGTTAAACCTATCTAACTCCTAGTTTTAACTACTCTTGTAAGATAAATGTTTGCATATTAAAAACACATCAGTGCTGTCTAGTCTCTAGCAATTCTTACTCTGTCAGCTTTAATTTCTTAGAGAATTGCACTGAAAACATTGAAGTGATCTTCAAGGCAGTATATCTGTTATGCATTCTTTCCAGGAAATGCAGATATAGCACCAGACATCTACAGCAAAAGAAATAACTGAACAAAAGTCTAGCACCATTCTCAGTATGATAGACTAAGTAATGACATAACTCTCTCCACATAGTAATATTCTTTGTGGCTATTTTTCTCAGCACTGTTCCTGCCTATTGGCTTCCTGTCTGTCCATTACAAATTCTGACCTCTTTGTCCTCTTCCTGCCATGGAGCTAGACCTGATAATAGATCACACACTTTGGGGGGAGGGGGGAGGGAGTGTCCTTCCCTGTTCCTGGCAGAGTGGACTTTCCAATGCTTATTTCCTTCTATTGTTCTCTCTTGTATTGATACTTTCTTTGAAATTACCTGGATGTTCCTTCCTGCCCTGCTTTGGGTTCTGTGGTGCTTTGTGAGGAGGGAACCGATGTATGGGAAGCCAAGATGCTGGACTACCTTGAAACCAGTTGCATTTTCATAGTAATTCTGGTCTAGACTCTTTCTATAAAATCCTAATTCTCTTTGCCTGTTCTGCTCCTCATCCCTTTTACAATTGCAGAATGGGCTGATGGAGGGTGAAGAGCATGGAATAGCCTGCCAGTTTCTGCCTCCTTTTCCTTCCCTAATATCTTTTAGAAATGTGATTTGGTTTGACTGGTCTCAAACCCCATGAACGCTAACAGAAACAGAGTCACCTATTAATGTGACACCCCCTCTGAAGCTTTACCTCTTGGCCTGAAGAGAATTTTCTGGGTTGACTCTGATCACCACCTGCCTGCTCCATATCCTCCACCCCTTTCTAAAGGAAAGCAATTCACCCACAATTCCAAATCACACAATTTATATGCACATACTTTGGACCCAGGAAAAAGGTGATATTGTAATCAAGGAACCCAAACTATAACTCTGTATGATGTACATAAACTATGAATATTTATAGATTGATTGGTTTTGTCCCTGCTTGTTATGGATATGTACAAAAGCATGGTTATGAGGATGAAAATTAATTTACTGTATATTACTGTATAAATATCATAACCAACTTTTTCATCACTGAAAACAATTGCAAGTTAATCAGTCTCTCTTTCCTCTATCTGGTGGCCTCGTGATGTGAGGGGATGAAAGTCCCCCAAATTCTCAATCTGCAAAACTGGGACTTCTGGGAGCTGGAACCCCCAACACATCTGGAGAATATTTGGTAGGAAATATAGAGCATATATCTGTTATTAAATTAGTGCTAGTTACTAATCTGATGAGTTTGAAGGTCAGCATATAGCTGAATAATTTACAGGACTGCTAAGGATGCTGCAACACTGCAAGGGATCTAAGGCACAGTGCTTCGTTTGCTCCTCTAAATTTATTCCCAAAGAAATAACTTGGATATTTGTGCAGGGGATCAGACTTCATTCCTTAATAGCTAGTGCTCTTGAATAGTGCAGAGCAAGTTAATTGCCTACACAGTACATCCATCATATTTTTTATGCCAAATATTTGAGTTTGTGTTGCTGTCATGCATAGTTTTCCTGTTTTGCTTATGTTCTCTATAACTAGTGCTTTATTAACAGCTTTGTTCTCTTACTTATTTCTTATTCCCATCATATCATTCTGTAGTATTCTTTTTGCACACCTGCAGCAACTTCTAAGTGTGGTACAGTAATGAAATCTGATACAATGCTGCTTTGCCTTAAAGCAATTAATTATGTAATTAAAGTAAATATTACATTCTCTCATCACAGGTGGTGTTAGCCAGCTTAATAGCTGCTTTTGGGTAAATAGGGGCAGGTATCTTTCTTGTGGGTATATGCATGTGCAGAAGAGATGGGGTAAATCCACTTTAATGCACATATAGCTTTGTAATTCCTCCCTCAGCAATGAACAATCCAATCAAAAGCTTCCGTTAAAATCTAGTTTCCATCTATGTTTATTGAATTGACTAAGGCATGTAGATTAATGGGTGGGTCATTTGCAGCCCTGGGGTGACTAAAGTTCAGCTCCTCCTGGAAAAAGTTAGAGAGCAGTAAGGCTATATTGCTATCATTCTGAAAAGCTTCCTCTTTGCTTTTTGGTTCCTGGCTGTGGGTGAGTGACACGTAGCTGCAGGTGTGTGCCAGGCTGAAATGAAGCAATTTCAACTGCCTGCTTTGCTGGCTTCTTGGATCCTCCCTACTCCACCCCACCCAGATCCTGTGTGTACTCAGAGTGGTTCCTACTCATAAAGGTCATCAGTGAGGCACGTGCCCTTTCTCATGCTACCTTTTGAATTAACTACTTCCTGACAACCTGCTCCACAGAACTCAAGCCAGCAACAGCAACTCAAACGGCTTGTTGGCCAATACAGCTTTATCATCAAGTTAGGGCACATTAAGGAAAGGAAGGAGCATCTGTTCTTTGCAATTGATCACCACAATTGGGCCTGAATCACAGTTGGGCCAAAGTATACTTTATTTACTTACATGTTATGCTTTTTGTCAAATCTTTATTCTGAGGAGCCATTCCTTCTGCCCCATTCTGTCCTCGTCACTCTGTCAGGTTGCTTGGGCTGAGAAACAATCAAGGTCACCCTGGCAATTTTGCAGCTGAGTGGTGGATTGATTCTGGCTTTCTTCAGTCTAACCCAGTGTTGCTCAACCTTGGCACACTAATCAAGAGAAGAACAACCTGGTACCTGGTTGTTTTGGCCTGTAACTCCCCTAGTCCTTTTCCATTAGTCATGTTTGGGGGGGGCGGTGTTGAAGGGATTGAGTCCCAGACACCTGGAGAACCACAAGTAATCTTGCCCTACACTAAATGCATTCTGGATATTGCTGAACTACAACAACCAATGCCGATCAGGGCTATTGGAAATTGTATTTCACCAATATCTAGAGGGCAGAGGTTGCCCACCTCACCCTATATTGACTCTTCCTAGATCTGTGTCCTTTTCTTGCTATAAATGTGGTCAGAGTCAAAGAAAGCCAGAATTCCTGTATAGTTTATTCAGTATAAAAAGGGAAATTTCAGCAGATGCAAATTCCCCATTCTTGTGTTAACAGTCGAAAATCCCTCTTTCTGAATTACTCTCAAATGCATAGATTAACAGAAAAGTCAAGGCCTCTGAGAGAAGAAAGGCCCTCTCAGCACCCTAATATTTCCCCAAACAATATTGTTCCAAAAATTTCAAATCTGGCCGCTCATGCAGCAGCAGTCTGGAAGTTAAGTTGTAGCCCCCAGCCTAGAAAAGCCTGCCAAAGTCTGATATAGGTAGAGTCAGTTCAAAATGCATTATAGGTCTTCTCCATGTGTCTCATGGGGAATCCTGCATGTCTTTGGATAAAGTTGTTGGAATAAGACTGGGTATACCAACCCTGAAGCTGGTGAATGTCATACTAGCCCAGTTCTTGCTTTGCAGTAAGTGACTTCAAATATCATTCTTCCCCAGTTTAGTGCCTCTAAATGTGTTGGGGTACAGCTTCCATTATACTGAGCTACAATAATGGAAATCACAGTTTGCTGCATTCAAAGGCTCAGCTGGGGAATATTGACATTACTCATCTTCAGCATGGGTAGGGACCAGGTTGTTTAATATCAACATAGAACATTGACATTGTGACTCTACTGTCAGGATGTTCATAACCCATGCTCCTGTTCCATGGAGGGAAATTTACTATCAGTGGTGCTGGTGTAGATACTATGTGGGCTCAAAGGCAGAGATGTCCTAAAATCAGTTGTAGTAATCACATAGCTTGCTTGTGCATTGCGTTATAAAAACAAGTGTTTTTGTTCACAGTGTTTTAGTCCTAATCCAGGACTTTAGTAAGATCAAGTATTGCAGGAGGATGGGTGAAGTGGTACTTGTATGGCTATGCTGGCCGAAAATTACAACCCCAGCAGAGCTTGAGGGCACCATGGGCTAGAAAAAATCCAAGGGCCTCTCCTTTCAGTTTGGCATGCTATATTTTCATGAGTTATATCATCCACAGTAGATTTTGCAATCATTCCAGGGAGTGGGTCTAGGTCAGGTATAGCCAAACTCTGAGGACTGGAGACATGTTAAGAATTTGGTGAGCATGTGGAGGGTTTTTATCAGAAGGGAAATTAATTCTCCAGATTCTTTCTGTAGCCCAAAAGTATTGCAGAAAACACTTAAGATGCTAGAGGCTGATGCTGTACTTTGCAGCATGCCAGCTTCCTATTTAATTGTTTTATTTTAAAGAAACATTAAAAATAAGTCAGGTGAGTAGGGAGCCTGCTGGGCACTAAGGAAGATACCTGGGGATACACTGATGCCTTGAGTTTAATTGAAGCATACACAGGTGCACACATCAGTACTGACTTACACTTATGTGTAAGTTAAGTGTGTGTGTGTGTGTGTGTGCGTGTGCACATCTGCAACTCACTTAATCTCACAGTAATGAGATTTCCCTAGCACGATTGTTAGTGCCCTGGGTGTGCTGTGGCAGTGGGCTCTGACATTCCTTTATCAGTCCATCTCAGCTTGTACTACAAGTCAAGTGTAGGCAGATTCAATCCACCAGTCATCCAGATAAATTTGTCTTCAAGAAAGATGTGGGCCTTTAATGCCTGTGGGACAACATCTGGCCTTTGTAACTGGAATGTAGCTGCTCCTTTCCTAATCCTATGAGCCTCACACACCAGCCATGGGCAGGAATTTTGTCAAACAGAGCCTCTTGCCCAGATGGAGATTGAGCCTGGTTTTTTCTGAAGCAGCCTCTGAACCTAGTGTTTGTAAGTGGGGAGAGAGGGAAGAGGGCAAGACTAGGCGTACCTCAGCACAGAAAGATAAATTTGCTTGGTGCCAGTAACAGGCTAAGGAGGGGTGTGGCAGCAAGATGGGAATGTGGAGAGTTTTTTACAAATGTGTCTGAGGAGAAATATGTTCCCTTTACCTCTTTCTGCTCTGTGTGCAGGTTTGTAACTCTTTAGCTTCCAATTTTTAGCCACAGCAGTTGGCTTAAGCTTGCCACCTGCTGGACTTGAGTTTTTTTCTGCAGGGATTGGAGGGACCCTCCCCGTTCCAGTCTGTGCCCAGCTTCCAAAAGGCAGTGTGTGGGCACTGCCAGGTTAGCCTCTGGGGTGTTTGGCAAGGGTAGCGTGTGACTCACTGAGCCAGGCATGCCCACACAGCCCCAACTGCCACCCTTTTTGCCCTGCCTGTGCCACAAGCGTGAAGTAAACACATCTTGGCCTTTGGCAACAGCGTAATAGTGGGAGGGAGGGAGAGGTAAGTAAGAGTTCACTTGGGAACCTGCTGGAGGCTTTAAATTCCCCTCAGAAAGTGAGGGGCAGAAGAACATATACCCTGCCTGTCCCATCCGCACTCTTTTTTTGGTATTTTATTAATTAAACAGAACTGAAAAAGAAAAAAATAGGAGAAAAAAAAGGGAAAAGAAAGCAAAAGAATGACAAAAATATATACAAGGGCTTTTCTTACCTGTATATTTGTATCTATAGTATTATTATGGTTGGTCACACAGTCAGCCAGATGTTTAGACTGGATTTGGTATTTTTGTCCACCTATCCAGTCCTTCTCAAGGACCTGGGATAGACACATGTTGTTGTTTACTAATATTAAAGGTTTAATATTAAATTAAACTAAAATTAAATTGTTAAAATATTAAATATCAAATTAATATTAATATTACAAATATTAATATTAAAGTATTATTATTATTAAAGTTTTACACAATTTCAATAAAGAATTACCATATTTCAATGGAAATGGATTCTCCCATTCTTGTTGCCAGGAGACTTCAACACAGGAAATACATGTTTATGGCCCTGATTGCTCTGTGGATTGAAGACCTCATGTTACTTATGACTTATGAATGCATGACTTACAGATGTACATTATGCAGTCGTGTGCTGGAGCTGGCTTGCACTGGCTCGTGAGAGCCAATTGTTGAATTTTCTGGAATTTTATGAGCCAGTTGACAGCAGAGGTGAGCCTTGATGCCTAGCACACCAATCAGCATTTCGGTGGCTAGCAGTGCAGCGGGAATGGAGCTGGCAGAGCCAGTTTTTTTTTATAGTAATTTTATCAAAGACTACAATTTACAACAGTAAAAACTAATACAAACTAAAAAGAAAAAAGAAAAAGAAAAAATGAAGGTGCAGAAAAGAAAAAAAGAGGAAAAAGAAAAATAGAAAAGAAAGAAAAATTAAGAATATAGTAAAGAAAAAGAAAAGAAATATATAAAAAAGTGATTCCTCTCTTCATCACAAGTATAAATAGTTTTAGTAACTTATCACCTTCTCTTAAAATATAACAAATGATCTCTTCTTCACACATCTCATCTCTTATCTATAAACAAATCCTTAAAACCTTGTCATTTCAGTCATGATGTCAGCAAATGTCTATTAAGGGTTACCAGAGATTATATATCTATTTTAACCTTGATCAAATAAACCAACTTTATATTCCTTCCTTTTACAGACATGAGCCAGTTTCTTTTGTATGTCCAGTGCAGCATCATATCATTCTTATAGTCATTTTTAAATCAACTTTCAGATCAGTCGCAGTCTTGTCCAATAAAACCTGTTCCTCTTCCATAACATATTTAAAACACAGTCTATGTATAGAGGCAGACACTCTTAAAATTAACTTCTGGGTCCATTGTTCAAAACTATTCTTCAATATGTCCAATGTTAATTTATTTTGCTTCATTCTGTATTAGTAAGTTGAGTTTGAGTGTTCTTCTCCTTTAATTGTGATCCTTAGTTCCTTCTAGTTCCCTCTAGTGACCAATTTTTGTATTTTCCCATGGGAAGGATTCTTTATAATTAATTGCAAAATCTTATTTCAAATTTATCTGGACTCTTAGTTCATTTGTAACTTTCTAAAATCAAAGTTTTAATCACCCTTTTGCTGTTTATTCCAGAAAAAAAAAATAAAGTCCTTAAACTTGTATGTAAAACTTCTTTCACTAAGGATTGAAGGAAACTCAGCTGGTGCTGTAAAACCTGTCAATCCAAAGGTTCCTAATAGCTGAAAATCAGTTAACAAGCAATTGCCAAAAGTGATTAGAAAAGGAAGTATGCAAACCCAGTGTTCTTTTAAAGGTGCTGACTTGGTTTGAGCAAGATGGCTATTCCCCCATCTCCCAGAGCTCTAAACCTGCCAGAGACCACTGTCTTGTGGTCTCCTCGTGAGGAGCAACTGTCCGGAGCACTTGTGGGTGATCTCAAGTTCTCTCCTTGTCCAGAGAGGAATTACGAAGGCTGGTTTACACACCAGCTCTTCATCCACTGTGGCTTTTGGCTCCTATTTTCGCAGAGCCATCTTCAGTTCACCATTTCTTTCCTGAAAGTCCCTGGCAGAGCCAGTTCTTAAACATTTAACAGCACACCACTGTGTATGAGTGATTATAATGAAATACGGTCAACCTCAACTGCCACTATGATAATCCCTGGGTAGTGCTGAGACCCAGCAGGACTTGTCCTTGACTGTGCTCTGGAGATGGATAGACCCCCACTACCTTAACCCCGCAGCAGCTCAGGGGTCAGATATAGTTACCCAGAAACACTGAGAGGGGACACTGCCCCCAAAGTCAGATGTTATTCAAAATCAGAAAGTCTGGTAGCACCTTTTCTGACTAACACACATTTTGTTAAAAGGTAAGTTTTGGTGAGCTGTAGCTCACTTCATCAGATGCATGGAGTGGTTAAACCAGATCTCTGGTTGCTTTCACAAACGTTTATGTATATGGCTAATGTAGCATAGACCTACTTATAAAATCAAACACTAGGGCCTAAGAGGATGGCTATTACATTTCAACATTTCAATAATGGCTACCAAATATTAGAAAGAGAGAGAACCAGTTCTATAAACTTCTCTTGTGTCTCATGACACATTAATTCTATTCCATCTTTTACCTTTGGAACTTGAGGAGGTATAGGTAGGGTACAGAGAGGGTCTCTTGTCCAGGCTAGCTCTGAGCAGACCTTAAGTGGTTTAACTTATTCCTGATGGGGTCCTCAGGTGCCCTCAGGTGATGAACTGGAACATGATTTCCTTCTGCTGCCCAAGTGAAAAATCAGAAAATTTAAAACTCTTAACTGAGAATGATATAATTTTAGAAAGCATACCTATTGAGAAGTCTAGAAGAAATTCTTTGGATGGGGAATATTATAGTTTTGAGGGCAATAAAAGACAGAGCTGTGCAGAACAGGTGGGGTGCTCAGCACTAACGGTAAGGAATCAGATTTCCATCCTCATCTTTGCAAAGAGTGATCTTTTCAATAGCAACATCTCTGTGGCGGTAGCCACATGAAGAATGACAGATTTTAGCTTTGCAGTTCAAAATCTAGTGGCTTTGAATCAGCTCCAAGAATTTTAGCTTTCATCTTTTAAAAACCCCAAGTATTTAGGGCCCACAGTTGCTAAAATATACTTTTAAAACATTGTATGCAGATGTATACGTGGGTTTTGTCTGTTTGAGCTTATGTTTGTATAAATGTTTGCTAAAAGCAACAGAAACAAATATAGAGCTAGTTAGATTTTTGGAGGTACAGAACTTCTGGACTTCGTGTAATTCTCTAAATTTCATACAATCCATTGCCTAGAAAAGGAAATGGCAGTGGAGAAAGAGAGCCAATGGCCATTCCTCAGGCTGTTTTAAGATCTGTTTCTTTAACTTAACCTATGCAATCTGCTTTCCATAATTCTAGGCCAGCTGTCATATTGAGTTAGGGATTATGGACATTGTGATCCAATAGATTTGGAAGACATAGATCGAGGGATTCTGCTTTAACCACAATTTCTGCTGTGTCCTGTTTCATGGTGGATTGCCAAGAAGAAATGTCAGGCTGCTCTTGGGGAGAGGGGCTCAGAAGCCAAGGAATTCCAATTGTGGTCTCCTAGCCTGTCCCCAAATGCAATCATTAACACACCCTCCCTAGAAAAATTACTAATAGACAGTACCTCTACATCTGGACCTGACAAAATTCTACCCAAAAGGGGCATGTTCAAATGCGATGAAATAAATTAACATTACAGTCCTATATATGAATCTATTTTTAAGACAACTTATTACAAATTCTGATCTCTGATACTTGAAGTTTGTGTTTTGGGGCAGTTTACAATCTTACAATGTTTCTAAGAACTTTTAGATATGTCACTAAAACCCTGACTGAAGACACTTTCCGGCCCCCAGCTGTTCTTTCCATTGTCCAGTGCATGAATTCTCTTCCACTATTTGATGGTTACCATAAGAAACCCATTTAATGTCCCATTAACCTGGCCAGTATAGCAAGCAAGAGACGTCCTCCATTTACAAATATCCAAAATGTTGTGTGATTCCTTTATTTTTTCTGCATTTGGGATGCTGTTCCCCCCTCTCCCCCTGACACACGCAGTGCCTCTTTTCTTGGCATAGAGCTGGATGTTTCTGATCAAGATGGAGTGTGGCAGGGAGGAAATTCAGATAGAGCTGGGCAACTGGCTTTGGGAAGCTGGAGATAGCTAGCTGAAGCCCATCACATCCTTTTGAAAGGTCAGGTAACCACATCAGACAAGATTGTGGGTCACTCACCAGAACATAAGCAAGCTTCAAGGCTTGTAGCTGCTTCTCAGAGAGAGCCCTGCTTGGCCTTGTGGTCTTAGAGGGCAGTGCCACACCTCTTAAATAGCAGAGCCAGAGGAAACTGTGTGATCAATGAAAGGCCACTTAACCCACACTCCAAAATAAATCCGTGGGAACCTGCTCAACACAGCATGGTTTAGGACAGAGTAAACCACTAGGAGGGTGCAAGAAAGTATCTCATTCTGGCGTGTAAACAAAGAAAGATTGGTGGGTATGTGAAGAAGTGAGAAAGTTTGGGGGGGGGGAATTTAAAGTGTTACAAAGAATGTCTCCTTTCTTTCATTAAGTAGAAAGTGAACATTCTCCAAGGATTGACCCGTTTGTGTAGGACTCACCTACACAAATCGTATTGGTTCAGACTTATTAGCAATCTTCAGTGATGCACTCTTGAATGTATGAGTAGACTGTACATTCTTATTCAAGTTGGGAAAGATTTATTTTGGTTTGTTACTATGCTACAAAATTTCCATTTCACAGAATGGGTGCTTGGGTCTTATAGGTCACTACCAAGCAGGGATTTGATTCCTATTTTACAAAAGTAGGATCAACACCCTTATCTGCCAAATTGCAGATAAGGAATCCATTAAAGAGGCCCATAACCCAGTGCAGGGATTAAATTGTGCAGTTCTGAAGGCTGGAAACAGACCTCCCTTCATCTTCTCTTGCAAAACTGCCAATCCCAGTCAAATCCTTTGACAGAAAGAATGTGAGAACAAAGCTTGCTTGCCTAGGACTTTTGAAAGGAAGAAGCCCTTTTCCTCTCTGCCTTCCCTGCCTCCCATGTGTATAGCTGGAGCAGGGTGGGTGGGGGTGGGGGGTAAGAGCGGCATTCTTTGCCATGGGCTGTGCTCCATGGCTTTGCTATTGTTGCAGTTCATGACATCAACATCCTTGGAGTTGATTGAGTTCCTCATCTGTTGTGAATCAATAAAAGACAGATGGGGGGTGGGGGGAGAAGAGACCCAGAGACGCTTTCATATCATTCATGAGTCTGGCCCTTCTAGCTGAGAAAGGAGGAAGCAGGGGTTCTGCCAAAGGGAAACCAGCTTTTGCATTCTCTGTTCCAGAGGGGAGATTTCATAGACAATAGGCCCCTCCACAGCTAAACAGAATCTCCGTTTTTGGAGGCATTGTACATCTGAAGAACTTGTGGCAATTGGGGATTGTGGATGGTGTGGAATCCTATAAAGAACATGAAGCTGCATGGAGAATTTTTCCCCATGTCAGGTTAGATTAATAATTTTTGTTAAGACTTGGGCTCTTTGCCAGAGTTTTGAGGCTGAGACCTTTCTGTATACTAAATGCCCACTGCTTCAAAAGCCTTGAAAAGATATTTAGAAACCTTTCATCTCCATATTGTGCTACTGAGGAGTGACCTTGTTTAACAGCATCCTGGAAGAGGAGCAGCATATAGTGGTGCCAGATTGTATGAAGTACAGAGCAGTGTGCCTTCAGTAGTTGTACAGAAAGAATTTATGGCAGATGCAGCCTCTCCCACCACCAAAGAGAAATAAAACCTACCAATTTTTTTTGTGGTGTTCTCGATGTATAGAAACACATGGGACATCATTATATCTCTTTCCCTTCACCATTCTAAACCACAGTTGGGCTAAAATTTGATGACTCTGAAGTCACAGCTATTAACTAATTGTAATATTAGGGTAAACATAAAATTATACAGAAATAAATAACATTTCTACCATTAGATGGAGCTCTTGCGATTAGCTATGAGAGCAGTGTTTAACAAAATACTCAGAGAAAAACTGTTTTCCAATTTGCCAAATGTTTTCATTCTCTGTGAAAGAGAGTTCTGTTTTTCCACCTCATTTTACTGTGTTCACATGATACCCCGAAGCAAGCCACATTTTAGCCTAGTATGATGTGCAAACCCTACCAATGTGGTGACTTTATGGTTTAGTGTATTGTGAAATTCGATTGATTTAGCCAAGTAGCCATGGTTTAGTTCCCTATAGGTAAGTGTGTTAAGGGAACAGTCAGCAGCCTTCTTAATTTCTCTCAATGTTTGTGATGTTTTAACCCTAATTTTATTGTGGCCATAGAGCAGAAAAATGGTCAGCTGTTGTTTCCAGGCACACCTCTTTCCACCCTTTGTAACTAGCCTGGCTGCCCACAGTTGCTGATGTGTGACTCTTAAGAGAAGAGACTTCCCTGGGGATGTAACTGAAATTTGGGAAGCCAGACGCAATTCTCCCCCACCTTATAATTAAGATAAGGATTAAGAACCATTTCTTTTCCAGACAAATGGATGAGAACAGGTTTTTTAAAGTATAGAATAAAATTTTGGCAGAACATTAAGTGATATTTTCTAGAACTGGATATATTGTCTCTAAACATGCTGGTGCCCATTATCTGGAACTAGAAAGGTAGATTCAGTGGAGAGATAATTACCTCAGAAGGAAGTTCCTTGGGTTCAGTGAGGTTTACTTTCATGCAAGCGTTTATAGCAGGCTTTCCACGACAGCCACGGTGGATGGGAATTCTGAGCATTGTATCCCTAACACATCTGGAGAGCTTCCAGTTGGGAATGTAGCTCTGTACAATGCAAGCTTTAGCCTTATCTTGAGCTGGCCTAACAAAGAAACATGAGAGATAGTGGCAGTTGGCAATGTTATTTTTAAACTACAGTTGTAGCTGTCTGTCACTCCTGGTCTATTGTGTGAAATTCAGCTTTTTTGTTTGTGAGTTTGTTTTTTTAAGTTTTCAAACCTTCCAAGTTCATAAGGGGATGAGTATTCTACTTCCAGACCACTGAGTTTCATACTTCCATCCCAATTTTATCTAACAGTAATAATAATCAGCAACTTCAGCTGTTAAAGTGTTACACAATTCAGAGTAACAAAGATGCTTCTGATTGAGACATAATCTAAGTATTTAATATATTCTCTGTTCAATTATTGTATTTTAGCTTTATATCTCACCTATATTTTGTAGAACAAGGCAGTGTACATAATGCTCCCACCTCCTATTTTCCTTATAACAACCCTATGAAGTCTGTTGGGCTGAATGAGAGCGACTGGCCCAAAGTCACCAGCCAGCTTTCATGCCTAAGAGAGGACTAGAACTCACAGTCTCTTGGTTTCTAGTCCAACACCTTAACCACTATACCGAACTGGGTCTCATGTCTTGTATATGACAGAGATTGGGAATTTGTGGTGCTCCAGATGTTGTTGAATTACACAAGCCAGCATCCCTTGCTCTTTACCATGTTGTCTGGAGTTTCTTGGATTTGTTGTTAGTGATATTAGAGATTCATAACTTCATCACTCCTATACCATGTGAAAGGAGGTCATACAAACCAAATGTTTTTGTATACTTCTTCTTTACATATGACTTTCAGAAGGAGTGGAAAATCTTTAGCCCGTTAAGGACATGTGACCCAATCCATTTCTTTATGGTCTCTGGAGTCTCCTTCAAGTAAATGTCTGAATATCTGAATTTTTGTGCTATATTTAGCAGAGGAAAGGTCTGACTACATTATCTTGTCACACCAACTGGAGTTTTTGGATTAAAAAAGTAAAGAACACCCCCTTCCCCCAATATTACCTATCCCTGACTTACAACTTTCCCCCACACTTTATTCACTGGACTACCTGAAATAACTTTTGGCCATAGTCCCTCTTAATCACCTAGTAGACAGCACTATAGCCACATAGATCCCTTGTACCTAGTCTGTCTAGTACAACTACCAGATCTGGGTTGCAAAATCCAACAACCAAAAGATGGCAACGAAGAGATACAAAAATATAATTCTTACCTGTCATCTAATGATCATACAGATTCCTGCAACTTAGCTCTGGTAGTTCTACCAACTACAGTAGCCAATACGTCAGAAGTATGACACTCTCCTGCTTTTTGTTTACTGTTCTCTCTCTGGATAATAGAGTTGGGACTCAGGTAACTCAAATAACCCTTCTAGAAGTCCCACTGCTTTCTTCCCCAATAATGTCACTGTGTCTTTGGCATATGAATGAAGAAGAGTGATTTATCCATTGAAGCCTTCCCCTTCTGTTCAAATTACTTTTATGAGATAGTCCTGTGTAGATGTACTTGCTGGCTGCCTGGTTTGTTAGACTTCAGGCTACTTATGTGAAAGAAAAAATAACAGTCTTCTCCAAATAAAAACTTGCTTAGCTTTTACTACCTGGGTTCCATTGCTCTCAACTGAATAGAAGAGGAAGGGCAGATCACTTTTATTCAGTTGCCTCTTTAGTACAGAATAACTGTAGAACGTTTTTTGAAGATGAAAAAGCCCTTAAAAAACAAGTTATTCCGATTTTCTTTAGAATTCCTCCTTTCTCCTCTGCCAGGCTGACACTATCGGTTGAGTTTGTCATGCATGTTATATAATCAGCTCCTTGAAAATGGTTTTGCATTAATACACCTATTTGCAAAATATTTTAATTAGCCCAAGGAAAACTACAATTGCCAAAGTTTCCTTTTCAGCCCATATTTGCATATGTCAGTGAGCCCACCACATTTAGAAGAGTAGGAGGAATTGCAAAACTTTTCCTCTATGTAACACAGTCTTTTGATTCCAGCCACCATCCTCAAGGTAACTAGAGCAAAGCAGAACAGGAAACTATAATCCAAAGAATAGAAGTACATTTGAATGCAAGTCATACAACATTTACAAGAATGAGCTTGGGAAATTTCTAGAGGAAATCTTAGCAGTGACAATGAGGAAGAGGGATGCAAAGCATTTTCTATGGATGGTGCAGATCTTTATCCTGATCCTTTATCACCCATCCTGATACCTTCACCTCTGTATTGTTCGATATAATTCAGTTGCTAGGATCAGGATTATCTGCCTGGCTGCTGTGGTGGTCCACGCTAACCAAGTTTGCAAGCCACATTCCTGGAAAAAGCGTGTGCCTATCCTCCCAGTCCCTTTTGGCATTTTTATTGTTTAGCCAGTTCTGCAGAGACTGCAGTTCTTACAGGAGCCTCAGAGACATATCTGTCCACTTTATGGATGAGCACTCCATAGCATGCGGATCATTCCAGATATTGTCTGTCTCAATGTGCAGATGTGCCCTTATCCATTCACCTTATTCTGGTAGCTATAAATATAAACATATAAAAATTGCTTTACTGGTTGAGTGGGGCCAAGAGACAGAGCATGGCAAGCCTGATGCCAGTAAGGATCTTGCATTCTCAGATGGACACTTAAGGCCTTGTTCATCCTCACCATTTAATAGTAGGATATAAAAATGCAGAATATGATACTCATGATCACCCATTGTTTTTCTCTGAGGGCATGTAACAACAGGAAATGCTGTCCCTTTGCTGATCCCCCATCACTGAAATGCAGCACTGTTGTTCTCGTACTTGCTCTGGCTGTGCCCTCATTCATGTCTATGTATTGCTAACCCTCCACCCCTGGAACGTTCTCCCTTGAAATACCAAAGAAAATAGAAACACTTTGAGATGGCAGCTACTGGCATAAATGGCTTTGTAAATTGGACAGCTTGGTGAAGCTAGAGAGTCTTTGGGATGGCTGTTAGTTATAATTGCCAAAAAAAAGTTTATTAGGGCAGAAATAGACAAGCAGTGCCCCCTCAATCCCTTGTAAGCAGCTATCCTTCTTGTGAATGAAGGGGGTTGAAAATGGAAAGAGCTGGATGGCTGTCTTAGAGTATAGCCTCCCCTGCCCATCTGTTATTTCTCTTTTGTCATTTTCTCTTTTGCATTTTACCAGTGAAACTTTTTTTGTCTGTGCATCTCAATAATGTTGGCAACACTGGAAGAGTCTTTTAATCACTGTAAGGTCAAAAGAATCCAACTGCTCAAGTTGCCTACAGGTAATCCTCGTTTAGTGACCAATTATTTAGTGACTGTTCAAAATTACAACAGTCCTGAAAAAAGTAAATTATGACTGGTCCTCACACTTACGACCGTCACAGTGTCCCTGCAGTCACATGATCATGATCCAGGCACTTGGCGACCAGCTCGCATTTACGATTGCAGCATCCCAGGGTCATGTGATCACTATTTGCAACCTTTCCAGCCAGCTTCTGGCAAGCAAAATCAATGGGGAACTGCCCGATTCACTTAATGACAGTGTGATTCACTTAACAACCACCTGATTCATTTAATGACTGGTGATTTGCTTAATGACCACTGCAAAAAGGTCATAAAATCGGGTGTGGTCACATGCTGCCTCACTTAACAACCACCCTGCTTAATGACAAATTTTCTGGTCTCTATTGTGGTCATTAAGCGAGGACTACCTGTATTTATTTTTACTTATAGGCACTGCCATTTTAATTCCCATTTGCCCAAAGGGCTTGCAGGAATTAGGGTTGTCAACTGATTATGAAGCTGCAGCAATTCAAAAGGAAAAAAAAGCTGTTCAACCAGCCATCCTGAACAGATTTGCCAAGAAGATACCCTTACTAAATAAACCCCAACAACAGGATTCACTGAGATTCTATTCCAATGCTATTGCTTTGCTAGTAGTTTGATTATTCCAAAACTCTAGGAGCTGTAGTATTTATGTTTTCTCTTAGTTCTGGAAAAAAAATTGGAAAATTTTCTCAGCTGATTACTTCTTACACTTTAATAACATGGAATTGCAACTGTGGAATAACACGCAGTGTATGCAGGGTTGGGGCTGTTAATGTCTATACTCAGATCTCAATTTTGAAGGTATTTTCTCTGTTTCAAAATGTCAGCAACAAGGAAGGAAGCAATACAAACTTTGGCTTTGAAGGATAGCAGGTAAAATACAGTATACATAATTATATATAGGCAAATTCAGAGGCTTTTTACAATACCTGCCAGGTATAAGCAATGATGATTTATATCTCTGGTTCAGCTTTACCCAACTTGTGTGCTCCATATATGTAGCAACTGCTACTCCCAGCATTACCAGCTGATCTGGAGGGAGCTATGAGTGCTTTTTGCTCTTGAGATGTTGAAGAAAGTACTAAGATTACAAGGCTTTACGTGCAAACATTACAATCCTGTATTATGAAGAAACTGGCTAAAAAGGTAACTGGCTGATTTTTTTTTACATTACAAAATCTTCTGAATTCAGGGAGTTGTTTTTTCCCCAGTAAAGATTATATGATTGCCCTCTTTAAGCCAGAAGACATTAATCACCTTTCATAACCATGGGACCAGTTGCAAACTGGCTGATTTAATTAGCCAAAAGAGGAAAAGGTTAGGCAAACGGGTGGTGGCCCTTACCCTCCACATCTCTGAGCTGGAGAATCTGAAAAGATTCCACATTAACAGGACATGTGGTTACTTTCCTGTGACCTTCCCCCATATTGATATCCAAATTGGGGCAAATCCAATCAACCATCCCTGCAAAGAATGCTGAAAATTCCCCACGGCAAGTTCAGACTATTCTTGGTAAGAGCCCTTCATGCATGCTAAATAGTTGGCCAATTTGCATTTTTCAAAAGCTGTTCACAAAAACCCAACATATTCAGTAAAACATGCTAAACCTTTGAATTAGTCTTCCAGACATAAATCAATATGTATTAAAAATGATGTAGTGCTTAGAGTTGAATTAGGACTGGAGACCCAAGTTTCAGGTCCACCTTCAGACATGGAAGCTCAGTGGATTACTTTGGATTGGTCACTGTCCCTCAAACCAATCTGTCTTGTAGAGTTGGTGCTGTGGAAAACAAATTGGAGGAGAGAATACTTGAGAGCCAGTAGAGAATAGACCGTATATAAATCTAACAGATAAAAATTATTCTTGCTTGTATTTCCTACCTATAAATGTCAGTTTCTTCTGTTGATGCCCAATTATTTTACAGTCAGATTCTTGAATGGCTCCATTATTATGTGAAAGAAAAGAAATGCATTGGCTTCAGTTTATGAAACAGAGCATCATAATTGGTTCAGTTGCATACTTCACTTAGAAATCTGGGAGGGTCCTCTCAACTGTGGAGTTTTCCACAAGCTAGGCCACCAAAAAGTGGAGTACCTGGAGAATAAGCAAGGTGAATAGAATGTCAGGCAAATACAATGTCTTTATTTAAAAACTCTGGACCACCTCTGCCTCTGGAGGAAAAATGCCAGCCATCTGATCTGTGGGCTTTTCCCTGGCAGTGGGGAGGCTGAAGGGAGGTGGAAACAAAAGAATGTCAGTTTTGCATTTTTCTGGGCATGTCGCTTTATAAATGGAAGCATCTCTGACAGAAGGAAGGCAAGGATACTGAACCCAGTGCCCAATATCGATGGGAAAAGGGGATTTCTCCTGCTGGTTTTGTGGAAGTAATGTAATCAGTTGAAGAGGGGAATATTTGCAGCAGCTGTCTTGGGGAAAAGTGAAGTGAAGCATGAGACTATTCCCAAGCTGGTGCTGACAAAGAACAGAGTTTAGAAGGCAATGCTAAAGAAGTTGGGAAGAAGAGACTGAAGGGATGGGTCAGATGCTGTCCTGTGCACAGCAAGGTGAGTCTGGCAGACTTGGGACAAGGGCCAACTGCAGATAAAAGAAGGAATACCGTGCCCGTATCCATAGGAGCACCAGGTTTGCTGTCATCGTTACCACCCGTTCTTCTAACTAACGGGGCAGCAACTATTTTTTCAGAATGACCACAGAACTGTTCCTGAGAAAGCAAGGAAACATGTAAATATATGCAACAGAGAAGCAAAAAGAGAAAGTATGCATTGAGCATGTCTCTTTATCTAGTAACAAAGTATTCGATTATGTGTCTGTTCCTTTCAAAAAAACATTAATGCATTCATTCTAAACTATGGTTAGAGACAACATACAGGGCAACGGGAGTTTGCCACTGAATTATTTTTCTGGTAATATTCTGATTTGGAGCTGAGCACATTATTTGTGGCCAAGATGCTTCTTTATAAAGCCTTCATAGAGTTGCAGACTCCTGTGAAAAACATTGCCAAATGTTTCTCTAAATTTGCATTCAAACTTACAGATCCCACAATTCATCCGTATACTAAACTGACACGTTTCCCCCCTTTTTTCTTGTTCTCTTTCTCTAGAACTCCTGGGATCAACTAAACGGCTGAATGTGAACTACCAGGATGTAGATGGGTATGTAATGATCTGATTAAACAAAGACAAAAGTGTTCATGATTTAAATGGAATTTTACTTATTTTTTAAAAAGTATATGGCTGCCCAAGTAGAAAATTGTGAGTATACAAGTTTTTGGGCAGCATACAATAAATAAAAAAATGAAACAAAATGAGCTATTTCAATTAAAATCTAAAAAATTAATAGGCAACCAAGAAATCACATTCATACACCCCCCAACATGGGAAATTCCAATCATCCCATCCCCAAAGTCTGAGAAAAAAGCCAGGTTTTTAAGGCCTTTCTAAAGGCAACAAGATAGGGCCCAAATGTATGTTGGGCATATAGGAGGATTGAGCCACAGAGGAATCGCCACGATGGAAAAGCCATGCTTCCTGAGTCCCACCAGGTGGCATTGATTCATGGAAGGGACCCAAAAGGTGTCCATCCTATTGGAGCATGTGGGATGGGCAGATATTATAGGGGAGAGTCAGTCCTGCAAATAACTCAGTTCTTAATTATGAACATATGAAGAATTTGTAGATATTCCTTTCTCCATGATATCTACTCTGATTACAAACTGAAGCACACTACTGTACCTGTTCTGTTTTCTGCTCTGCCATTGACCCCCAGTATGACCTTGTGTCCATCACTTTACATTATGGATGCAAAACCCGAATCTAAAACAGGAAATCAGTCCTTAAAATACCACAAGCAGATACTTCATTCAAATTATTAGTTGGAAAACTTTCTTGTGTCCTAGAAATGGGTATAGTTTATAACTCCCGAATGGCTGGAAATTCCTGGAGAGCAGACTGGAGAAAACTAAAGCTGAGCTTGCATCAGTAGAGATTTGGGGTCTGCAGCTTCAGACCCTTAGAAGAAATATCACCGCCCTTCCTGGAAAAAAAAATCCCATTGAAGAAATACAATAATTTCCCAGAACACTGAAAAGCATTTACAGTACAGTGGATTAAGGGCTGAAGTCATATCATACATGCATAACCCAATGGATTAAAGTCACAGGTGATTAAATGCCTGAACATGCAGCTAATGATCCTCAATTATTATGTATTTATATAGCACCAGTATTATTTCCCAATCTTGATATTAAGTGGAGCAGAATGTTTTTCTAGTTTTCTTGCCACCTCCCTTTATTTCTGCAGGCCAGTTGTTCTAACAGAAACATTGCATCTAACTCCCACAAGTTTTCAGACGAATGGGGCAAATGTGGCTTTGTGAGGCTTGGTCCTCTGACATTCTAGTTGGAAAGACTGCCCCAGGCTCTGAGCTACAGTAGATCCAGGCTGAGAAATGTCTGTATGAAGAAATGTAATCTAGGAGTTGATTTTCCAAAATTTCCCTTCCATACTGAACTGTGGAGACCTGGGACAGGTAAAATGCAGAACAAATAAACTAGCCAATGTTCAGCCTAGATATCATGTCTAGTCCTGCTAGTAGGTAGAAGGAGGCAGCTATCTGAGGAAGTAAGCAACGGCAGAAAACTCATACTTCTATGTTGTTGTGTATATTGCCAGGAATAGAGGGAGGTGCTAAGATATTTCTGCCTCATTTGCCAAAATGACTTTGGTTACTCTACACATTGATTGGGAGAGGGTGGGTATTGTTCGCTTCTTCATCTTAGGCAGAAAAATGTCTTGAGATGGCCTTGCTGGAGATTGAATGCTGACAGAGAGACAAGATGGGAAATTCTGAAGATCAGTCATAAAATAGCCTAGATGAGTCTTAAGTGGACTGTAGGAGATACTCAAATTGGAATGTACTAGCATTGCAATCCTATCTACTAGAGATTAATAGTAGTAGTGATAGTAGTCTTTTTCATATGCATCTTGCCATACAAAGTAATAAAATATGACCAAGAAATCAGTATAACTCACAACAATCCAATTTAAGATCACTCCAAAAGCCTGAATGCACTAAAGCTGATTTAAATTGGCTAAAATAAAGGGTTTTAGAGCCAAAATGGCAAACCAAGAGACTTTATAGAGACCAGGAGAAGACCAAAATAATTTCTTTTGCCAGGCTTTTCTGTCAGTTGTTCACAAACATGCTGGGTTGAAACTTAGTTCATTAATGCTTCTCTTCCAACATTCTTTCACACAGGGGGGATCTGTAGATATCCCAAGTAGAGAGGGAAAAAAACCATTCTAGTTCTGGACAAAGAACTGATACCATCCATGAGGGCAGGATTAGTTCTTGATCATTTCATTCTTTACATGCCAGATACAAATTCACAGAATGATGGAAATGGAAATGTTGCAGCTGACATAGGAAGAACCATGCTAGGAACACATTTATACACACCCATATCAAATCTACATAAATACATAATAAATTCATGTTTGTAATGCAGGAATAACAATTTTATGTAGTTTTTAAAAAATTATTTTACCACTAGGAATTTGCCACAACTTCACTTTTATAAGATGAAAGAAAAGTTCTAGAAATCCCAATTAAAACTCATAATGCTTCTGTGCTTGGTAAAGTTTGCATTTGCATCAATTTATAATGTATTTGATGTATTTATTAGTGCAGAGTTTAATCTGTATCTGTTTTAACTATTCAACAAATCTTGAAAGCTAACATTTCTTTAATTATTTTAAGAATTAATTCATAATTGAGCTACTGTATCTTAAACCAGTGTTTATACCCATTCACTTGTCAACAGCAGCCATTCTCTAGTGTTTCCTTGCTTTCTGTAGCCCCAGAAGATCCATAGATGCTTATTGTGTTGCTCTCCCAGAATTGAAAAGCATGGTATAAAACAAATAAATTAAATGCTGTGACAGAGCCACAAGTTCTAGCTACTACCTTGGTGTGTGGGTATAGTGGTTAAGAGACATAGCTACATGTCAAGAGGATGTTATTGGTTTACATTTTACTTTGCCAGGAGCTCATTAGGTGATCTTAGCCAAACCACTTGCTTCAGGCTCAGTTACTCCAATTGTAATAAGAGAAATAATCTGGACATAAGTAAACCTGGGATAGCGTTAAAATTTCCAGTGTTTTATTGTTCATGGTCAAGACAATTTTCTCAACATTGTCCCACTGCTCTTCTCCAAAGTACATCATGGGATCTAGCAGTGATGAGATGGGCATCTCTGCACTAAGCTGTCACTGCTCCATTTGTCAAATAACAGCAGTGTTGTAGGGAGATACTCCAGTCTCAATCGTGTCTCATGTCCCAGAGTAACTTGATGGGCTGCAGGAAAGCTTAGTTGCAGACCTGGAGAGCAGAAAGTTCCCTTTTATTGGTTGTTTTAGTAACACTGAGAATTTTAGCAGGAGTGGCAGGCTGCCACAACCTCCTTAGGACCCACACAGGTTACCAACTCCTGCTAGGCAATGCCAAGACAGCTCTTGGTGGCTGTTCTTCCAAGCTCTTTGGGCCTGCCCCTTGGAATGGGCACTATGCCCTTTCAGAGGCTTTGGCCAGTCTTCTGGCTGTGGGAGCTCTCATTCCCATTGAGAGGTTACTGTGGGGATAATTGGAGCCTCCAGGCCTGCAGCAGAAGCCCAGCATGAGCTGACTGCTTGCTGGCTGCCTCTGGCTAAGAAGAGACCTCCCTGATGGAGGCTGTCATTATGCACTGGGGGGCTGGTAGTGTTGGCATTCCTTGTATTAGTGGCTGCCATTAATTCCTCCTAGACAACCTCCTGCAGGAGGCAGAAGGGCACAACAGCTTCCAATCTGCTGCGATGGATGCCCATCAGCATTGAACAGGGTCAGAGGGCTGAACCAGGCTGCAGCCAAAGTTGCCCTCCACGCTTTCCAGCCCTGCTGGGGATAACATCATTGCTCTGAAGGACCCAAGCCCCCATTGCTGCAGAGGCTAGGTTCCCGTGGGCTCTGAGCTAGCCTCCCTCCTTTCAAATGAATGAATGAAGTAGGCACTAAGTAACGGGGAGGCGGGAGCCAGTGGGGGAGGGGAGGACTGGATAAACAAGCCTCTTTCACAAACCCCAAACACAAGATCTATTCATTCTCAGTGGCCTCACACATTCTGGCAATAGGAAAGTGATGCTGGGAAAGAGGCGGCCATAATCAGGGCAAGTCCAGGGAGGTAAGGAGGGGGAGGTGAGGTGCTCTCCCTACCGAGAGACAGCTGGTCACTTGTCCAAAGGCCAGCATTAGCTTTTCTGTCTGGCCTTTTGGGTGCTATCCTGGAAACACACACACACACACACGCACACACAAGCCACAGTAAGGAATAACTCATTGGGCTGCTTAATGTTCTTACAGGACTGCTTGTACTCTTTTCTTTTCTTTTTTCATTGGAGAAATGAAAGATCCACTCACACACCCCAGCATATTTTGATGAGCAAAAGAACCCTCGTGCCTTTATGAGCCGCAAGGCTGGCTTGAGCAGGGGTATTAGTCCTTTTCAGAGGGAGCAGGGATTAAAAAAAAAAATACTTGCTTAAGATCCCCTTGCAAGCCAGTTACTGAATAAAAACACGAGCACCCTAAATCAGAACTTGGGGAGGGGAGGCTGTAAGTCTTTGAGTGGCATGCTAGGGACCACAGTTTAAAAGCTAGGTAGGGCCAGGGCAAATGGGTGGCTGATGTCAAGATACTAAAGCTGATTTAAAACGAATGAAAATTACACTAAAGGAATTAGATTCAACTAATATGATTACCCCCTGTGTATTTGATATTCTTAATAATATTTTTCCACTTCTGTCATGTTAAACTTTTTGAAGAGTCCATATCTAAGGCTTTTGAGGACAGTACATGGCTCAGATCACGCTTTTTGTCTTAGCCAGCCAGTGCTATGTCCTTCCATGTTTTCTTAGGCAAGGAAGGTACCGAAATGCAGATACCAAGGCACAAAATAGCAGCTTGCTCGAAGTCCTATATGAGAGCCAAGAGGGAATTGTTTGGTGTTCTGCAGAGCCATGGCAGCAGACTTTCCCATGTGCAAGAGTGTATACATAACAAGGTCTTCAAAGGAAAACGAAAAAGGAGTTTGAGGGACATTAACAGGACAATGCCAGAAAAAGAAGTCTGTCATTAAGCATTCTGGACTAGTTTGGTCAGTGCTGAAAAAGTGTAAATGGCAACCCCTCCACAAAGAACAGGACTTACCGGATGTCTCTTACTGTATGTGTCTGTGATTTCAGAATCTCTCTATTTGCCAGGACACTGTAATACCGATATCTCAGCCTTTCCCAAATTGATGCACACCAGAAATATTGAAGTACCACTCTCGTCACTTTCCAGCTGGACTTGTTGAGAGCTATAGTCAACCACATCTGGAATGCATCATATTGGGAAAATGCCTCCTTTCCTCCCAAGAAATTAAGAGTGGTTCTATATAGCCCCCTTTTTCTCATTTCTGTAAAATAGATTAGTCTGAAAAATAGTGGCTAGCCTAAGGAAAGCTAGATAGCTTCATAGCTGAATGAGAGTTTGAACTTTGGTTCTTGTCCAATGCTTACAATGTACTATGCGGCTTTCAAATATTCTATGTGGCTCCCTTATCTAAGTGGAGGACTAGAGTCGCCATTAAAGCAACTGTATCATCCTTTCACCACTAAGAGGATGTGGAGAGGTGAATCATTGCAAGGGTGGTCCATGTGCCTAAAGTGAGTTGCCTCCCTTGTGGTGTCACTCTTCAATAGTCTTGAGTGGTCAACATAACTCCTAATAGGGAACATGGCTATGTTTAGAAGTCAATGAGGCTTGCCCCATCAAATTTTCTTTTCTTTTCTTTTCTTTTCTTTTCTTTTCTTTTCTTTTCTTTTCTTTTCTTTTCTTTTCTTTTCTTTTCTTTTCTTTTCTTTTCTTTTCTTTTCTTTTCTTGTTTTCTTGTCCTCAGGTTTTCAGCATTGCACCATGCAGCCTTGGTTGGAAGCCTGGAGCTTATCTCCCTGCTGCTGGAGGCACAGGCCATCGTGGATATTAAGGATACAAATGGTAAGACACTTGCCTATTCTGACTTCTCCCCTAGCATGATCAAGAAGGTGAAAGACCTTCTCAACTGCTCTCTCTTATTCTTAGTAGCAGCAACCAATGTAGGAATCACTCTCGTCTCAATAGTAAAAAGTGTCACTTGCAAACAATATGATAGACAACACTGCTTCTAGGGAAGTAATATTTTGAATAATATTTTGGAACTGGGAACAGAAGGCTGCCATGCCCCATCTTTTGCCCCAGTAAAGTTTGCCCACTTAATGAACATAAACCAGCCCTAGATCCAAAGATCTAGTATGGCTTTTTTTCTTATTTTGTTAATTTCTTATTTCTAGATTCCCCATATGGGCCCATATAGTCTCCACATTAGGTGGCTTATCTCCATCTTTCCCCTTCTGGCACTTGTCTTTCTACAGGAATGCGCCCATTACACTATGCTGCCTGGCAAGGGAAGGTGGAGCCAGTGCGTCTACTGCTACGGGCATCTGCTTCAGTTAACATGGCATCCTTGGATGGACAGGTGCCACTGCACCTGTCCGCCCAGTATGGCCACTATGAAGTGGTAAGTGGGGAACTATGGTGGAGGGAGCAAGAGACAAAAGGAAAAAGAGAGACTCTCATAACTCTGTGTGATAAGCCAAACATTCTAAAGTTAAGTACGGAGAAACAGTTTTGCTGATGTACTTCTGTAAAGACAAACAACTCATCATTTCTTGTGCATCTGTTCATACAACAATATACTGAAATAAAATTTAATTGTGTATAATCAACTGGTTCTCTGAGTAAATGAAAACCAGAATACAATTAAACCACCCCACCTCTCCAAACCTAAAATGTATCCTACTAGATAAAGAACATATATAAGTTCAAACCTCACTAAAGGAATTCTAAGTTTGCCTTTTCGAAAAAATCCAAAATATCCTGTCTTCTTAACCCCATATCCTTTGTATGTTTATATGGCCCCCCTTAGGTGAAAATTGCATAGCAACTCTAGTATATTGCCTTGGCATAAAGCATAGATGGAGTTCATAGTAGAATTATAATAAGCTGCAGTCAATACCAAGATAGCATTTATGTAGATTTTGTCAGGAAACAAAACAGGGAGAAAGATGACAAAAATCATTTTGGTCTGATAAGTAACATAGTTTTGCATGGCAATCCATTCTGAAAAAAATCAACAGAATTGTATATATTTTGCTCTTGTGAAAACAAAAAGCTGTACATGCCATAACTATCATCCAAAAACCCCTACGTTGGTTACTTATAACATTAAAGCTTTTCTAGGAATAGCTCCAAAATCCTGTCACATTTCTGTTGGTTTTCAAGCTCTTGCAGATCTTGCACTGCACGCAAATGAGGACAAGCATTTTATTTACTATTTTTAAAGATAGTAAAGATTTTTAAAGATAGAATCTGAGATTATTTGAATACCAGACATTACAGTCAAACATCTTACGAATTTAGAAAATATATACTTTCTCCCAGTTTTTCACTGTCTGAATCAGACACAGCTTCAAATGTGTTGAGATGGTGAGAATGCAAATAAAAGCCCCTGAGAGGATGTTTACTTTCCACCAGATTGATTTACAGAAGAACTTTAAACTGGTTAAGAAAGACTGGAGAACTTCCTGAGTTTCTTGATTTGAGATTTAACTAGAAGGAGCTGGAGAAGCAAATTACAGGCCCATTATGATCCATATTATAGTGGTGCTTTATTGTCAGTTCCAAACAAGGGTTTTCCTGCACAAGGGCTTTGACTATGCATGACAGGTAAATGAGTTGCTTAACTAGGGAATGTGCTGCCACTTTCTCCAGATTCACTAAATTCTTTTCATGTTCTTACATGTTTGCCTGCAGTCAGAGATGCTGCTTCAGCACCAATCCAACCCGTGTCTTATAAATAAGGCTAAGAAAACCCCCTTGGACTTGGCTTGTGAGTTTGGGAGGCTGAAGGTAAGCAGAAGCAACCATAGCACCTTGTATAACAAAGCAAACAAGTTAGAGAAAAGATTACCCCATCTGTCTAGTTCATATCCACTGTCTATTGAAAAGCATTCTGGTGCAAGAAAAGCAGTCGAGCATACAGTATTATTCCATCCTGTTCTGTCTTGTCCTGTCCCATGAAGTTTTCTTAAGCTAGCCTTAAACCAACTGTTGGATTGGTACCATAAATTCTATTTTACCCATCACTCAGAATTTCAACCCTTGCCTTGTGGTTTTCTCTGGTAACCAAACTTCTGCAAGTACATGTCAATAGGCTAAAGCAGTGTTTTTCAACCTCAGCAACTTTAAGATACGTGGACTTCAACTCCCAGAATTCGGCTGGCTGGGGAATTCTGGAAGTTGAAGTCCACATATCTTAAAGTTGCCGAGGTTGAGAAACCCTGGACTAAAGAAACAGGGCAGGCAGCAGCTTGGATCAGGCCTTGCTATGACTTTGAGACATAATACAGCATCCTCCCCCTGGATGTTTCTTCCCACTGTGGTTCCAAAGCAATCAACATTTTCTCTTCCCTGTTCCCACACAAAACCAGACAATGCCTGGAGTCTGACAATCCTTTCAGGCTATGAAGTCAGAACCAAGGCCAGCTGGGATAGAAGGCCAGACATTCCATCCTGACCAAACTGGGAGCTGGCTGTAGATTCCTGGCTCCGGTATTTAGGACAGGTGCAGAAGCTACTTGGAATTCCTGAGGATGGGAAGCTTCCTCCAAGCTAAAGAAAAGAACAAGAAATATAAGTAAACCCTGATGGGGGAGGGGGAATTCATCTAAGGGATTGCACCAAAGGAGCTGAGGGAGTGACACATTATTTTCATTATCAACCAGGGAGTGTTTTGAACATCAATTTTGGTATCAAATAGGCCATAAATAGCATGATAAATCTGACACAAGTAATATGCTCAAGACCTCTGCATGTGGACTGAAACTTGTGATGGTGTAGGGATTACTTAGGCTGAAGACAGGTCAAAATCAGACTTGAAGTTGAAATTGTTTCTCATTTAGTAAACTGCCCTAAGCACAACCTTTAGATTGGCTGTGTTTGCATGATAAACTGCCCATGTTTAGCCCAAGTATGCTAATTAACCCAGTTTCCTGGATTTGTAGGACATGCTGAACTGTAAAGACAGTGGGTTCATCAATACACTGAGCCATAAACCACACTCTAATCAATGTTAAAACTAATCCATCCTTGCTGAAGCATTTTGGACAGAAGCTTCTTCTATAAGGAATGCAGGACCTGTGGTTGAGAGGCTGAAGATGGAGAGGCTGAAGAAAATTGACAGGTGGAGTCTAGAAAAAGAGAATTGAGTGGCTGATAATAACAGGATTGGATGACCCAGTTCCTAAAAGGCTGAAGAATTTGGCCCCTTTAAGGACTTGGAAGCAAAGCAGATGTACAACTCTTTCTTTCTCAGGGCTGTCAGAATGGGAGGAATGGCTACTCCTAAGCATTTGTCTTTCTTGGAGGTCTAAAGGGCAGAAGCTGTCTCTTTATCTGAACTATGGTCACATTAATGGTAGCCATTGTAAAGGATATAGGTGCTTGCTAGAAATAGGTTGGCAATTCTTTAGTCTTTCTGATTGAAGTGCAAGGAAATAGAGGGGCTTCCCCAGAGTTGGGCAGACTTACCAATAGAAATTATAAATAAAGAAGCAGAACAAAACATGAGAGTAGACACACTTTTTTTTTTAATCTAGTAGGACTCCTGAACTTTTAACAATTATATGTCAGAAGTATGAAAAGAAAAGTTGCCTCTTCCACATAGGAAAAACAGTGATAATTCTAAGTGAAACAAAAGACTTATTCCGTTAAATGCATGCACTGAAATTAAGAAAAGTCACAGCCAGTTTTAAGGAAGACTGTCTGACCCACATCACTATGCCATCTTCAAAAAGAATGAGTAAGGTGTTAATAAAGTTTCTCCCCTATTAACAGGGAGGTTTATTTTGACCAGGGACCCCTCAAACCTCAAGCTAGTCTTGTTCCATTTCATTCAATGAGAGTTATTCCTTAGTAATCTTAGCTAAGAGGGATGAGTAAGCGCAACCCTCCAAATGTTGATGAACTCCCATCAGCCCTAGCCAGCATGGCCAACAGTGAAGGATGGTGGAAGTTGCAGTTCAACAACAGTGTCCTGAGATGTAACACTAACTTTAAACATGTAAACTCATTCCAAAGTGGAATGGAGAGAGAATGCTCCAGAATGACTTGGAATCTGTCTTTGACCCTGTCATTCAACATTGCCTAACGTGACTGGCAACACTTCTCCAGCATCTATTTATTCATTTATTTTACTCCATTTGGCACCACCTGACTCCAGAACAACTCTGGGTAGCTCACAATACAATAAACAGAAATACCCCCACACACACACACACATATACTGTACTTGTAAAAAAGTTAGAAAATTTTGGGTTCAAATACACACAGTAATACAAAGAATTTTAAAGATTAATATTCAACTAAAACTGGAACTTTTCTTGCTGGGACTAATGGACAATTAGAAAAGATTTATGGACGATTGTTTTGTACACAGTAACTGCAGCAAGATTTTTATATGCACAAATATGGAAAGACTCTGAAATACCCACAATGGAGGAATGGTTGGTGAAGATGACAGAATTTGCAGAGATGGCAAATTTGACTTGCTTAATTAGAGAAAAGACAACAATTACATTTGTCAGTGACTGGAAACCCCTTATGGACTTTTTGCTGGAAAAAAAAAGAAAAATGAATATGGTAGAATATGGAAAGAAGGGAGCCATAGGGTAACCTTAGAGAGAGGATACAATATAAATGTATTTATAACTGCTGTAAAGAAGATGAGAAGCCACTTCTTTATATCTTTTTTTTATTCTTTCTTTCTTTGTCTTTTTTCTTTCATTTCTTTTCTATTTACTTATCAATTTTCCTTTCCTTTACTTCCTTTACTTCCTTTTTTCTTTAAATTTGTATTATTTTTACTTTGTAAAAATTTTGTTTCATAAAAAAGAATTGAAAAAAAAGAATAAAAACAGTATCATAAGAACAAAAGTATACAAATAATATAATAAGAATTATAAGTATGAAAACAATACAGTAAGAACCAAAGAGGGAAAAGAACAGAAGAACAAGGGAAAACTGGCAGACCACACAGAATGTATACCCCCAATATTCAGCAAGGGGCTCCAGAATACCATCAGGGTGGGAGCCACAGAGATCCCAAATTGGGAAGGAACTATATTATGTCCTCTCAGGGAGATGTTAGGGTTTGAATGTTCTACATTAGATGTTCTACATTGCTGAATAGATGGTCTGTCAATGAGTTATCACTGGACAGAGTAAGCAAGAATGTCAAATATGCTTTCCATTGTATTTTATTCATTGTCTCATTCCCTGTCCATTTTAGGTAGCCCAGTTGCTTCTAAACAGCCATATGTGTGTGGCTCTACTTGAGGGACAATTCAAGGACACAAGTGACCCCAACTACACTACTCCTCTACACTTGGCAGCCAAGAATGGGCACAAGGAGATTATCAGGTAATTTTCTAAGCACTTCCAAGGTGGGGAAAGGCAGTGGTCTCAGTAGATTAGCCTACTCTTATTTAGGGGAGGAGAGATGGCAGCAAATCGCTTTTTAACAAAACATATCTGCCAACAGAGGGCACCATTTGTTGCGTTGTTCCAAAGGGCTAATAAAATAGAGGCTAAAGAGCTGGGAGGACTATCAGTGAGTTCCCCTTGAACCTGCTTCTCCAATTCCTAAAACTTACCCTAATGCTTCTATTTTTGCAGTCTACAGTCTGGCCAATAAAAGTGAATGAGTAATTTTGTACTTACAGTTTACACTTGCCTTTTCAAATTGTAGTTTATTCCTGCATTAACTTCAGAAATCTTTGTTTCAGACCCTACGTGGAGAAAATAACAGATATTCCTTATTCACATGCATTACATTTAAAATGTCCCTTTAACAAAATTCCAGCTGCATCTGCTTAGGAAGAGAGAAGTAACCTCAATTTGCTCTGTTCTTGAGCTGTGCCCATTCTCTCTGTCATGTATTCCAGGGGAAACAGGAATTAAGTGTATTTTGGATTTTTCAGTTCTGTAGTAGCAGCTACTGAGTTACCATCATTCAAGTGAGATCCTTACTGAATTATGTCATAAAT
Source organism: Python bivittatus (assembly GCF_059951505.1). Classification (NCBI taxonomy): domain Eukaryota; kingdom Metazoa; phylum Chordata; class Lepidosauria; order Squamata; family Pythonidae; genus Python; species Python bivittatus. The sequence goes on along the minus strand of NW_028277035.1, from coordinate 1,997,878 downwards.
TAAAACTTTGTACTACAGAGCATACACATCCATTGTGTTTATTTTTTAATGTATTCTTTTTGTAGTACAAATACTTTCTCCAATTTATTTCTTAAATTCATCTGTAATCCCCCATTTTCGTCTTGGCCCCCCGGCAGCAGTTGTTACACCATCCAGATTGATCTAGGCTGACCATTTTTGGTCTGCTGGTGCTCATTGTTTATTTTTCTGTCCACACAGGCAGCTCCTGAAAGCTGGAATTGAGATCAACAGGCAGACAAAAACAGGCACTGCCTTGCATGAAGCTGCATTGTATGGCAAGACAGAAGTGGTGCGCTTACTGCTGCAGGTGAGATAAAGAACCAGTTTGCACATAACACTACAGGTAGTCCTCAACTTACAACCATTCATTCAGCGACCATTTGAAGTTACGATGGTGCTGAAAAAGGAGACGTACGACTGGTCTTTGAGGTTGCAGCCATCCCAGCATCCCCACAGTCATGAGATCGCAATCTGGGTGCATGGCAACCCATTCACACTTATGACCGGTTGCCAAGCACCCCACAATCCCATGATTGCCATTTGTAACCTTTCATGCCGGCTTCCCCAGAAAGTCAAAGGGGAAGCTGGCAGGAATATCGCAAGTTGTTGGGTAAGTCTCTCCCACCTGCGCACCCTCCACCAGCCCCACTGTGCTCATGCCATGCTTGCCACTCACACACCTGTGCACACCCTCCCTGAGCCGCATTACTTAGCAACAGAAATTCGGGTCCCAACTGTCGTCGTAAGTAGAGGACTACCTGTAAACCATAAAGCTGGGTTAGTGATGAACATGACCTTGAGCAGATAGGGACAACAAGCTCTCCTGGGCTTGGCTATTGTAAGCCAGCACAGCATTTGGCAACCATATGAAGAGCCCCTAAACAATTCCTCCTCATGCTGATAAATCCTTTGTGCACATACCAGTTTATATATATAACCTCCTTTCATACAGCTGCTGTATGAAAGGAGTGTGCATATTATGGGGATCAAGGCTAGCAAGAGAAAGAAATAATTGCAAATAGTAGGGAACTTTTTTTTAAGCTCTGAGATGTCAGAACCAATGTCTAACCAGTGTTATCTAATCAATACTAGGCATTGCCTAACCAAGATTATCTAACCAATACTTACTGTTGGCTCTAGTTAAGCCTGGTGATGAAATTGTGAAACCTAGATCAGAGCACAATTCCCTACTTCAGGAAAAATTTCCCTACCTTGCAGAGACCCTCTTTCCATAGTCCATCATTTAATTTTTTCTCTGTGAGTAGGGGGGCATTGATGTCAACATTCGCAACACCTACAACCAGACAGCCTTGGACATTGTGAACCAGTTCACCACTTCACATGCCAGCAAGGACATCAAGCAGCTCCTACGAGGTGAGCAAGCTGAAAAATAATCCCCATAGATCCTGCAGTGAGAAGATTGTCTGCTGCAATCTATATGTCCAGCATGACAGGCCTTTGGTTGGAAGTCTCTTGGGGAAAGGTAATGAAGGAATGTGGGTTTTTCAACCCCACTGCTGACTCTGAATCTTAAGCTAAGTAAGAAAGTTGAAGGTGGAAAGAACATACTGGCTGCCTAAAGAGTTTGCAAGCTATGGGAAACAGGAGGAATTATCTGTTCTGTAAGTAACATTATCATCTTCCTTTTCCTTGACAATTTTTTTGCCCATTTTCTGCCTCCTCTGTCCTCTTCTTTCTCTCTCCCTATTACCATTTGTCATCAGAGGCATCAGGAATCCTGAAAGTCCGTGCTTTGAAGGATTTTTGGAATCTCCATGATCCAACAGCTCTTAACATCCGTGCTGGAGATGTCATCACGGTGAGAAATTAATATTTATTTATTTATTTATTAAATTTTTCCCCACCCATCTCCCCCCAATGGGGACTCTGGGCGGCTCACAACTCATTAAAAACAATAAATAAATATACAATTAAAAGCCCATATACACAATTACAAAAGATGAAGGAATGGAAGTCATGTAAGCTCTTACAGGGCTACCGCTCTCCCCCTGTGGTGTTCCCTCATCACTCGCACTTTGTTATAGATCTTCTTCCATGCAAAGACCAGTTGGGATTACAATGCTGAGAAAAAGAACAAATACAACTTTGACTTGTCTTAAAAGAAGCAGCGCATCCTTACTATAGGAGATGGGGAAGTATTATTATAATTGGATCTTAGTTGGCAGTGTGTTTAGATGCAGGCAAGAGGCTTTTAAGAAGAATGTACATACAAAAAGAAGATTAATTGAATAACAGATTCTGTGGTGTAGCATTTTGCGTGTGGCACAACTTTTGCAGAAGTACAAAGTAAAGAATATCAGTTTTAAGTGCAGCTATAGAATTCAGGTAACAAGCTTGGCTTTTAGTTTTTTAAATGAAATGTTTAGCCTTCAGACTAAAAAGACAAGTTTGGTCTAATCCTAATGAAGCATTCCTTTAATTTTTATTCCATTGTATTCTATGTTTATTTACTTCCCTTTCAAGTGTTAAGAACACATAAATGGTGTATAAATAAAATAAACATTTAAGAATCATACACATTATTTTAATCCTTACAATAGTCCTCGATTACTATACTTACCCACCTTTTGTACGTGGGGGCAAACAGTGAAGTGGCTAGCAAGTTCATAGCAAAGGTTAGATCTGAACAACAAAGGTTTCCCCATTCATATATCCATCACAGGCACCATGCAACATGCCAGCTTTAGAAGATCTTGCCACAGCAGCAGGAAATTAGACTTAATGACCCTTCTTGCCTTTTCAACCTTTTCTTTTCGTACTCCTTTGTCTGTCTGGTCAGGCTGTTGATGGGAGTTCTTTTCTTTTGCCAGGTCCTGGAGCAGCATGCAGATGGGCGGTGGAAGGGCCACATCCATGATGCTCAGAAAGGCACCGACCGAGTCGGCTACTTTCCTCCATCCATCGTAGAAGTAATCAGCAAGCGGACAGGTTGGCCTAGGGTTACAGCGGGGATGTTTTGTGAGAATCCAGTGATGTGGTTGGTGGGTGGAGGAAAAGGCTGGAGACATCTGTGATTCCATGTTCCAGGACATCCCTTTTATTCCATTTTTCATCACTTCATCATCTCCTTTCCTTTAAAAAAAAACAGTAACAACAACTCATAGCCTCCTCTTCCAGTCATAGTTACTCATGACAATATTCTCTGCCTTCATTTGCTAATTCAAAGGCAGGGTTATTCAGGGCAAGTTCAACAAACCTCCCTCCCTTCCTACCCCCTACCGTGCACCAACTTTTCAACACAAAAGGCTCGTGCCCATTTATATAAGGATAGAAAACTTGATGTCCTCCAGATATTTAAAATTCAATTTACTGTATTTCCAAGGGACCTTACAGACAAGGCTGGTATTGTTAGTCATCCTGCTTCATATATTCCATTTGTAACTATCCTGTATTTTTCATCCCTTCTACTTGTTTCTTACCACTGAGAGTGGTAAGTGGTAGGAAATTGAAATAGTTGCACAATGGCTTTGGACTGATAGAAAACGTCCATCAAAGTCTCTAAAAAATGGAATATTTGTCTGCTTGAATCCCATTGTATACTGCATTATCCAGGGATAAATACAAACCATAATTTATCAAGGGGTAACTTACAGATATGCAAAGTCTTACAGGTAGTTTAGCTGTTTGCATCGTCCACTCGTGTTGTTGCAGACTGGTTGCAAATATACAGTTCTCTTCAGTCTATAGATGGATGCTGTTGGTGTCCAGTTGCAATGTATTTGAATACCTAGCAAAGTAAAATGCCCATATTTTAAGTTTTCCGTGTTCTTAAGGCATTGAAGATTGGAGACAGTGATTAAAAACTTAAAAATAAATGACATAAATTCTATTATTGTATTTTTGCTTCTAGTCAAAACAAGGTTGGAGGTTTTAAATGCAAAAACTTGCAAAATCTCTTATCGCAGGATGCATATATGCATTGTCAGCTATGAAAATGAAAAGCATGCATCATAAGTTATGATTATCCTTTCATACTGGCTTTGGCTCTGAATTTTCTCCAGTTATAAGCATTTAGAAATGATGAAACAAATGAATTAGATATACCTCTGTAGGACATCTTTTTAATAAGGATAAACCATCTTTTACAGGCTTGTGAAAAGAATTGGGGAGGAGGGAAAAGATAAATATACAGGTAGTCCTCGACTTACAACAGCAATTGGGACCAGAATTTACGATTACAATGCAGTCGTAATGCTTGACCGCATCGCTTATAGATGGCAATCCCTGCTGTTGTGGTTGCCATCGTTGACAAATCCCATGGTCATTAGGTGAGGCAACTTCCTGCCAACTTCCCACAATCAACGTCAGTGGGGAAGCTAGCAGGAAGTTGCAAGTCCCAGGCCAGCAGGCAGATATGTGGCTGCTGCCAGGTGGGGGAGGGAGCAAGAGGTGGGCAGGGGTGTGGGGGAGGCAGGGCGAGGCGTGCGAAGAGGTGTGTGAGAGGCACAGCATGGGCAGGGAGGGTGTGTAAGGGTGTACATGAGGCACAGCATGGGTCAGAGAGGGTGAGCGAAAGTGCAGCATGGGTTGAGGAGAATGTGCAGGGGTGCAAGTCAGGGAGGGTGCACAAGGGTGTGCGTGATGGGGTGCAGTGTGGGTCGGGGAGGGTACACGGGTGTGCAGAAGGCATGGGTTGGGGAAGGTGTGCAAAGGTAGGGCGTGGGTCAGGGAGTGTGCGCAAGGGTGCGGCACAGGTTGGGGAGGCTGCACGAGTGGGCAGCGCAGGTTGGGGAGGATGTGCAAGGGTGCAGTGTGGGTTGGGGAGGGTGCGCAGGGGTGCGGCATGGGTCAGGGAGGGTGCAGAGGGTGCCTGGGGGTGTGCGAGTGGCTGGCGCGGCGCGAGCACAGAGGGGCTGAGGGAGGGCACATGTGTGGAGGAGATTTGCGACCTTCCCTGCCAGCTTTCCCATTGACTTTCTGGGGAAGCCAGCAGGGAAGGTTGCAAATGGCAATGTGATTGCGTGGCACTGCAACCAGTCATAAGTACAAACTGGTTGCCAAGCACCCAGATTGTGATCACATGACCCCGGCGGTGCTGGGACAGCCAGAACTCTGAGGATCAGTCGTAACCACCATTCATTCAGCACCATCATAACTTTGAACAGTCACTGAACAAATGGTCATAAGTCGAGGACTACCTGTACTGGGGTTCTGATTCTGTTGTTAATATCCATTATAAGCTGCTGAAACTCCTTGTTAAGGAAGCATTCTGGAAGCATCTACGTAATGAATAAATAATCCACATTGTGCTCTTTAAACTTCCAGTAGTGTGACCTTTAGATGAACATATGTATTCCTTGGGTACCTAAGTTGTCCTATGTAGCAGCACTTTGTCCATGCAGTGAAGTCCTACATAGTGTGTCCCACTGGGAAAGACTGGCCATACAGACACCCAGTCCACTGCCTTGCCTTTACATGCGCTCTGTTCTGACACGCATGTTTTGTCTCTACATGCAGGCCTGACACTTTCCCGCATGGTGCCCATACATCAGTGCCAGAGCCATGCAAAGGGACTGCAGGTTACCACAGCCACCTCTCTTGGTGGGCTACAACTACATACCGACGCCTCTCCGCCACAGACACCCCTCAGCCTCCCTACAGGTTGGGGCCACCTCACCCTGACCAGGACAGCTCCAGCACCTGAGAGCCCAGGTCAGGGGTACAGCTGGGCTGGGCTGGGCTGGGCAAGCATTCCTGCCATTCAAGCTGCCTGACTGCAGCACAGGAAAGAACAGGCCAGGGAGAAAAACAGCAAGGAGATGTGTGGTTCCTCATATTTATCACTTGAGTATTTAACTTTGGAGACATGCTCCCTCTCACGCATACCCACGTGTTCTTGACTGATTAGCGTGTATGAGTATGTGTGCATGCATAACACTGTTGGATCCTCATTCTTGTTTCTGCCTTTGTTAGAAAGATAGGTAATGGGTGGCCCTGCCCTCCAAATGCTGCTGAATGCTAGTTTAGCGAATGGCAAGGGTTGCTGAGAGTTGCAGTTCAGCAACAGTTGGAGGGACACATATTGCCCATCCTTGCTCTACTACACTATACTACTGCATTTGTAGTAGACATCTGGGGACACTTCCAACCTACCTGGTAACCCCACCAAGGGCACATTTATTCCTTTCTTCTTGCTTTTATTTTAAGGGCAGTTTTACTTATCAGGGCAGACTTCTGATAACTATGCAGCCACATCTACTAGACACATCTACCAGAGTGACATATGTTTTTCTCTCCTTCCATCTGTACATGCACATTTGACATTCATAGGCATTCCTTCCTACATGAATAGACCCAAGATGTTTGCCCTGTCTGCCTGCTGTTATGGTTATTGCATCTTCCTCAGTTAAGCTGGTATGTTGCGTTTAGGGACAAAATCAGAACAAGTGGAGGCTGATGTAAATAAGAGTCCCATAGCTAAATTCCTGCACTGCTTGCCAGCTAATCTCTTCTTGAAAACAGGGGTTTCTAATTCTGTGTTCCATGGCAAAGCCTGCAGGACTGTGTAACTTGCTACTACCAATTGTTTTCTTTCACCTAATGCTTTCTTATGGGTAACAGAAAACCCTTATTCCCCTCTTTCCCCTCCACAGTATCCCATTTGAAATTTCTCCTCTCCTGTACAGCAGGTGATAGAAACAGCGTGGGCAGCGAAGGCAGTATTGGCAGTATCCGAAGTGCTGGCAGCGGTCAAAGTACTGAGGGTACCAATGGACAATTCATGGGAATCCTCATTGAGAATGTAAAGGTAAGGAAATAGTATTTTTTGTGCAAAAGCATGAAAATCTCTTCTTCTGCGATCTTCAGTTCATATTCCCCAACAGCAGTGCTTATCTGGTTGAAGTTGGTTGTGAGGCCCATTTCAAAGTCATAAATTCATCAGATTCACTGGGCAGAGAGCATCCAACACACCAGCAAAATGAGAGAATTCAAAGACATGTGAACCCAAATCCCAAGGAAAGGCCTTAGCAGCTTGGAATTGTAAGACTGGAATTTATGGTGGCCTTCACTGATAGTCATAGTTCCAGCAACCTTTTATTGATTGATTATATGCCATCAGGACAGCCAGTTTGGTGTAGTGGTTAAGGTACTAGGCTAAAAACCAGGAGGTCATGAGTTCAAGTCCTTCCTTAGGCACAAAGCCAGCTGGGGGACTTTGGGCCAGTGACTCTCTCCCAGCCCTAGGAAGAAGGCAAGGACAAACCACTTCTGAAAAATCTTGCCAAGAACACTGCTGGGGATTAGATCAGGGAATTGTCAGGAATCAACACTGATTTGAAAGTACACACAGACATATGCCATTAAGTTGATCTCAACTCTCAAGTACCATACAGATAGATCTTCTCCACAATGATGTGTCCTCAACCTGGCCTTTCAGAACTTCCAATGATGTACCTGTTGCTGTTGTAACTGAGATCATCCACTTTGCTGCTTGACATCCTTTTCTTCTCTGTCTGTGACACTTCTTAAGAAAGCTAGATCTTTGCATAATGTATCCAAAATATGATAATTTGAGCCTGGTCCAGCAATCTTACCAAGTCCTGATTGCTTTCCAAATATCAGCAGCCTCTGAACCTACTTGTGCACAGCTGGCCCTGACAAGGTCTGGCAGCCTTCAGTTCGTTACTCCTGGCGCTTTGCCAGGTTCAGCTGTCCCTTGAAAAAGCCATGCACTCTGTCTTTTCAGACACCAGCATTCCTGAGGGCTGTATGGAACTCCTGGGTTTAGGACAGGAATATTTGGGCTGGTTGCTGGCTTGGCTTCATTGATGGAGCCTAGCAGCCCAGGATCCACTTCTTGAGATGCCTCTTCCTGGTCCTGGTCCTCATATAGCAGGGCTCTTGGGACCAAGCGATGACATTGTGATGTACTTCCACTCCGCTGATACTGCCTTTAAGCCACCCTTGCTTTAAGGAGCTTATATCTCACTTGGGGCTTATGCTCAAGTTCATGATTTGCTAATGCGTAATTAGCAAGATGGTAATGACAAAAAACTGAAAGGAAATAAACTGTGAGAGATAATGTACTTTTTATGGCCAAACTAGATGAGATGTGGGAGTAGTTTCTCGTTTAACAAAGAATTGAGGTGCAGTTTTCTTTAGATCTTTGTCAGACATAAGAGCTCTACATTTGATTTAGGCAGCACTGGGTGACAGAGCTGAGTGTAACTCTTTCCGTAGAGGCTATATTTCTGTTCATGTTCCAGGTCCTCCTCAACTAGTTTACTCCCCACTATGGAAAATATAATGATACCTGGTATTATGTTTGCTCTCTTTTTCAGCTAGCAATTACCTGGGAATTCCAAGAGTTATAGTCGGAATATAACTAGAGGGCAGCTGGTTGGGGAAAAATGGTCTTTACTACTTAGAGCCATAATTGCATGTTCTGTGGCAGCCATTTGAAAGGATGGGGGTACCGTATCTAACAAAATTCTCAAGGAATAACCACGTAATCCCTTTACATAAAGCAGTGCCATATTTAGTTCTGATGTAATGAATTAGGTAAGAGGAAAGTAGTAATCTTCCTGTTTGGGGATGAACTGGTGGTGGTTTCCATTCCTATTCTTTTCCCTGTGCCACCTGGGCTTTGAAAATGATATAGAGCTTCCATAGATTAGTGTTGCTTATCTGCAGAGAAGAAATTAAAAGAACAATCAGTTGGGATTACTTCTAAGATCCCAGAAGACTGGACATTACCTTCTTGTCTTAAATATTTTTAACCAATGGGCCACTGTGTGGCATTTGGGTTTATCAGTATTAATTGCACAATTGTAAATATGCCTTTGCTAATGCCATATGCAAAACCTTTGAGTGTGAGAAAAAGTCATATGTCTGCCAATTTGATAACTGATGGCTCTCTTCACTCTTGTGTATGCAGCCACTTTTGCCTGGTGGGGAGGATCTGCAGCAACATGTTCTGAGTTCAAATTCTCACAATGGCCAAACCAGCTCCTTGGGTAAGTGGAGATGTTGTCATCTTGTCACAAAGGTGGCAAGGGGAAGCAAAGCATCTTTCCTAATGGCAACAAATATACACTTTTCACAAGGTGAACATCCAGCTGGGATGGCATGCTTGCATGGCAGGGAGAGTGTGCTATTAATTTCTAATAGCAGAGACGTAGAGCAGGGTTATTACTGTCTGCCCTGCAGTGTCAAATGCTGTTTTTATACAGCAGCTTTCCCCAGCCTGATACCCTCCAAATGAGTTGGATTATAACTCCCAGACTTCCCACTGGCCATGCTGGCTGGGTACTGAAAGGAGGAGCCCAATACTTCTAAAAAGTATGGTGCAGAAGGCTGCTCCAGATGTCCATGAAAATCTATGCCTGAATGTCTTTGGTATGAGTAATAAAAAATTGAAATTCAACAACATGTCACAGTTGACTTTAAAAAAAATACATAGTTTAAAATGAAACTGAGTATTCTGTTTGATTGTGCTACCCCACCCCCACCCCAACAAGCTATTGGTAGCTCTTGAGAAAAGTTGGGATTTAAAATTAAAAATTTACAGGACAAAAATGTAAATAAAATCTACCTTTCCTCTTGGTGAACTCCATGGGTATAAATGCAGAAAGTGCGACCACCGCGGTGTAATGATTTCCAACTCCCTTCCATGCCCTATTCAAACAAATGTTACGTAGCAACAGGCCTTTTTGCATGACTGTGTCCTCTATTGGTTCTGCCAAGGCTCTGTTGCCTGCTCTGATTTTGCTCTGGTTCTTTGCAGGGACCCCAATGCACCAGAATTTCTCCAATGACAGGATCTTCTCCCACCAGTATCTACGCCCAGAGCAGCTCCTGGAAGGGAAGGTACTGGAATCCCTTGGAATGTCCATAGAAATTCTGATATCAAGTGTTCCTCATAAAGTGGATGTTGTTCCAGGTAGCATTTGATTAAAAACCATCTGGTGCCACTCTAGCCTGGAATTAGAAATAGGGACAGAAGAATTGAAAGGATGCAGGGAAGAGAATGTTCAAGGTAGAGGAACAACAAATGCAGTGCTGGGGCTGGAAGGAAAATAAGAATGCTAATTTCAGGACTGCTGTATGTTTCATCTGTTCCAGAGTTGTGTTGGCAAAGAGGCATGCTTTATTAGTGGATCTAGTTGGTCCAGAAACCTTCCCTGGCAAGGTCTCTTTTTACTAGCATTGCTATCAGAATGGAGGGAGTAGAATGCCAAGGGCAGCAGATGTTTCTACGGCTACTATAAAGAGATGTGCAAGAGCAGAGATCTCTCTTCACAAGAAAATGCTGCTAATAAAATTTATATCCAGTGCAGTGGTAAAAGAAAGGAATGACATAGTAAAATTACTCCTGAGATCCTCTGAGATCTTTCCAAGAAACCATATTGTTAATATCTGGAAATAAATAAGTAGATTTTAAAATATTGAATTGCACTTTCTGTACTCTAGTCTTGATTTGGAAAGTGCACTTGCAGACTGCATTTAGGAGGACTTTCCAAAGGATAACAATTTGTTAGTATATTTTCACTTTATCAAAAGAAACTTCACCACCTCCATTAAATAAGTGCATGCCAAGCATGTAGGTGAATGGCAAAGCATCACTTAAATCCAAGCTTGCACAAGTGATGATAGACTACTACCTTCAAGTGGAGGCCCACCCCGGGCTTAATGAGTGGCCGATCACTCAGAAAAAGTTGGGGCTTAAACTATAGCAAAAATAGGTAACCTGGTGACCTCTTGGTGTTTTCAACTAAAACTCCTATAACCCTTAACCCAGTGTTAAGAATTCTAGGAGATGAAGTCCACACAGCTTAAAATTGCCAAGGTTGAGAAACACTGCCTTAACCATTTGGTAAATTAGAGATAGATGAACTGATGCCCTGCAATTTGACTTCTATCTTTTTTTCTTTTTTAATACATCTGCTCAAGCACACCATCAATATTTTGGTAAAATAACCAAAGGACTGTAGGAATGTAGGGATCATTGTAGTCTTCGTAGTCTTTTCCATGCCATCACCTTCTCAAGGGGACTTCTCTTTCTCTTCTTTGCAGGATGCTGCAGCCATTTACAATTGGCTAAGTGAATTCCAGCTGGAGTGCTATACAGCCAACTTCCTGAATGCAGGTTATGATGTGCCAACAATCAGCCGCATGACTCCAGAGGTAAGAGCATGCAGAGGGACTGGGCAAAGGTAGGAAGGTGTCTTTTGGTTTCTCCACACCATTATCATTTGGGGCTTGTAAGAACTTGTCCATTTTCCCTGAAGAGATAGTGCAGGACACATGTGGTATAGATGTTTAGCTCCCCATTGTAGACTATATAAAATACATCTGGTTGGTGGTAGATAATGTATCTGGGCTACACTTTGTTCCAGGATCTCACAGCAATTGGTGTAACCAAGCCAGGCCACAGGAAGAAAATTTCGACAGAGATTGGACAGCTCAGCATTGCTGAATGGCTCCCAAATTATATTCCTGTGAGTATGGCAACTAGAGAGACCTACAGGAAGTCTATGATTAGCTGCATCCCTATCAGCCAATCCGAAGCAAGAGGTAGCCAGTAGGGCTATACTAGAGCCTCTTAATTGCTTAGAACGAAACAGTACAGAAACGTTTATGGAGTTCTTAGTAAACTACTGCCCTAGGAGGCCTTTGGTTATATTAGAAAAGCAGAATGTAAGCCCATGGGCGTGATATGTTGCCTGTTTCCTGCCTGAAATGCCCATATTTAAAATAGGATTAGTATGATTAAGTACAAGTCTTGCCTTGTTGCCAGGAGTCAAAATGTGACTCGAAAGCAACCCCACCCCTGCAAAAATACCTATAGAGTTGCTGTGAGGCATATTTTAATCTAATAACTATTTAATACCACAATATCTCTGACCATTTTCTGCATGAAATGACATTGCTTCTACAACATTTTTCTCTTCCCACTCATTTCCCCAAAGCTCCATATTCTTTTCAGAGAGATATCATAGAATATTTGCAACAAGCCTGTGAAATAGTAAGGCTCAAGTAAGGAATAGTTAAAGATCAGCTCATTTGGTTTCAGAACTTGAGTTTGGAGGTGAGGGAATTGAGCCTTCCTAATCTAAGCCCAAGAAACTGCTCTCTACTCCATCAGGGCTATCATTTGCTCACTCTAATAAATTAAGTTGATGGTTTAAGTGAAAGTTTTGAGCTATGTATAATGATGGTGGCATTTTGAAGACTGCTTTTTTTTTTTTTTTAACTTGCCCTGCTTAGCCCTTATCTATGGAGGATGCCCTTCATGGTGCCTTCCAGCAAGCATAGCAAATGGCAAGGGATTGCAGGCACTCTGACCCAAAACATCAGAGAGAACCTGATCTGACGTGTGTATCTTCTAGGGTCCATTCAGTTTCTCAGCTCTCCCAAGTTGCATAGACTTGGAGAGCAGCAGGGACTCCCTAATAAAACCCAGTGTGATTGTACTGTTTCATAGGATGACTTGATGGATTGGCTGAGTGCTATTGGTCTACCCCAGTACCACAAGAAGCTGGTGAGCAACGGTTATGACTCCATCAACATTGTGACTGATCTGACCTGGGAGGATTTGCAAGAGATTGGCATCAACAAACTTGGTGAGAAGAAATGAAAAGACAGAGGCAGAACCACTGGGGCTTTGGGAACGTCTGGTTGTTGTAATGTCGCACTGTACTAACAAGACTGTTCCTGTAAGGGTGGGGAAACTGGATCCATAATGTAATATTCACTGCACCACAACTTGGTTATGTTACAGTGATGCATCTCTGAGAATTTCTTTAACTGACCTGGAATGGAGAATCCAGCCAGCCTGTATTGTTGGCTGTCCGTTAGAAGAGCATTATTATGGCTGTGGTGCTTTCAGGCAAAGGATAAGAACCTGATGCCCTCAGAATTTTTAGCCACAGTTCCCAGGCTTTTGCCCCTAACTGGGCACGATGGGAGTTGAAATCTAAAGTATCCGGATGGCATCAATTTGCCTGCTTCTGGCCTAAGGGATAGTCATAAATAGTCAAGAGGGATAGTCATAAATAGTTGATCTTAATAAAATCAGTGAAGAATAGTGCAGCACCTCACAAAAGCTTTTACAGTTCACAGTACAAATACAGTCTATTAGCTTACTCCTGAGATTCCATGGGATCCTAAGAAGAGTGTTTCTTTATTCAAATGGATTGACAACTTCCCCAAATTTTGTTGGCTGGCTCCAATTCACTCTGTGATGTGTAGCCGTAAGAGAACATTGGACCTAGTCCAGGATGCAGTCTTCATTTTTGCACAGTGACAGGCTCAGCAGAGCTTGCCAAGTCCAGCCCCAAAAGGAGAGGGCCTCCTATCCACACAGCTATTTTCTGCTCACTGTGATTTTGCAGCAGAGAGATGGATGCAGCAAGAGTATGAAACATTGCAAAACCTTTGTAAGGCACAGTGCTATCCTAACTGCTCACAGACAGTGGCTGTCCCTTCTTACTTAAGCAAAGCAGAGTCCTGTGGTACCATAAAGCAAGAGTGGGCAAATGTTTGGAGTAATGGGTTACATTGTCGATTGTGGAACATTTTGCACCTACATATACATCCTTCACTTTGCCTTCAAGTATTACTAAGGAGAGAGCCTTTAAGCTGCCCCTTCCTAGCAATGTGGCTTGAGGGATTGTGGTTCACTGCCACTATTCCAGCAACTCTGATTAAGGATCAGGAAACTTTCACTCCTGTCATTGTGCCACATGGGGTAATTCATGGGCAGCTGTGACAGCTATAAGGGATGGGATGGTGTAATTGAACGTCAACAAATTGGAAGCACTCAAGCAAATTCCCCATCTGCACCAGCACCTCAGGCAGCAATCATTTCGTTAGTTAGCTAACTAATTTCTTTAGCATTCTTCTTCCTGGAGGGATTGGAACAATTCGCAACAAAATAAGCTTTAAAAAATATCCTAATAACATCCCAAATCCTTTGTTGTTGTTGTTTAGTCGTTAAGTCGTGTCCGACTCTTCGTGACCCCATGAACCATATCACTCCAGGCCTTCCTGTCCTTCACTGCCTCCCTGAGTTTGCTCAGTTTCATGCTCATTACTTCAGTGATGCTATCTAACCATCTCATCCTCTGCCGTCCTCTTCTCCTTTTGCCTTCAATCTTTCCCAGCATCAGGGTCTTTTCCAAAGAGTCCTCTCTTCGCATTAGGTGACCAAAATATCTGAGCTTGAGCTTCATTATCAATCCTTCCAATGAACAGTCAGGGTTGATTTCCTTTAAGATTGACTGGTTTGACCTCCTAGCAGTCCAGGGGACTCTTAAGAGTCTTCTCCAGCACCACAGTTCAAAGGCATCAATTCTTCAGCGCTCAGCCTTCTTTATGGTCCAGCTCTCACAGCCATACATTACTACTGGAAAAACCATAGCTTTGACTATGCGGATCTTTGTCGGCAAGGTGACGTCTCTGCTTTTTAATATGCTATCTAGGCTTGCCATAGCTTTCCTCCCAAGGAGCAAGCGTCTTTTAATTTCATGGCTGCAGTCTCCGTCTGCGGTGATCTTGGAGCCCAAATAAATGAAGTCTGTTACTGCTTCCATTTCTACCCCTTCTATTTGCCAGGAATTGATGGGTCCAGATGCCATGATCTTAGTTTTTTAATGTTGAGTTTCAAGCCAGCTTTCGCACTCTCCTCTTTCACCCTCATCAAGAGGCTCTTTAGTTCTTCTTCACTTTCTGCCATTAGGGTGGTATCGTCTGCATATCTGAGGTTGTTGATGATTCTCCCTGCAATCTTAATTCCGGCTTGTGATTCTTCCAGCCTGGCATTTCTCATGATGTACTCTGCATATAGGTTAAATAAGCAGGGTGACAGTATACAGCCTTGTTGTACACCTTTCCCTATTTTGAACCAATCAGTTGTTCCATGACCAGTTCTAACTGTTGCTTCTTGGCCCGCATACAGATTTCTCAGGAGACAGGTAAGGTGGTCTGGTACTCCCATCTCTTTAAGAATTTGCCACAGTTTGTTGTGATCCACACAATCAAAGGCTTTTGCATAGTCAATGAAGCAGAAGTAGATATTTTTCTGGAATTCTCGTGCTTTCTCCATGATCCAGCGAATGTTGGTGATTTGATCTCTAGTTCCTCTGCCTCTTCGAAACCCAGCTTGTACATCCGGTAGTTCTCGGTTCATGTATTGCTAAAGCCTAGCTTGTAGGATTTTGAGCATAACCTTGCTAGCATGTGAAATGAGTGCAATTGTGCAATAGGTTGAGCATTCTTTGGCATTGCCCTTCTTTGGAATTGGAACATAAACTGACCTTTTCCAATCCCGTGGCCACTGTTGCGTTTTCCAAACTTGCTGGCATATTGAGTGCAGCACTTTAACACCATCGTCTTTTAGTATTTTAAATAACTCAGCTGGAATACTGTCATCTCCACTAGCTTTGTTGTTAGCAATGCTTCCTAAGGCCCACTTGACTTCATTCTCTAGGATGTCTGGCTCAAGGTCAGTGATCACACCAGCGTGGACATCAGGGACATTAAGATCTTTCTTGTATAGTTCTTCTGTGTATTCTTGCCACCTCTTCTTAATCTCTTCTGCTTCTGTTAGGTCCCTGCCTTTTTTGTCCTTTATCATGCCCATCTTTGCACTAAACGTTCCTTTCATATCTCCAATTTTCTTGTAGAGATCTCTAGTCTTCCCCATTCTATTGTTTTCCTCGATTTCTTTGCATTGTTCATTTAAGAAGGCCTTCTTATCTCTCCTTGCTATTCTCTGGAAATCTGCATTCAGTTGCTTATATCTTTCCCTTTCACCCTTGCTTTTCGCATTCCTTCTTTCCACAGCTATTTGTAAAGCCTCATCAGACAGCCATTTTGCTTTCTTGCATTTCTTTTTCTTTGGGATGGTTCCCAAATCCTTAAAATCAGTCAATACAAAAAATTAAAATTTCACCTGATCTGCACTGAGCATTAGTAGTGAAGGACATGCATATAGGCTAGCACTAGGATGCTTAGGTGTTTATTCCCTTTGGAACTGATTGTCATGCTTATATGAAAGCTTCCTGTCAGTTTTTCCTTTTGCTGGAGCAGCCATGTTCCATTTACTTTTTCTACTTTGGTCTAGGAAACTGCCTTCTCCCACTTCAGAGAAGACCAGTTCAAGGCAGACCTCAGAACTGCTATCTCTAGATCAGTGTTTCTTAAACTTTTTTCTCTCTTTTCTTTTTCTTTTTTTCTCCCCTTCCCACTTTTAAAAATTATGGAGGACCCCAAAAGAGTTTTTATTTGTATGGGTTATATTTATTGATATTCACCGTATTAAAAATTAAAATTGACACATTGGCTGTCACTTCCACTTCTCATGATTGTTTGATGGGATTTTAATACTGTATTATTTTTCAGCATAGGCTGGCAAATAATTTTGATTTTGTGGACTCCTGAGAGGATCTTGGGGGACCCCCAGGAATCCTAGGACCACACTTTAAGAAACACTGATCTAGATCATCCTCTCCTCTTAACAACAACAGGATGCAGATGCCTCCATGGAACAGGATACCATAGCAGTTGACATTCCCGTAAGCATTTCTTCCCCACCTTTTGTCATGGCCTGATTTGATGAGTTAGCCAGCTCAGCCGCCCCATCAACTTTTGGCTGGCTCACTACCAAAGCCATCTCTTACAGTGAAGAAGAAAAAGAGGAGGGGAGAAAGCTTGTCCCTTTCTTTGGAAGCAGGAATTAGTGTAGTCTTTGGCGCTGCACCAAATTCCCAGGGTAACTGAATCCTGTTTTGAATGAAGACAGCCTTGTTTGTCCATGAGTATGAGCATAACCTAAATATGCCAACTGGCTTCATCCCCAAACAGCCAAACTTATAAGTTATTGGGTGTACATAACAAATAAGTGTTGATGAGACATCCTTCAAAGAGATGACCCACCTCTGACCCATCTAAAACTGCTGCTCCCGTTTCACCCTCCCAGCCGCCTCACTCAGCTTCCTCAACTGCCTTCTACAGAATGTCAGGAACTGTAGCCCCGTTCTGTAGTCATGAATTAAAAAAGGAATACCATAGCCCTACTCACATAACATGCTTAACATGGGAGTGGGAAAATTGGCTTAGTTTACCCTGCCAATTAATCCTAAAGGGGTTAGATTTAATCCCACTAAAGTAACTCCTTCTGTCAGTGATATTGCCTGAAGAGTTCTTGAAAAATCCCTTCAAAACAGAATACTCTCTGGGTATTCTGTTTCTATGGCGGTTTTGGTTTTCATGTCTCCATCGTTGCACTGAGGTAAGGAGTGAGATGAAACAGAAGGGGATGGCTGCACATATTATTTTTCCCACTCTGGCAAAAGAATATATTATTGTTGTTGTTCTTGTTTTTAATTGTTATTTAAAAAGGGAATAGGGACAAATGCAGGAGGACTAAATTGATAAATATAAATTGATAAATAAAAGCTAACCCATTCATTCCAGCTTCCATACTGCTGGTAGGCAGCAATGAATGAATTAGCAGTGGAGGTGACTGCTGAATCATTTGTGTTGTGTAAATGCCCTTAATATCCTCAAGGCACTAGAGAAAATGCCCTTTAAACAGATGATGCAGAAAAAGGGATCTTATTTCACAGGTACAGAATGACTCCTTCCAGGCTGCTCATCTTACAGAGGTCCTTTTGGACATAGAAAAGAAGAGCCTTGGGCCTAGTGAGATGCTGTGGAGAGCTCACTAAGTTTTCAGACAAGGGGGGGAGGGTGATAGGTTGAACAGTAAAGTCTATTAGGATTCAATTCATTAATTACCCAGCCAGTTATTCATCTTGATTGCTCTTAAAAAACTAAACAGCACTGAACCAGGAAATCCCAAGATTGTAGGCTAGAGGAAAGTGAAGAACTATTGTGGAAAAAGGCAATGGAAAACTAATTCCATATTGCTAGAAAACTACATTGGCATGTTAATTACCTTACCAGGAGTTGAGCTCAGCTTGAAGGAGATTTTACCTTTAATTCAATATTGTTTGATTATGTGCCATGAAGTTAGTATCACCTCTTAGTGACCATGTAGATAAATTGTCTCCAGGATTAATTCAGTAACCAGAAGCATAAAAGATTCTGAGCTCATTATAAGTTTATTATGGTCATATGACCAGCAGTAACAGTTAGACATCTAGGAATATAGGATGGAATAGGCCCATTCTGGTAAGAGGTCTACCTGGGTTCAGCTAGGGGCTTACTTTCACAAGCTACAGTAAAGATGGAACCAAAATATTTATCCCAAACATTTGCTAAAATCCCCATCTATTCTGGGTCCATTGAGCTCCTTGGTTCAGTCCTAGTCTAATGAACCTCTTCTAATCAAATGCTAAAAAACTCCACAACTTCTCAACTTAAAAGCTGTGACTGTTTGCTATGAATTCTCTCAGAGCATTATTGTTTTCCTACTAATTGAAACTTTGGATAGTAATTGGATAGACACTTAAGAATCACAGAATTGGAGCCACTCTCAATATTATCTTGACAAGGGAGCAAGCAGGGTTTACATCAGTATCTCAAACTGCTCAAAGCCATTTTCGGTTAATCTGCTGGCATTATTGTTAATTGAAGATGGGGCCACTGCTCTGAGCTGAGCAGGTCTAAAGTTGCTTTCCACAGTGTCTGAAACCACCTTTCCCTCATGAAACCTGTCTGCACTACTGTTTACAGTTAAATGATGTGCATTATGATTGACAGGTTGAAGGTCCAAGATTACGGGCTGGTGATCACTCATTCTTGAATTAAACAAAGTACATGAGACTATCCTATAATCTTTGTCACTGGCTTTTTGCCCAGGATAGGAGATGTATTCCCTGATTTCTGCCCTATAAAGTAGACCAAACTAAGAAACAGACACCATGTAGATTTAAAGCTACTTTTATTAGAACAGCTATAGCAATAGAATCTTGGAAGTCTGCATGTGCTTCCCTTCCTCCTCCTTTTATCTTCATGTGAATTGGGGGGGTAGGGCTGTCTGAGGTGTTTTTGTAAATCACTTGCTTGGTCTGGACTCAAGCTTCATTTATCTGATCATTGCCCTTGCAATGGACCTTCCATCTCTCCTTCAAGGCCATCCTCTATACTTACTCCACCCAACCTCTGCTAGCTCATTCAGAATAATGAGGTCTAGTGTTTGTTGTTTGAGAATGAGCCACATGACTTACATTTCTTCCTCTCCCTCAGGCTGGTAGATGGGATAGGCTGCACTATAGTGACTGGCTGAAGGCTACCCAGTGAGCTTCATGGTTGAGTGGGAATGCTCTAATCACTATACACGTTGGCTCTTAATGAAGGTGGTGCTGCATCTACCAGTCGTCTGTTCTGCCCTCTGTAATAAAGCCAAGGCTTGTTTCTTATATATGAAATGACCTAAGTTAATATATGCTCCACAGGTCTGGCATCAAGCAGGGAACTGGGAAATTGAGAGAAAGGGCTCCCATACAAGTCCTGAGTTTATTTTTCTGCTTTTCTTGTGTGACATGCAGGTCACCAAAAGAAGATCATGCTGGCTGTCAAGAAGCTGACAGATCTTTGTAAGAGTCAGAGCCAGGCTGAAGTCAGCACTCTTAGGCGCAAGATCCCTGGTGCTTTGGAAATAGTCACCATTGAGACTGTGGAGAATGGGGAGTGCCACTCTCCTCTCACCCCCAAAATGACCACTTTTCAGGACAGTGAGCTGAGCCATGAGCTCCAGACAGCCATGTCCAACAGCTGCCAAGAGACATTGACCATCAAGAGTACACAAGGCATGTCACGGAGCCAAGAGAGCATTGGTGCGCGATCCAGAGGATCAGGACATTCCCAGGAAAACATGCTATCCCAAAGCACCTCCTCTAGCCATTCTCAGGAGAGTTTGGGTAGCGGTGAAGGGAGCAGCGGGAGCAGTGGAGGGCATTCTTTCACCCAGCCCCGTCCTGTGGAGAACTCTGCCAGCGTCCAGGGTCAATCCAGTCCAGACCACTATGGGAAATTCATTCCATTGCTCAATGGACCAGATGGAGTCAATGGCTATTCTGGCAGTTGTGTGGGAAGTCCCCTGAAGGAAAGAAATCTGCCTGAGGGGATGGATCACTACCAGAGACCAGGTGCTTCACCAGAGCCATCAAGCCCCCTACCAGTTCCATCCCCCTGCATATCGCCCCACACCACCAGCAAGGGAACAGCCCCGTACGTCTTCATGTATCCCCACGTGTCACTGAAGGCCCCGTCCGCTCCTTCGCCTCCTGTGCCTGAGCAGGCCAAGGCATCTACCCACTTGTCGGTCCAGAGGACCATCCTCCAGTCGACTGCCCAGAAAGCTTTCTCCTATCTCCATTCCCACTGCGGCCCTACAGAGCCACCTCAGGTGCCCCCAAAGCCTAGGCCTGAGCAGCAAAATGGCGAAGGCTTTAAGCACAAAAAACGCTCGCACAGCTTGAACCGCTATGCACTGTCTGATGGGGAACCTGATGAGGAAGAGCCAACCAGTAGCTCAGTGGGCTCTTACGCTACCCTAACCAGGCGGCCTGGGCGCAGTCAGGTTTCACGGACACAACCACCCTCAGATGCTAAAGTCTTGCGCAGTCAGTCTTTTGCTATCCGTGCCCGGAGGAAAGGACCTCCTCCTCCTCCTCCTAAACGCCTCAGTTCGGTCTCCAGCCCTCCAGCTGTTGATGCAGAGTTTGAACAAGGCCAACAGTCACAGAATGGATCCTTGCTGTCCCAGGACGAAGGGGATAATGCTAATGACAGAGCTTGCCTTGTGAAAAATGCAGCTACTAAGCTTGATAGGCCAATCTATGATGGGAGCCCAACCCAGCCTCTTCAGTCCCCACAGATCCCCAGTTGTGGTCAGGAAGGTACCAAGAAAGGTAGCCTACACAATTCAGTTCAAGGAAGCCTTGGTAACCCCAATGCCATGAATGGTAGAAACCAAGTTGAAAATAACACTCCCAGGAGACGAACATTCAGTGAATCGGCAGTTGCCATGACAGAGGCTGTGCAGCACAGCCATGAGGACATCCGATCAGACACTGAGGAAGACATTCCAGTTGAGAAGGAGGACTGTACCAAATCCCCTTGTTCCTCCCAAAACAGCTCCAGTGAGTGCATTCCCTTTGCAGAAGAAGGCAACCTAACCATCAAACAGCGACCAAAGCCTTTTGGGCAGCTCAAGGCAGATGCCCCCATTCCAGACTCGGACTCTGCTCCTGCTCAGCCCCATGGGAAAGAGCCTCAAGGGGCTTCAGCAAAAGAAGCCCCTGTGTTGGAATTCAATCTCACAGAGTCGGACACGGTCAAGAGGCGGCCCCGGTGCAAAGAGAGGGAACCTCTCCAGAATGTACTGAAGGCATTTGGCATGGCCACCCCAGGCCCAGGCACAACGACCACAGCGCCACAGTATGCCCAGGCCCAGACAGTAAGCATCAGTGGGCCTTCACTGCATGTGATGGAACCACTCCCTACCACAGACCCTTTGGAGGATGACAGCATGGCTTTCCAAATAGGTGAGATAGAGAAAAGCATCCTGTCTCTGGAGCGGGGAATTAACAAGCTGCCTGTCTCTTTGAAACCAGCCAGTCCGGGGCCACTGCAGAGTGAGAAGCATGGAGGGTCAGTCCAGCTGAGAATCAGTCCAGCCACAGTAACAGGTATGTTGCAGGTTTTGCTGCTGGATTGGGAAAGCTGGCAATAACTTCCAGAGCTACTCCCAAGATTACTACTAAACTGTAATTTTTAATATGACAGATGGGAAAATTATTATTGGTAGACAGTATTAACTATGTTTGCTAAATTAATTTTATGTGAATTTAAATTTAATTCAGACAGAGTTTTTGTCCTGGTCTGGCCCACTTCTTTATAGAAGCCACACCTGATCTAGAGAGTGTGACCCTTCAGTCCCTTGGCTTGAGAAAGGTTGCATAATCTATGGGTGATGGCTTAGTGAGCTGTGGGAACCCAGCCACTGTTTGCTCTTTCTGTGAGAATGCGGACGCCTGTCATTGCTGTACCTTACTGGCTGAACTCCATGGGGGACACTAAGCAATAGCTTTTCATTTCAGACATGACAGCCATGCCAACATCCATCGCTTCCACCAAGCTGGTATTTTCAGGACCCAAAACCATCTATCAGCAAATCTTGCAAAACTCTCACCACACAAGTCCCCCCAGGGCAACCACAGAGACGGTGTCAGAAATAACAAGTCCCTATCCCATGAAGCTGGGGCTCAGCAATAAGCCTGCCTTCAGTTTTGGGATGCCCCTTCCACCAAGACCTTCAAGCATCTGTCCAGATGCAGTACATACTCAGCAGCGTCTGGAACAAACCAGTTCATCTTTGGCATCCACACCTGAGGTTGCCGAAAAGGAGATCATTGCAGAGGAAGCAGACAGGTGAGTAGATTGGATGTAGAAGCAATTGAACAAGGCATGCCCAAGTTGCATTGGGATAGATATCCAAATGCAGAATACTGTTACTCCATTTGTTACAAACAGCACAAATGCATGTTTCAAATACATACGCCCTTCATGAGGACCAAATGTATTCAGATTTTTTCAAGCTCAGCTGTAGGCTGGTGTGAAATTACATGCACAACATTTCTCCCATTCTCCTAAGCTACGGTGGCTCCATCAAGTTTCTCTTCCCCCACTGCCACCACGTAGCAACAAAAAAGGGCCACAGTGCCTTCTCAACAGGCACAGGCTATGTGGATCACTTCTTAAAAACCACAGATCTTTGCACACTGTTGTAATTGTGGTACTCTTCTGCCTATTCTTGCCTCAGACCTCAAAGCAAGGAAAACCTATGCAGTAGCTGGGCATATATGGGTGCAAGAGACAGTGAGTCTCTTATACCAAGCCTGGAAGCTGTTCCCAGCCTCTGCCAATCAATGGGTAGTATTACTCTGAATTGACAGAATTTCCAAGTCACCTTCATGGCAGTCCCATTATAAAGTATACTACAATAGTCAGCTTCAGAGTATAAATGCATAGATCAGGATCACAACCCCAGAGAAAGAGTATAGTCCTGCTTATGCAAGAGATGAAGCTAATAAATGGCCTTTTACTAATGATAAATCTTCATTATCATTGTATTCCCAGAGAAAGCAGAGTTCTGGAGGCAGTACAAATCTCCTGTATCTGTTTTAAGAAGGAAAACATAACTTCTATCACAGGAAGGACCACCACTCTGGAACAGTGGGATGACTAACCAGTATTTTCTTCACTTTGCCAGGATTTAGTTTCTTAGCCATATCTAACCACCAAGGCTACCTATCATTTGAAAAGAGACAGCAAGAGAAAGAGACAGAGATGCAGATACCTTACCTGTATGTGCATAAGCAGGTGCTGAACTGGAGCCAAACCTGTTAGTTGACATAGATGCTTGAAGTACCTATTACTTTTACTACTTCTTTTGTAGCAGTAAAAAAAAAAACATTTTTGCTATTTTTCAAATATTTTTCTTATAAACTGCCCTGGGGGCTATCTGGGGAGAAAGGGCAAGCTGCAAAGATAAATTATTTAAGTGCATGAACGTTGCATTTCAAAATAAAAGATGCCATTTTTTGACACATTTAAAAAAAACTTCCCATGCACGGACATATTTTATACTATATTCTGGGATATTACTTAAGGTAAATGTGGTCCACCCAACACATTCATCTGTGCATCTTCTTTTCCTATTTTCTTCTTTCAGATAAACACACATTGCCCCTCTACATTGAGGTGCATATTATCCAAAGGCTGTCCAAGATATTTTGATACTGAGGCAGAAAATCCTACCTTTCCTTAGGAATAGAACTCCAACACCACTAGATTAAGTAACAATTAGCTGCTTCTTTCTAAGGTCAGATTCCTTAGGCAATCATCTCTCTCTCCTCTCTCTCTCTCTCTCTTTCTCTGATGGAAGAATTGGTCTGGGTGTTGTTTGCCTTAAGAATGTACAGAAGTTTAACAGCAGCACCTTAAAGATGAAACAGCTATAAATATAAGCTATAATGAATACGAATGCAGTCTGTTCTTAAGAAGACATTCCCATAACAAGGATAAGCAATTGTATCAAGTGTGTGGGTGAAACTGTCTTCAGTTCCCACAAAAAGGGCAGATCCATCCGACCTGTCCGTTTCACTCAAACTCTGTATTCACTCAGTATTTCTCCTATTTTTTTCTGCAGCTGCTATGGGACAACACACTCAGCCAAGAACATTCTTGAAGACATCAGCAACATGTTCAATGACCTAGCTGAGCAGTTGGATGCTATGTTGGACTGAGCACCCACTTCTCTGCATGCATTGTTATAGGGTCATGCTTCTAACCTGACATGTATGATGGCTGGACAACCTTGGATGATGAGTCTCACAAGTACTTCTAGCTTCTCCTTCCTGCACGTTAGCATCTTGCTTACTCGACACGTCATGCTGGATACAGGCTCCTAGGTCTTTGTTTCCAGCTGGAAACCACTTATAGCCACTTATGCTCTGGTGCCATTCCTTTGACACAAGATGAAGCAAGCACACCAATGCAGATTGACCTGGTTTCTACCTGTACACCAGAGCAACTGTACCAGCCTTATGAATTGATGATACACACCACACTGCAGTTGCAAAGGGGCAGAAAAAGTATCTATCACTCAGGCTAATTGTGGAAGAAGATCAGTGTCACTGTGAGCTTCTCCTCAAATGGTCTCCTCCTACCTAATGCCATGCATTTCTTCTCAAGAGTAACTCATTATTTCTTCCTGGATTTTGTCATTTCAATAGTAGCAGCATTGTCTTAATTTCTTCAGATAGTGACAACAGCAAAAGAGCTACTGTCCATCACACTGATTAGTAGCTGGCAGTTTGCAGAACAAGACAAATCCTTGAGGCCTTTTCAGTACATCAATACAGAAAACCGTATAACCCAGATGGGCTGAAATCCTCACTTCACCCTTTCCTGTTTCCAAAAGTAGGTGGCACAGCCTGTGGTTCACAAAAAAATTTGCACGCAACATTTCAAAGCAAGGTTTTGGGAGGACCTGAAAGCTACTTAACCTTTCCCAAATCCTTTGGACTCATTCAGTGCATGGGACTGGAAGACCAGAGAGCAAAGAAGAGATCTGTCTTCTGTTTTTTCCCCCCTTTCAGTAGACTCTGTGAGGGAAATGCTGATTGGTTTAGCAAACCCCCTAGTGATGATTTTAAAAATATGCTAACATGCCAACTGAGTTTCAGTTGTAGCCATATTAAGTGACTTTTTCCAATTACAGTATTCTCCTCTGCAGGGAACAAAACACTTTTGACAGCTAATAGATCTGTTGCCTTTTTAGGGAAATGAAAATGCAGAATTTGGGCTGCAAACTGTTGCTTTGCAAATCTGCCCCTCTTAGTCCTTTCCCCTGTTCAAAGAGTGCCTACAAGCTTACAGCTTGACCCACAGACAAGAGTCCCGAAGGCAAAAGCCCAGCTATAGCCACGTTACCCTATTTCACTTCAAAGAAGGTGGTCTTGTATGTTTGTAGCCCCTACAGCACTATGCCAAGGATAGTAGCTAACCTGGCAACTTGCATTCATGTGATTGAATGAGAGAAGGGAGAAGGAAGTTGCACACAAATTCTAAGCTACAGACAGACTATCGCCAAGGTTTTCTTTTAATTATGCCTGAAACTATGACAAGCGCCCTTCCCCCTTTAAAGATTTCTGCTGTCTGTAGACACAGTTGCACGGAGGGCCATGGCTCCCTTCATTGCTGGGAAGCCCTCTACTGTTAGAGCCCAGGAAGTGTGATTCTTTAGTTTCTCAGTGACGAACCATGAAATACAAGCACTGATTTCTTAGAAGTGAAATATAAATGGGGAAGGGGACAAACATAAATAGGAGTGGCAAGACTTTGGGTTGACAATGGAGCCTTTTAGCAGGTCTTTGCCCTAGATCTAGTTTCTCTTCATGTTTGACTCTCTTTTTATCCAATGTCAAGTGGATTAGTTGGCCTTTGGTTGATGCCTAGGGCTATAAGAATAATAGCTGCAACCGGTGGCACTTTATAAAAAGGGTTCCTATAAAACTTTTTTCTAAATAGATTATACATTTCACACTTGCTGACTGGCTGAGCTGATTTTTCCCACTGTTGATAAAACTGTAAAAAAAATTAAAGATATGTATATATTTTTAAAATGTGGGTTTGTTATATATTTACTAATCGAAGATCTGTTGTATTTTATGGTCTGGGTGGAACCACATTACTGTCTGAGCCACTAGGAGGCAGTAAAATGCTGTTCTTTCTCCTTATTACTAAGAGAATCCAATCTTTGGTTTTTATTCGCTCTTTCAGAGAATGCTTATTTTTAAAGAACTAGTTGTTTATTTGAAATATATTGTATGCTGTGTAAATTATGTATGGATGCAGTTGAGTCTAACCAGCCTTGGAGCAGGAAATGATGGGGAAATTACTTCACAAGAATATCAGACAGTTTTGAAAAGTTTAAATCATCTGGTTTGTTAATGTTAATCATGGCTTATTGTTTTCCACTAACACACCCTACAACTTGATGGTATTAAATAGTGGAAATAATTTTCCCTTTTGATGGCCTTGCTTGGCTAGCTGAGTCTCCTTTTTGCTTTCAGATGAATTGACTGTGTGAATATATTATTAGTTTTAGTAGACAGAGCTTAAGGAACCTTAACAAGTTTTGCTTTGGAGCCTATGAACTGCTAGTGCTGACTGTACAATTCAGGTACATACAAATGTAAATTTACAAATTCTCAGGCCTAAGGATGTAAAACATCGGTAACCTTTCAAAAGCCACCACAGGAGAAGGAGTAGGGCCTTGCTACTCAGTATTTTAAAGATTCATGCACCTTTCCAAACCTGGTGAAAGGTTAGCACACCAATTTAAAATAAGAATCAGACCTCACAGGCCACACCTTCTGTTAGCCACTTTGTGAGCGCCTTCCACTCCAAATCTCATTAATAAATTTATTTTGATTTAAAAGGTTGTGGGGTAGGAAGAGGAGAACACAAACCTAGCCAGTTGTCACTTAATCACATCACAAATAAGGCAACCCCTCAAAAGAACCAACTCTACAATTGTATACATCTCTGGTCAAGAGTAAGCTCTCTGAAATCCAACGGGACTTACTCCTAGGTTAGCATGTATTCAGTTGCAACTGAAGCATGAAGGATGAGTCCCTAAGTCTTTGGTTCACATCTCACTTTATTTGAGAACTAATTAAGTAACATTTGTTTCTTTCGATCTCCTTCCCATCTGCAACATACTTTGCAGGGCTATTTATATTATGGAGCATGCTTTAAAAGATTATTAATATGATTACCAAGTCTCATAAAACTGCTTTCTCCATAACATAAAATCTTAATATTTTCCCCCTCCAGACAGCAGGAGCCTGTTATATATGTCCGCAATCTCCAGGACTGTGTTCAGATAAGCAAGTGGACCGGCCTGCAATGAAGTCTATCCAGTTTGTTCTCCAAAGATGACAATATCCTTACAGAAAATGTTACTGTATCAAAGACAATCATTTATTGCCATTCATATCAGGTGCTCTTTGTTTCTTTATACAATTTACAAGTTTTAATACAAATCTATTTTTTACATACATCCCAAAAATCTTAAATATAAAATATACACCATTTAAAAACAGATTGTTAAGTGAAATTCATCCCTAAGGCGATGCCCCACACTTTTCTGAAGCCCTGTCTGACTAAAAAGGGAACAGGAAGCAAGGTAGCAAGTCCTTCAGGAGACCGCCATCAAAAAGGCTTTTCAGTCATGGTTTAACTCCAATTGAGTACCACTAAGGAGAAAAAAGTGAAATATGAAAGAACGAGGAGAAAAGTCATTTTCAGAGTGATCAGCTTTCAGGAAAAGAAAAAAAAAAACTACAGGAAGCACCTTCTCTAGGAGACTCGGTTTTCATCAATGTATATTAAAACGGCCTAAGACATTTTCTGAACCTGTTGGGGAGTCCCCATTCCTACAGCAAAGCAACCCCTCCCTTTCTCCACATCCCAACATTTTAGCTTGGGATTGAGCAAGTTTCCCACCCCCAATAAGGATTCAGATCCTGGACAACATTGTAGTTTGTTAATAGAATAGTTGGTTAGTGTGAACCAGAATACATATTCCAAACCTCATTATTCCTAGAAATTCATACAGTACATATGCTAGATAAAGTGAGAAAATGACAGGCTTTTAGCTACATGTGGAGAGCAGCAAAGTTGATGAACAAAAGGAAATGTCTAGACAGGAACCTATTTAAAAATGTAATAATTGATTACTGATCAATTTCCCAGGCCAAATCACTTAGGGGTCACAGACACAAACCAACTTTCAAGAACTCTGCTGTGTGTAGAGGATCATAGTCTTGCTTTAGCATGTGCTACAAATTTCTAAAAATTTCCAGCTATGAAAATCTTCTTTTGGAAAAGTGTCCAATACTGTCAGGCATCCGTCTGTGACTATTACCTGGCAAAGCTGAATACCATTTTGTCCACTGTGGAAAGAGAGTAGGATTAGTCACAATCAATCAGTGATTCTAAACACAGCAGTAGGAAGTGGACTGGGATTGTCTTACCCATACCTATGGAAGTTGGGTACATTACATTGCAGCTCAAAAATCTGACCAAAGTAGCTTTTGCCTGAGCATCTCCTGCCCTCTCATCTGCATGTTATGTCTGTGGACAGGTCTTAATATGGAACATATAATATAGCCTTAAGTAGAATAATTTGAAGAAGAGAAATAAAAACTGATAGCAGAACGCAGTTCCACTTGCTTTCTGCTAAAAGAAAATTACTCATCATAGCTAAACTGGCCTTTAAGAAAGGAGACAGATGAAGGGGTATGCAGGTTCCCACAAGACCGTCTTTTTTGGGGAACAGACTTTGGAATGAGGTATTTTGTGTTCCTAAGTTCACTAACTCGAGCTTCAGCTCAAATATGCTTTGAAGTACAGGCAAGGACAACATTCAGCTGAGGGAGTCTCTCTGCTGGGCCTTGCAAGTGACAATCCGGCCCATGGACTTGAGGCAGGAAGAGATACGGCCAGCGTTACCTGCCTTCCCTCATTCAAAGCAGCTGGAGACCGTTGCCTGCAAATGTGCTCTCCTAGAAGGAAATAAGAAACCCCTGACATACAGCTCTGGTCCAGGCTACTTTATGGGACACTTTGACATCCATGTTTACAGGAGCACATAGATTCTCGTGGCTTCCCAGTCCTTGGATATGTGTGTGTGTGTGTGTGTGACACTACCACATATACCCAAATCTAGCCAACTAGTATTCAGCATTAAGAAAATATGGCACCTGGCCAAGCTGAGAAAACCACAAACTCTCACTTTCCCCATAAATGCTCTCACCACATGGATGAAAGGCCTGGCTTGCTAGTTATGGACCACAGACGTTGCATCCTAGGGGAGTTTAATTTGAGAGCCTGCCTGCAAGTCATTTGCATCCAATTCTCCCAAATACTTTTCTTCAGGCATAGCTAGTTCCTCTCCTACAAAGGGCAGCCTCATCACTATGTTAGGAGAGGCAAACTTTGCCATAGCAGCTACCACTGGCGGCCTCTGTGGGGCCTTTCCTGTAGGGCCTAGTGGAACTGGAAAGCCAGACGCACCCTACCACACTCGCGCGGGAGAAACCAACAGGAGGGAGGTCGACAAGTGAAAAATCCAGGATTCAACTGGCGGAGCCTAAAAAAGTATCAGAGAATTTCTCAGAAGATGGCATGCCTCAGACCCACGCCAACCTGAGGGATTCCAAGAAACATCACGGGAGGAGGTCCTGAAATAAATAAAGGCGAGGACAGCCGTCCATGTGCCATCGTCCCAGCGTCAAACTTTTGCCTGGACCTCTGCTGACCTTTCAGTCAGACCACAGAGGGATTCCTGCATGAGGCTGCTAAGTGACAAGGCTGGGCAGGAAAGGGACATGCAGCCCTCCAGGGCACATCCAACTTGTGGGGATTAAAAAGGAGAATTCATGCCCAGCTTGGTTTCAAACTGCAGCTTCTGTCTCTTCTGGTAACGAACCCGAACCCTAAAGAGAGAGAGAGAAAAACAAACAAATGAGGGAAAGACAAACAGGAAGTGGTGCTGCTCCTACACACCCATCTTCCCTGAACGTTTCTCAAAAATTTTTTACACATAAATTCACAACAATTTAATGCAGCCCTTTTTAAGCTCTTCGGAAATTTATCAGAAATTTCTCACATGAGCAAAGGCAGACAGGCTTCTCTGCGAGAGTGGCTGCCCCGAAGTAAATCCGCCATGATGCAAGGATGCATTTACAATTCCTCAAGCACACCAGTCAAGCCTAACAGGCCTGGCAGACACACTAAGAGGACAGATCTAGGAAAAAGCTGCCACTTTCCCTGTGATACAAGCTGGTGCTCCACACAGGCGTGTTTGGAAAGTTCACTGAAGAAAGTCAACACTGAAGAACAGCAATTTAGCGCACAGACAAAACTGCGTGCATTAGCAATTCTGTCTGCACATACACACTGCATACACAGCAGAATTTGCAGGCCATCTGACTTAAGTATCTCTTTTTAATAAACCTTCTTTTGTAACTGGAAAGAGAATTGTTTCCAGTTATCCATACATCATGGTAATTGCTGAAGGTTTCCACATTGTATATTTGCCAAAGGGTGCCTTGAATTCTTGACCTCCTCTGTGGGCCTCTGTTCATGCCACTGGTTAATGCTTCTTTCCTTTCATAGCTGTTTTGCCCCCTGATCCTTGCCAATGTATTTCCTGACCTTCCAAAGGCCCCAGTGTGACAATGAGACAGATTACTAAATAACTGTGCTTTTAAATAACATAAATTATCTTCCCTTTGAAAGGGGATGATGATGATGACAGCAGTAAAATGCACTATGGATTCAAATATTCCTAACAGAAAGGTATCTGTACCCTATAGCAGAGATCTGAAGCTGCTTTCCCTAGCAACCTGCATAAAAGAGGACATTTTTACCACAGGCTATTTCCTGAAGCTATTCCTTCTTTTGCTAAAAAGAAAATGTGGGCTTCAGTTTTGTCATCACGCACTACATACATACATACAGTGCATTCAGAAAGTATTCAGACCCCCTTCACTTTTTTCAATTTTGTTATGTTGCAGCCTGATACTACAATCGTTCAAATTCATTTTTTTCTCATTAATCTACACTCAGTACCTCATAATGACAAAGTGAAAACAGAATTTTAGAAATGTCTGTAAATTTATTAAAAAGGAAAAACTGAAATATCACATTGGCATAAGTATTCAGACCCTTTGCAACAACACTTGACATTTAGCTCAGGTGCCTCTTGATAGTTGCTGAGCTGTTTCTACACCTTGATTGGAGTCCACCTGTGGTAAATTAAATTGATTGGACATGATTTGGAAAGTCACACACCTCTCTATAGAAGGCCTCACAGCTGACAATGCATGCTGTATCAGAGCAGAAGCCATGAGGTCAAAGGAACTGCCTGCAGAGCTCAGAGACAGGATTACTGCAAGGCACAGATCTGGGGAAGGCTACAAAACAATTTCTGCTGCACTGAAGGTTCCCAAGAGCACAGTGGCCTCCATAATTCTCAAATGGAAGAGGTTTGGCACAACCAGGACTCTTCCAAGAGCTGGTCGCCTGGACAAACTGAGCAATCGGGGGAGAAGAGCCTCAGTAAGAGAGGTGACCAAGAACCTGATGGCCACTCTGACTGAGCTCCAGAGATCCTGTGTGGAGATGGGACAAAGTTCCAGAAGGACAACCATCACTGCAGCCCTCCACCGATCTGGGCTTTCTGGCAGAGTGGCTAGACAGAAGCCTCTCAGTGCAAAACACACGAAAGCCCGCTTGGAGTTTGCAAAAAAGCACTGGAAGGACTCTCAGACTGTGAGGAACAAGATTCTCTGGTCTGATGAAACCAAGATTGAACTGTTTGGCCTCAATTCTAAACGTTATGTCTGGAGGAAACCAGGCACTGCTCATCACCTGCCCAATATCATCCCAAGAGTGAAGCATGGTGGTGGCAGCATCATGCTGGGGGCGGGGGGTGTTTTTCAGCAGCAGGGACTGGGAGACTGGTCAGGATTGAGAGAAAGCTGAATGGAGCAAAGCACAGGGATATCCTCAATGAAAACCTGTTCCACAGTGCTCAGGACCTCAGACTGGGCCGAAGGTTCACCTTCCAACATGACAACAATCCTAAGCACACAGCCAAGACAACACAGCAATGGCTTAGGGACAACTCTGTGAATGTCCTCGAGTGGCCCAGCCAGAGCCCTGACTGGAACCCTATTGAACATCTCTGGAGAGACCTGAAAATGGCTGTCCACCAACGGTTCCCATCCAACCTGACTGAGCTTGAGAGGATTTGTAAAGAAGAATGGCAGAAAATCCCCCAATCCAGGTGTGCAAAACTTGTCGCATCATACCAAAAAAGACTCAAGGCTGAAACTGCTGCCAAAGGTGCTTCAACAAAGTACTGAGCAAAGGGTCTGAATACTTAAGTACATGTGATATTTCAGTTTTTTCTTTTTAATAAATTTACAGACATTTCTAAAATTCTGTTTTCACTGTCGTTATGGGGTACTGAGTGTAGATTAAAAAAAAATGAATTTGAACATTTATAGTATTAGGCTGCAATGTAACAAAATTGAAAAAAGCGAAGGGGGTCTGAATACTTTCTGAATGCACTGTACTTCCATAGCTTTGTTTAGTTTGTCTTTTTTTTTGCCCCGTTTTGCTATTTTTTTATGTCCCAGGTTCTGTTTGTCTCAATAAAAAAAGGAGTCAAATGCTTTAAAAGAGTGACAAGCTTGCCCTGCTGGAACATTTTTGACCCGCTTATTGGCCCTGCAGATGGAGAAGCTGATCTTCTTTGCTTTCAACAATATAGGATTTTTTTCTTTTTGAAAAAGAGAAACAAAAAGCAAGGGGGAAATGGGAGGCAAGAATACCATGCAGGCTATACAGCTGTTGCTGAAAAGAGCAGTGCTGGTTTGAACCAACAGGACACACCTCATCTGCAGTTCAGGTTTGCAACAGACATGCTCTGGCATGGACTAGACATACTGTGGCAACAGCCCTCATCTTCAGTTTTCACCAGAATGCCTTTCATTTTATGTATATAAACATGTATGTATGGGGATGCAACGGTATGTGGGAATGACTTTGTGAGACAGGGCAAAGAGAGGCAGCCAAGGGAACAGTTAGATAAAAGGCAGGTTAGCCTGCCGCAAGAATGGGGGCAGGGCAAGAGGCTCAGAAGAGACCCTCCCTAGTTTCTTGGCTGTAAAGGAAATGCGGGGAGAGATATACTTTCAGACTTGCAAGATTCTGTTAATGAAATCTGACAAGTTTCTCTTACCTGATTTCATGGAGCTTGACAGTCTCATTGATTATCACTACAAGGACAAGAGAGAGCAAACCCAGCAGCCAGGAGGCCATGGGAATGTCCTCCATTTGGTAAGTCACAGGAGACTCAAGATTCACCCACAGTTTCAGATCCAGGAAGGTCTGAACAATCTGGCCCAGCAACCTATAAATACAAAGAGACAATCCTTAAGTAACATCATTCTTGGAAGGAAGATGCTGTCTTCCCCCAAATATGGTTGCTAACAGAAGAGAGATGCAAAGAGAAATATGCCCAAGCAGAAAGGAAACCTTGGCACTGAATTTTAATAGCAGCTGGTGGGATCCACCTTACATGGTAGCAACCTGTGAACTTCCAGGTGCTGCTGAAATGCAGCTCCCAGTGTTCCTCACCACTGGCTTTGCTGACTGGGGTTGTTGGGAATTTGTATTTTACAGCATCTGGAGACCCACAGGTTGCCCATTCCAGATATATCCACAAAGAATTTACAGGATGATAGTTTGGCCAGGGGTTCTTAACCTGGGGACCACAAAGCCCTATGGTGTCCACTGATAGATTCAGGGAGTCTGTGAATTTGGATGGGAAAAAAATTAAAAGATTATTTTCACTACCACTAACTGAAATTTATCTTTTCATTTAATAATGAATGTAGACAACAAAATAATCTGTGGCTTCTAGACTGCAAAAATGTTTGTGAATTTCAATAAATCTCACTATCTAAAATTATTTAAATTATTTTTGATAAATGTATTGAGCATAATTGACATTTTTGTAATACAATCTATGTCTTTTATGATATGCTTTTAAATATATTTTTCTGGGAATAAATCCGCAAGTTTCACAAGATGTTCAAAGTGGTCCATGGCACAAGAAGATTAAGAATCCCTGGTCTAGGCCATGAAATACATTAAAAATCCAAGACTAAGGAAATGATTATGAATCTGAAAAGAGAGGCAGAAAATTAGGGCATTCCAGAAACACATATCCATAAAATGACTGAAATGTGATGCTGTTTCCCACCCGAAAAAAAAACAAATAGAATATGTCAAAGGAAATACTTAGGTGTAACAGAGGTACTGGTTAAGACAAAAATCAACCCCCTAAGGAAGGCTGACTAGATTCAGCTGCAGTTTCTAAGAATTAGGAAAAGAGACTCACACAACCACTACTGTCAGGGTCCACCAGAAGTTAGTGAAGGGGCTTTTCTTCCACAGTGGTTTGGTACGATGGACATGAGTGACTGAAATAAACACTGGAAAGAAAAACCATCTTGTTTTTTATTTGCAGCTTTGCACCAAGTAGGCCCAAATCTACCCAATCACATATCTTATGCAGGCAAGGCCACCTCTTCACCACAGTATGAAGTAAGGACTAAAAGTCACTTACCGGTGTGTAAGACAATCATTCCGGCTGTAAATTTCTGGGCTAGGAGAAGAATGTTTGAGAAAGTTCCAAACCAATCAGAGTGGGTTTCTGTTCCACTAGAAAAAAAAATGGAGGACATCCATCAGGATGGATCAAGGTTGAAGGCATGAATATGTGTGTATGTCTGTGAATGAGAGAGAGTTGGGAGGAAGAGCTAAATTACAACTTCTATATATACTATGTCAAGCCTGATAACTACTGCAATGTGAGGAAGGTACCTCCTAGAGTAAATTCTATGGCACCAACAACCTCTTGGAAATGACAGATTTAAATCTGAGATGATCTCACAAGTCCAGAGGGGGCACAGGTAAATTAAAGTAACCAGTATCTAGAAGCTGCCAGTTTCAAATGGTTTTTCTGACAGCTGAGAATTTATTTTTTTGCCCACACGCTCAGCCACACAGCCTGTAACAAGCATGTATTCCATGACTCTTCACACTTCTATTTTTTTATCTCTGGAAAAAAATATTGTGGACTATGCTAGCTTGGAATAAAATACTAGAAGAGGTCAAGCTAAACAGTGCAAATACAGCAGAAGAATAACAGCTTAATTCTTCCCACTGCCACATTTGGAAACTTCAATAGAGCCTTGAAGCCTACCTTTGCAGCATGAGGGAGAAGCAGCTTGTGACATTCACACTGAAGGTAGATGAGTTGAAGTTTGCACAGTAATCTTGCAGCAAGTAGCCAAAACAAGCCAAGCAGGAACAGATGGTGAGGCTGAATTTCAGCAGGAAGCAGAAGAGGAAGTAATGCTGAGTCTACAAACATAGCCAGGAAAACCACTGTTATGTATGGAACATGACTCAAACACACTCTCTGCACTAGCTAAGTTGCAACAACTGCAAAAGAGCCAATTTACCAGTCGCACCACTATGCAATTGGGCTGCTACTTAGAACCAGCTGGATTGTCATGGGGTCACGTGGCTGCTGTTGCTGCTGCTGCTGCTGCTGATCTGTTGCTTATTAGCGGCCTGGGAGGGATGAAATCAGTCATTTCCTAGTGACTTGGAGGAAATGCATTGCAGCCTTTTTTGGTGGCTTTCTCAGTCATATGGAGTCCTGGAGACTCAGTTACTGAGACAGAGCCCTTGAAAATCAACCACAGAGATTATAACTTCTGGAGATCAACAAAGACACTGAGAAAACCATTACCATTGTAGTAAATTCCCCTGAAGTTAAAAAAAAAAAATTGAAACCTTTGACCACAGACCAACCATGTTCAAAAGGACCTCCACACTTAATTCAACATCACTAGCATATTCTCAAAACCCCAAGTTTGGGGTAACACCTCAAGAAAATGTATGAAATCAGTGGATTAACGTGTTACTCTACAAATAATACATTCTTCCCATCCACACCATAGCTCATTTTTCTCTTCTTTAAGCAAAAGCAGGGTGTACTATGTGGAGGAATTCATGAGCTTTTGCAAAGCCCTTTCTGCCCATAAGAATGAGAGGGCACGGCTTGGAACTTAGGTTAAAAACGTGTACAACTTTCACATGATTTATGTTTGCTACTTAGATATCCACTTAGAAGCAGGCTCAGCACACAGGATGAGACCATATCACCCTTTCCCCTATGAAAGGAGTCTCAACAAAAATCAACAATGAGCTTTCCTCTTGACATTAGTAGTAAGTTCAAGGTGTAGACATGGGAGGGATCACTATAGTGGTGTGGGGAAAGGATTCAAAAACATTTCCTGTGCAATCTTAATCTTACTTTCACACATACACACACACCCTTACATTAATACAGAATACATTTTAGTTCCATTTGTCTAGAAGCTAGACTGGCTTCTTTGGTATGACCTTCTGGAAATTGTTGAAAACAAGTCTTCCAGAGGGGCTTTGGGAAATCATTGTTCACCATCACTTGATTATCTTGCTGTTTTTATACTGGTATTATTGTTATTTATTGATATTGATATTTTGATCTCTTGCTTAATTTTGCTGGATTTTTGGTACCATGGACATTTAATGATCAAGTACACAAATATTGTATTGTATGGGAGTAGGCAGCAAAGAAATTTAATAAATAATCAGTCAATCAGATTTAGACCTGTCTGGTGCAAAAAAGAAAAGAAAATTTGTTTAGTCTCAGCTACGGCTCTGAGAGGACTCTCTTGCGGAAGCTGGAAGTAAATGATCCACAAGCAGAAGGATGTACGCAAACCATTTAGTCAGTAATGGGGGGGGGTGTCATGTATTAGCTAGAAAATTAACCCCTTGCAAAGCTTCCTTGTACTCCAAACCAACACACATCCAACTGAAACATTTGCTTACCTTTTTAGGAATGAAGATCAAGTTTTTCCCAGTAGCCATCGACATAATGGAACTATGAGGGGGCTTGCCCAGGAGGGATACACTTGAAAAAATAATGATATAATTAATGTAGAAGATAGTCTAGAAGATTAGAATGCAACTAGCATATGAAGCTGTTCGGAGACATCTACTTCTACATTGGAGGTGAATAAGCTCTTTGTGATCAGAAACCACAATTTATTTTTAAATATTTTTAGTGGCCAGGGACCACCAGGATCAGACCAATAACACAGTGTCATCACATAGATAGTGTAACCAACTTTTGTGGAGGATAGTGAGCTTCAAAAGATTATAGTTTAAGATGTGATAACTCTCACTGAAGAGTTGTCCTGCTTTATGGTTTGTTTTCCCATCCATATTCAGCAGGAAATTATTCAACCAATGTTTACCACTTTTCCTTTGCATTTCAGTGGTGCTGTCCAGAGGACCACCAAACTGGGGCTTACAGTAGCTTCAGGTTGCCCATCCCTGGTCTACAATGACAGGGGCAATCAACAAAAGCAGTTCAAATGTATCAACTGATGTTCTGCAAACGTGTGCAGTATTTGTCCACCGTGTCTTCCACTGAAAGCTCCCACGTATTACAGACTTCACGCAGAATGGCTGCTGTATGGAAATTCTCCCAGTAGCCTCCAGTATGGTGGCCAGAACATGAAAATCAAATACAGCTTTCCTTATCTTAATTTTCCCCACCTTAACTTAGGAAAGGAAGCCACTCTCTGTAAATATTGCAAAAGGGGCAATGTTACAGATAGCTTACCTTAGCAATGGGTAGCAGAAGCACGAAAGCCACAAAATGTCAGTGGTACTGAGAATGGGAGGCAGTTGTGCCAGGCAAGACAAGAACTACATACAACAAAGCAAAACGCATCATCAGAACCAAAGCTGGAAAATCAAGGAATCAACAAAACATCAAGGACATCTAGAAGAAATGCTGCATAATGAAGAGCTGCCTATCTCTGAGGGTTCCAAAATCAACTTTTGTTTTTTAAGAGGAAAATAACCTACTTGTTTTTAGAGAAATGTTCTAACCTCCATAGAGTGACATAGCTGTGTTTGAAAAACTCAGCATTATGCATGGCAGCCTATGTAAAACACTTACAGGAAAACTCACAAAAAGATCATCAGGAATTCAGACAGGACATCTGCTTACTGGACACCCCCCCCCCGATTCTTTTCCCCTAAAAAGTAATTGCTAAAATCCATTACCTCCAAAATACCCTCCACGTTTCTTTCATTTCCCTAACATTTATTTTGAAAAAAAATCAGGAAATAAATTATATTGGATTAGAGCAAACTAATACTGAATTCTTCAGATAAATAAATTCTATTATTGGGTCTCTGGGAGGTTACATTCTTCTTTCAATATGCCTTCTCTGCTTTGTGAAGTTGTTTAGAACAACTCACCTGAATGATGACCAGAGTTAGCTGACACTGTAGGAGAAAAAGGAAGCACTTCCGTATGCCATAAGTTGCATGGCGGGCCTAAAAGTGAGCACATTATTGGGATATTATTAATGAATGAGTAAACCAGCAGATCTATCACCTACATCAGAAGCTACATGGTTGCACTAACAGACAAAAATACTTTCAATAGGAAGCAATTTTTCAGAGCAAATACCTTTCAAAAAAAGTGTGAAGGCAATTAGCACAGTAAATTAATCTACTTTTATTTAATCAAAATTAAACATTTCAAATGAGTTTTCAAAAAATAAAAAGGGCCCATTCTAGCCTTTCAAATGCATCCTCAGCATTCAAAATAATTTTAAAAAATGAACCATTAAATTTCTTCAGGTGCTGAATTATATGCAGATACCATTTTATATTAGTAGTAAAAGATAGGACACTGAAAATTGATCCAGATTGATTTGAAGTAAGATACTTAACGCTTTTGTCTACTTTATTCTAGAACCTACCAGCAATATTAAGTTATGATCATGATTAAGATGAGAATTTGATGGCTGTCACAACTGTTCCTTCTGTCTCTTGAAAGAAAAGCAGGCTTACTTGTTCTATAAGTCTGATGATCCCAATTGTTTCTTCAGGGCAAATAGACAAGGAGCAGGATAAACTATTCAGCTGGCCAGAGAGTTGAAGTGGCGTGAGCTCATCAGAAATATGGGTCATGTTTGTGCTGGTAGCATAACCAAAGGTCTCCCAGGAGCATCGAGAGGGATAGAGAGGATCCAGTGCTATGCTATGCAGATAATATGACATAGGGAAGATTAATGCAGCGGGGAAGAAGCCAGGAATAATGACACAAAAGTGATCTAAATAACATGCTGATTATAAACAAACAATGAAAACTGTGGATTATATGCTAGTACTTGACCAAGATGAGACTTATCAATGGCAACCAGTCACAATGTCTACATCCTACTTCCAAGATCTGAGGCTAAAGTTTCCAGTGGGAAAGGGCTCTTTTTGATCCAGGGGCTGGAATTCTGTTGAAAAATTGTGTCTCAACTGCTGCTGCCTTACATCCCAGCCATCCACCCCAACTCTCCTTTATACATCTGTATAAAAGATGGTTTGGATTTTCAGATCAGAGTCTCTTTACCTGATAAATAAATGGAAGCACATGTGCTGTTGATTTTAAGAGAAATGTAATGCCCAGGCTAGAATACCAAAAAAAGGGGGATAAAGTGGCTAGGGAGGGAAAAATCAGGACAAAACCACAATGAAAGCATCCAAGAGATGTTGGAGCTGTGTGTGAGTATACATGTATAAATATATTGAAAAAACTGGGTCAAGCTCCCGGTCTTCCGTTCATTAACATAACCCGCCCCAAATTAACTTTCCATATTTAATCAAACCAATCATATAGCATTCATTTTAGACTCTTTGATTTTCACAAGATGCTTTTATCAGAATGGATCTTAAGGGTGAATAAATTGGTAATAGGTTGAGGATTTTAAATGGTACTGGACAATTTTGTCCTGTCTCCAACCTTCTCTGAGATGATGGTGACTTCAGAGGGTTCTGGAGGAAGCAGATTATTTGAACCCTTGCATTGAGGGTTCAGACCTTGAGACAGCATTGATTGCAATTGCTGATAATCTGTGACAGGACTGGAAGGGTCTAGAATACTGCAATGCATTCTATGTGCAACTGTCTTTATCCAGAAGCTACAACCAGTTTAGGATCCAGTGGAACAAATACTTATGGGAAACACCTCTACTTTATGACCTGCACTAGCTTCTGCAATTCAAGATGCTCCTTATTGCCTCTAAAGCCTCCATGGCACAGGACCAGATTATCAGCAGGATCACCTACAGTATCTCTAACTGTTTCTGCTTCTCTGACTGGGTGTACATGCTCCAGGCCCTCTCTATTAAACAACATCATCTAATGGGCCTCAGGAAGCGAGGCCTGCCCTATGGAACAGCAGATCTCTAGAGATTCCAATGGCCCCAACTCTGCCAGCCTTTTGCAAGGTGCTGAAAACCTGGTTCTTCCACCAGCCACAGGCCAGGCTGTTAACTGAGCCCATCTTGTTTGTATGGTTGTATGTTTTTTTGGGTCACCTTGGATGCAATGTGCTGTTTTGAAATTATCTTTGTTTACTGTTGGTTATTTCTGTTAGCCTCCTAAAGTTGCTTGTTGAGTGGGCAGTCACAACATTTAAATAATAAATGAATGTTTCCTGTATTTAGTCTGACTTGCTTTCCTTCCCATTTTTCCCTTTGTCTTGCTAAAAGAAAAGTTTTGTTAAGTTTAGGAGACTGGGAGGCTACCGGCATGAGGAAGGCTCTCTTAGGCTAGTCAGAGTTTAGTCAAGGCCCCAAGAGCGTGTCCAATCCTGAGCCAGATGCTGCATAAAGCGGTGAGATATTAATGATGCATTCATAGTCTCCATATAAAACAGGGGCAGACGGTTTCTCAGCAACCAGACGGGCATTCTTTGTGTGTGTGTGCGTGCCTTCAAGTCAGTGGTGACTCCTGGCAACTGCCTGGACTAGTCCCGGCAGTTTTCTTGGCAAGATTTCAGAAGTAGTTTGCCACAGCCTGCTTCCTAGGGCTGAGAGAAGCTCACCCAGCTGGCTTTGTGCCTAAGGCAGGACTAAAACTCATAGTCTCCCAGTTTCTAGCCACTTCTCAGGCCCAGCCCAAGAACAATGATGAAACAGTCCAGTCGAGTGCAGTTCCTTTATTTGCCCACACCTGATAAACAGAATCTTGCCAAACTAAATCTATACTACAGCAACTAGTGGATATACCCTGGGAGATTCTAGGGAGTGGCTATCCTGAACCTCTTATGCTTCCCACGCTCCCCCTGGGGACTGTGTTGTCTTTTGCCTCCTTTCCCCTGCTGGAATGCCACGCCTCCTTCCTGGCAGCCCTGATCGCCCACATCAGCCTCCTCCTCATAGATACATTCCATCACACCACTACACCAAACTGTCTCTCTTTCATGTTATTACTATTACTTTTCCACAACCTAAAGGGGCATTAACGTAAGGACCAGCAGAGAGGATGGGATCTGGGGCCTTTTTAATATTTTTTCTTTTTTCTGGGGAGGGGCAGCATTCCACATTTCTAGATAGAGAAAGCCAGTCAGGGATTCAATGCCTCCTTTTTTCCTTCTTTTTCCTTTTACAGTTTCCTCATGAAGAGTGAAAAGTAGGCAATATAGTGCTAAGCTTCAGTTTTGTGACCTTATGGTGCTTCTTCTGCAAAAAGTTAGATCTGGGGGATGTGGTTGCCCAGTCCTGATTCAGACCACATGCAATTGTCCTCCATTATTAATTGCAAGGGAGAACATGTATCTGTACATTCAAAGGCATGAAATGCGCTTCTGAGACAAAGCAAAGAAAAATGGTAATTGTTAAGGCTCAGGGGCGTTCTACACAGCTGTGCAATGAAAAACAGCAGAGCAGTCATTCCAAAAGCAAAAGTCAGGAATGAGCTCATATATTTCTCAAAGTCAGAGGACCAAAGCCTGAAGGCTGCTGCTTTCTTCTTCTTACCTGATATCACTCTGAAGGAAAAGGCAATTGTTGCGCAGGTTGGCAGAGCTGCCCAAGCAGCAAGTGACTTCCCCATACTCCTGCATGATCTTGATCATCTCACACATGGCTGGCAAGAGAAAAGGAAAAAGAACTTACCCCATGGGCACCCTCTAGCTTTCTTTCTTTTTTAAATTAATTTTAATTAAAAGTTTTTACATAGCTAAAAGACAAATACAGAAGTATATAAAGAAAAGAAAGAAAAAGAAAAAAGAAAAACTGCAGAAAAAAATACAATTAAAGAAAAAAGATAGTTAAAGAAGTGACTTCCACCCTTCTTTACAGTAGTTACAAACAAACTCATTATCCCTTCTCCCCCCTTAATGTTAGAGTAATCCCTTCAGCCCATTATTCAATCTTTTTTCAATTGTCAAATCCAGAAATCACCATTTAACTTTTTTCCATTTTCAGCAAAAAGTCCATAAAAGGTTTACAGCGTTTTATAAAAGTACTTATTGTTTTCTCCCTGATCAAACAGGTCAGTTCTGCCATCTCTGCTAGTTCTGCCATCTTCATAATCCATTCCTCCATTGTGGGTATTCCAGTACTTCTCCATATTTGTGCATATAAATAATCTTCCTGTAGTTATCATATATAAAATCAGTCTTCCATAAGTCTTTCCTAATTGACTATCCATAAGTCCCAATGAAGAGTTCTCGTTTCATAAGCACCCTCTAACTTTCTCTGGGGCCTTCCCATCCAAGCAACAAAGAAACCAGCCAGCCTGACCCTCACTTACTTTCTGGGGTGGAATCTGTAAACAGAGGAACGAGCAAAGGCACGTTGTCAATGTTCTGCAGGTGGGGTCTCACCTGGTGGATTCCCCGTGGAAGTTTGGCCTGAAATAAACGAAGCAAACAAGCTAAGGAAAGACAATTATTAAGACCCAGGCTGACTGTGCAGTCTTTTTCCTATAGTCAGATGCTCTGCAGATGGGTTGGCAAGACAGAGGAATAAGACAGCTCTAACTCTTGTCCACTGCTGAATCCAATCTAAAGGGAATCCTACCAGGAAGTGTTTTATTGCAATTGGTCTCTTGCTTGTTCCCAATCCATCTAAGCAAGCCCCGTGGAAGTTTGGCCTGAAATAAACGAAGCAAACAAGCTGTCTGCCTTTATTAATCAAGATATCCCAAGCTCAGTACAGTATCATCAAGGTCTAACATCCAGTAATCTAGGAACTATACTTGAAAGCAAATCAGATCAAGTTGGAATCTTTTACAGAAAGACTCCAATGATGCAACTTACAACAAATTAAGAAGTGCTTTGCTAATAAAATATTTTCCTTATATAAATTACAAAGCCTGTATTGTATGGAGAGGGGAAAAAACCATACCTCTGGGAGAAAACAATGAAATAACCAAAGACTACAGTCTAAAATATACTTTACTGGAAAGTAAGATTTGAAGCAATGGAAGTTTCTGCTGAATAAATGTATTTTTATGACTGGCTGAAAAATTGCCAATTGACAGTGTTAAAGAAGGCTGCAGTGTAAATAAAGATGGTTCTCCACCACTATGAGAATAGAAACTATGGGAGTGCAATTCA
This sequence comes from Python bivittatus, assembly GCF_059951505.1. Taxonomy (NCBI): domain Eukaryota; kingdom Metazoa; phylum Chordata; class Lepidosauria; order Squamata; family Pythonidae; genus Python; species Python bivittatus. Next base: position 1,954,221 of record NW_028277035.1, on the reverse strand, counting down.
AGGAGATAACAAGTTCAAATCCCAATGAAGATGCATATAGATTAATTTTGCCCTTTGTGTGAACATTCTTAAGAGTGACTAAGGGAAATCACCTTCTAATGAAAGGATACCTCAGAATAGTCATCAGTTAGAGCCTAAGATGAAATATATGCAGGGCAGTCTAGTACTCTAATGGGCTGTGAGAATAACCTTGGGAGACAGGAGGAAGAGCCACAGCTTGGACAATGTCTGATAAACGAAATCTGAGTCCACAGGAGGAATGGGGATAGAGTAAGTATCTCAGAAGGAACCATCTCTAGTTCTCTGGAAAGTAAAGGCAGGGGAGGGGAGTAGTGCTTTCAGACTTGCAAGATTCTGTTACTCTAACCTTACAATAATGGTAGTATTAGTACTCATGGTTTCGGTTTCCTATCTGGACTACTTTGAAGGGCTGACAGGGTTAGAATCCTAGAGAAAATGGATCTAGATCTAATTGTCTAGATCCCTTTCAGTCAGAGTTCAGAACTGGTCAGACATAACATTGGTCATGCTGATCAGGATTTGGATGGTGGGAGTGATATCATTCAATATGTACTACTGACCATGGTGTCCTTCTGAACTGCCTTGGAGGGTTGGGAGTACAGACAGCACTTTGCTGTGATTCTGCTCTTACCTAAGGGTAAGAGTTTGTAAGTTCCAGTTGATAGGCGTGGATAGAGAATGGTTGAGCCCTTGGTTGCTCCAGTGTTGGGTTTGGTCTTCTCTTGTAGGTTATTTAACTTTTATATAAAACCACTGCCAGAAGTCAATTGTCAGTTTGCAGTTAGTTGCCATCAATATCCGGATTAGACCACTTTATATAGCTAGTCCAGAGACATTCTTGAACTTCTGTGGGCTATACGGGACTGGTATGAAACAAGCTCAAACTAAACCCTAGCAAGATGGAATACCTGTTGACCAATTAACCTTATGAATGTTCAGTAATATGTTGCTCTTAACAGGATCCCTGAAAGAGCTGGTCTCTGATTTGGGAGTCCTTCTGGACTGGCAGTTAAACAGCACAAAGGTGGAAGCTGTGAAAAGGACGGCCTTTGCCTAGTTTTGGCTGGTTTATCAGTTATGGTCCTCCCTGGACCAGGGAAACCTTGTGAGAGTGACTCATCTTGATCACCTCACAACTGAACTAACACAACACACTCCACATAGGATTGCCTTTGAAGAAAACCTGGAAACTGCAGTTGATCCAAAACAAACAGCCAGACAGCTTGGGGTGGGTGTACAATCCACAACTGCAAAATTATGCCCATCTTGAGGTTGCTGCACTAAATAGGTTCCTGCGTCTAATTCAAGTATTTATTTTTTCATTTATATTTATTTATTATATCAATTTATATAAAGTGTTGGTTATCACCTCTAAAGCTACACGCAGCCTGGCACCAGTATCAAGGACGACTTTATCACGTATGGGTTTGCCCATCCAGTCTGAAACTCAAAAAAGGGTTTCTCACTACCGTGTGAAATAAGAGGGGTGTGGACTAGAAGGTGGAATTTTTCTTTAGCAACCTGGACACCATGAAACCTTTGTCCCCAGAAATATGCTTGAGTCCAATTCTCCTTGCAGTTTGGAAGGACTGAAATCCACTGTACTTCGATGAGCCTTCAGTGAAGGTGAGCAACCAGCTGATGTTGTTATTAGTGTCACTGTGGGTTTGAATTAATAAAGTTATTCTCCCTTGTGGTGTACTGCCCAGTCTTCTCTGATAGCAACATTTTGCAAATGGGAGGGAGGGAGGGAGGGAAGAGGCAGGCTAGGGAACCAGCAATTTCAACTTCCAGTAGCACAAAGCTCCTCCATTCTTGTTCTTCCCTCTCTCTCTCTTCCCAAGATTTTCTCCCACCCCACCCCACCCCTTTCCTTACATTTCCATTTCTTAGTTTCAGCCCATTTAATAAGTATCACTAAGTTTTATTGTAAGGAAGGGATATCAAAATGAAAAATAGAGAGTTGTCTTAAAAAGCAACTGCATCCGGTCCAGCAGGCAAGATGATCAACACATTGCATATGTACTTGTTTGAGGAAGGCTGTTATGCATATTGTCTATGTACAGGGAATCCTTGTTATTTGTGGGTTCCATATTTGCAAATTTGCCTACTCCCTAACTTTTATTTGTACAGGTAGTCCTTGTGTTACAACGGCAATTGGGACCAGGATTGCCATCACTAAGCAATGTGGTCGTAAAGTGCAATATCATGTGACCGTATCACTTAGTGACAGCAATCCTGGCAGTCCCAGTTGCAGTCGTAACCCCAGGACCATGTGGGTTGTTAAGCAGGAAGAAGTGGGAGTCCCAGGCAAGGAGTGAGGGGTGCCATGGGGGGGGCGTGGGGGATGGAGGGTGCCATGGGCAGAAGCTAAGGAGCACAGGCAGGTCGTCAGAGGCCTTGAAGGGGTCATTGGAGGCCTTGGGAGGGTGGTCAGAGGCTGCATATGGGTCAGCAGAGGCCTTCGGGGGGCCGGTGGAGGGTGCATTTGGGCCAGCAGAGGCCACAGGCAGCAGGGGGTGCTAGAGTATGAGATCCCTGTAGCAGGATACTCCGTAGCAGGCTCCTCAGGAGAAAAAGCAGCGAGAGCTACTTACTGGAGTGACTTGCAACCTTCCCTGCCAACTTCCCCATTGACTTTGCTTGTGGGAAGCCAGCAGAGAAGGTCACAAATGGTGATCATGTGACTCGCTGCATCATTGTAATTGTGAGCCAGGCACCCAAGTGCCTGGATCGTGATCGTGTGACCACAGGGGTGCTGCAATGGCTGGAACTTCAAGGAGGGGACATAAAACCATTTTTTCACCACTGCTGTAACTCTGAACAGTTACTGAACGAATGGACATAAACCAAGGACTACCTGTAACCCCAAAAGCAATACTCACAACACATTCGCGGTTATTTGTAAAAATGCACAGAGTGGCAAACATTTTTAGTCACTGCTCTGCACATGTCTTCTCTCATACTGATGATCTTGGTGGTTAAAATGGCCCCCAAGCCTAGTGTTCTGAAGCGCAAGAAGGCTGTGATGTGCCTTACAGAGAAAATACACATGCTAGATAAGCCTTGTTCAGGCATGAGTTATAGAGCTATTGGTCATGAGTTCAATGTTAATGAATCAACAATACGGTACATCCAGAAAAAGGAATAGGAAATTCGCTGCTCTGTTCGTGAGGTGGTTCTGGAAAGCACCAAAGTAACTTTAAATGCTTAATTTTTTTTTCAGGACTTTATTTGTAAGAAATATATACATTAAATAAGATGTCAGAAACAGAAACACACATAAAGGAAGATTATGTATTGATTGGTTGATGAAAATGTTGTGACCAGAGGCTCGCAAGAATGTAACCCTGTATTTTCCCTAGGAGCAATAGTTCAATAATCACTAATTCAGTATTAATGACGATTCCACAGAACACAACTACTGCAAATAACAAGAATTTTCTGTAGTTGTACTGAAGTGTATATGTGAATAATTAAAGAAAGTTTTGTTTCCAAGACTGAGATAGCTAGCTATTTCTAACTCATCCAGTGAAATCATTTTTACTCTCCCTTTTCAAAGCATAATTTCCAGAAGAAAAAAAGAAAGAAACCCTCCTTTGGTGCAGTACCTGGAATTCCTCCAAAAACTGATGCTCATTATAATTTTTAATGTGACAGACAGGAATATGAGATATAATTAAATATATCATTAAATACAGAAAGAGCAGTTATATTAATTGCACGGAATTAAATTTAATTAACTCAATCATATGTAACTTTTTGCTTTTTGACTCTACATTCAAAGGCAAAGTAGAGCTCTTAGTGCGAAACAGGTTGTATACCCACATCCTACAGCCAGTAGCCATCACTCGCTTGCATCAGATGATTATATCCTCTTAACTTCACTGGTACACCTGGGCTTCTGCTGCTTAGATACTTTAAAAAAGGTGCCATGATGAACCATAATCTCCCACTATATATGCTAATACATCCATGGGGATTCGAGGAAGCAATCTGTTAGATTAAGGTAACATACACTATACATAAGAGGGGACGCGGTGGTGCAGCGGCTTAATGACGCTGAAAGTTGCTGGCCAGAAATGGTCGACGCTTCAGCGGTTCGAGTCCAGCCTTCGCGTTAACAGGGTGAGCTCCTGTTTCCTCCCCAGTTCCTGTCAACCCAACAGTTCGAAAACTCACGTGAGTAGATAAATGGGTACTCTCACTCCGGTGGGAGGTAAAATGCTGGCGGCGCCTTACAAAAGGAGTCGGGAGCAGTTGCTGGGTAGCACAACCGCACTCGCCCAAAAAGGGCATGAAGCAACGGAAACCCCGCCTCCTGCGCTCGCCAGCTGGGCTCTGCTCTAGGAAGGAGGCACTGGCAAACCACTTCCGAAACACCTTGCCTTGAAAACTGCAAAGGACCTGTCCAAAGCAGTCACTGCAGGGTCGGTAACGACTGAGTGCAGATTAAAAAAAAAAAAAAAAAAAAAAAAAAAAAAAAAAAAACACTATACATATATACCTGTTGTTTTAAGCCTCACTAAATTAAACAGAGCTTTCTTCTGAACACCTTCCCACCTGCCTACCTAATTATTAAGTGTAAGAATATACAAGCAGCCAAAGCAGTTGCTGAGAATCTACTCTGGCCAGGAATGAAATGTCAACCTTACCCTGTTGCAGTCCTCCAGGAAACTGGGGATGTCACTGTCTGTTGGCTGGAAGCTAATGAGATCTGAGTGGCCTTCCTCCTCCATCAACAAAAGCCCCTCTGCATCTTCTCGGGAGACTGAGGACAGAGAGGATAGCGACATGAAAACAGAAAACGGCACCTCTAACGTCAGACACCTCCTCCCCAGCATTTCCCCACAAGGCCCTGTGGCAGCCCAGAAGTACAAATTCTGGTTTTCTGTGTTACATCAACTGATAAATCCCACTCAACATTCCTAAAATAAAAGGTGTCTTAAATAACTCATCTTACTCAGCGTCACAAGCGTCATCTCATATGCAGCCAAGTTTTTAGCTACATCTAAAGCTAAGGAGTGTATTACATAGAAAGGCTTAAAAGTAGAGATGCTTCCAGATGGATGGTTGGTAGTATTAGCAGTGAAAAGACAGGTGGCTGGATAGGGAATGGTTAGTTTATATCTGTATTTTGGATGGGATCCATGGACTTGGGGGAGAGATGGCAGGTTTGGTGGGCGGGATGCTGGTTCAACAGGGCAGGAAGCAGCAAGCAGTAACATCTTAGTGGTGATGGGCAGAGGAAGATATGGTGGGAGATAAAGGTGAGATTACTCCTGGGAGGTGTACTTGGTGTCTTGTATCAATTCCTTTTTTTAGCCCTCTAAGTCACTGGGTCCTCAGTGGCCCAGGGCTCAGACTGCTGCTTAATGCCAGGTTGGCCTGTAATAAAGGCGCTCTTCATCCAGGATCTTATTATGAAATAAGAAGACAGACCTGGCGTGTATCACCAAGACCTGGATGGGCATGAGGGAAGGATTCCCCTATTGGAAATGTGTCCACCTGGGTTTCAAGTATGGCACCAACCACAACCCTTGGTGGACTTGATGTGATAGTAGCTATTGTCATCCTGGGTACTCTTGTGGCTTTTATACATGCTGCTCCACAGATAACCAGATGTGAGATTCTGAAGCTGAGCTCTAGGGAACAGATAGGGTTGCTGCTACTATATTGGCCTCCCTGCTGCATAGCTGTTTCCCTACTTGAGCTGCTTGACACTATGGTTGGGTCAGCAATGGAGCTTCCCAAACTGATAGGTGCAGGGACTGGAGTGGATCAGGAGTTCATGGCTTCCACAGCAACCACAGACCTGACCCAGACAACTGAGGTCCAACATACAATTAAGGAAGATGAAAAGCAAATCTGACCAAATGTAGGTAAGAGTCTTTAATAAGGGTTATACTGTGGCAATAACAGCAGCAAAACATAGCTATTTTTCTGCTCTTATTGCATTCATGGATTGCCATCTAGTGGCCCTCTTTAAGATGACCCAGCCCCTCCTAGGGATGGATGGGTCAAAAGAAGGGCCACTGTGAGGACTTTGAGGCATCTGTCAGACAAAAGTGCTCATATTTACTTTGAGCTGAACTCCAGCTACACAGGTGCTGTTAAGTTATCTGAGGCATGGTCTGGTGTGGTTATCGGGAAACAGGTGAGCTTACGGTTCCCAAGGAAGGGGTCCAGGTTCTCAGAGCTGTGAATGTGGTGACTTACTCATTGATTCAAGTACCTCCTGGTTGGTCAAGGCCTCCCAGGAGATGACTGTGGCTGGGTCCAAGCAGTGAATTCATCTGAGGGGGCATTCTGCCTGTGCTTAAGAAGGTGGTGGCCCACCCCATCATTGGACCCAACAGTTTTGGACAATTTCTAATCTGCCTGCAACTTTCCTTCTTGGGGAAGTTTGTTGAGAAGGTGTTTGGGCTGCAGCTTCAGAGGGCTCTGGAAGAAACAGATTATCCAGATCACTGCCAGTCAGGTCTCAGGCCTCAGCACAGTATCAAAACAGTAATGATTGTGCTTGTGGATGACCTACATCAGGATCAGGATGGGGGTAGTGAGGATTACTTTCTTGATCCAAAGATTTTCCGTCCTTGGTTCTGAATGGGTTGTGCTGTCCCAGACAGGTGTGCAGTTTGGGGGCCCTCCTACACTCATGACTTCTGTTTGAAAAGCATGTGGCATCCATGACTCAGAGGTCCTTTGCCCAAATCCATCTTGTGTACCAGCTGCATACCATTCCAGAATCTGGAGACCCTATCCACAGTCGCTCATGCCTTGTTCATTTTTTGCCTGGATTACTGCGACATGCTCTACACAGAGCTGCCTTTGGACCTTCTAGAAGCTACAGCTAGTCCAGAATGCAGCAGTGCAGGTAGTTATGAGTGCACCTCAGTACAACTGTGACACCACTACTTGGTGAGTTGCATTGGCTATCAGCAGGCTTCCTGGTACAATTCAAGGGTTAGATGTTACTTGTGATTAAATAGTGAGGCCCTCCAATCCACCTGACTGGCTTTTCAATTCTCACATACCTGTGTTGAAGAATTAAGTAAGATAAAGTGGGACTGTCCCATGCAACAGCATTTGTCCTGCTTCAGCAGAGTGCATCAGAATTTGCTTCAGCAAATCAGCCACCTTTGTTGTAGCCAACATTCCATCCACCCTCTGCAAACCCTGCCAAGCTATTCTCTCTCACCTTGAGGAAGGTCCTCATGCAAGGAGCCTGCATGACTGGGACTGGAGGGAGGGATTTCAGATCCAGGCACATCTCCATTGGGAGTTAGAGATATATGGCAATTCCAGCCAGTCTCAAGACCCATCTTTTCAGCAAACACCTGTAAAAATGAAAGGCAAGAGGCTAGAGAGAAAATGAAATCAAAGCAATGGGGGTCTACAATCTAGATTCAACTTCAAGAATACAGGTTACAAGGCATTTAGTGTTTGATTATTTTGATCAAAACCTTTCTGGCTATTTTGATAAAAAGTCATCAATGGCACAGTAAAAACTATGTAAATCACAAAAATGTGTACACATGTTTCTTAATATAGTTTGGCTCTATTACCAGGAGAACTTCCATTTTTTGGATAGAATAAGTATTTATTTTTTTATTTATTAAATTTATCCCTGCCCATCTCCCCCTAATGGGGGGCTCTGGGCAGCTCACAACTCATTAAAACAATAAATAAATATACAATTACATAAAACCTAAAACCTGTACAAAACAATTACTAAAAAAGAAAGAGTCCAGGAGGCCAATGGTTCAGGGAAGCAACGCCAGGCCTCTAAGGGGCTAGCCAACCCCACACTTGATGGTTTCCCTCCCCACCCCAGGCCATATGGCAGAGCCAGGTCTTCAAATCCCTCCAGAAGGCCAGGAGTGAGGGGGCCAATCTCACCTCCGGGGGCAAGATATTCCAAAGGGCAGGGGCTACAGCAGAGAAGGCCCGCCTTCTGGACCCCTCTAGTCGGAGCTCTTTTGCCGAGGGGGTCCAGAGCATGCCCTCTCTGTGTGATCGGGTGGGACAGGGTGAAATCGTGGGGAAGAGGCGCTCCCTCAGGTAACCTGGTCCCATGCCATGTAGGGCTTTAAAGGTGATAACCAACACCTTGAATTGGACCCAGAAGCAAACTGGTACCAATGCAGCTCACGGAGCAACGGTGTTATATGGGCCCTTCTTGGGGCTCCAAAAATAGCCCACGCAGCCGCATTCTGGACCAGCTGTAGCTTCCAGATACTCTTCAAGGGTAGCCCCATGTAGAGCGCATTGCAGTAGTCTATCTGGGAGATAACAAGGGCATGAGTGACCATTTGAAGGGCATCCCAATCCAGGAAAGGGCGTAACTGATGCACAACCCAAAGTTGTGCAAAGGCCCTCCTGGCCATGGCTGCCACCTGCTCTTCAAGCAGGAGCTGTGAGTCCAGGAGGACCCCCAAATTACACACTGGGTCTGTCTGCGGCAGCGCTACCTCATCCAGCACCAAATATGACAAAGTCCCGGATACAGAGGAGCCATTAACCCACAGCCACTCCATCTTACCAGGGTTCAGCTGAAGCCTATTGTTCCCCATCCAGACCCTTACAGCCTCCAGGCACTGCGAAAGGGCAGTCACGGCATCACTTACCTCACCTGGGATGGAGATGTATAATTGAGTATCATCAGCATACTGATGATACCTCATCCCATGATGGCGGATGATCTCACCCAGCGGTTTCAAGTAGATGTTGAAACTGAGCGGAGAGAGAACCAAACCCTGCGGCACCCCACAAAGGAGGGGCTGAGGATGGGACCTCTCGCTCCCTATCACCACCGATTGGGATCGGCCCTGAAGAAAGGAGGTGAACCAGCACAAAACCATGCCGCCCATCCCCAATTCCCTGAGTCGTCCCAACAGGATACCATGGTCAACGGTATCGAAAGCCGCTGAGAGATCAAGGAGAGCAAGGGTGGTCGCACTTCCACCATCCTGCTCCTGCCAGAGATCATCCATAAGTGCGACCAATGCCTTTTCCATTACATAACTGGCCCTGAAACCTGACTGGAAAGGGTCCAGATAATCCATTTCCTCCAGAACCCTTTGGAGCTGTGATGCCACCACTTTCTCAACCACCTTCCCCAAAAAGGGGAAGTGGGAGACTGGACAGAAATTGTCCAGCACGGTAGGATCCAGGGAGGGTTTCTTGAGGAGGGGGTGCACCAACACCTCTTTAAAGGCAGCTGGAAACACTCCCTCCTGCATAGATGTATTAACTATCACCTGGATCCAACCATATATCACCTCCCAAGCTGCTTTCACCAGCCAGGAGGGGTATGGGTCCAGATGGCAAGTGGTGGCCTTCACAGTCCAGAGGATCCTGTCCAGTTCCTCAGGAACAACAGGATCAAACTGTTCCCAGATAACTGGGTAAGAACGATCTCCTGGTATCCCCCTAGACCCTGCCCCACACTTGGAGTCTAACTTGGAATGAATCTGAGCGATTTTGTCTTCCAGATGCTCTGACAATTCCTCCACGTGGCCCTGCAAATGAATCATCAGATCCCCCTTACCAAGGAGGGATCTAGTGATCCCAAACAGGGGCACCAGGCAGCACTCTGCAGATGTCATAAGGGTGGAGAAGTATTGGTGCTTCGCCGCTCTTATCGCCACAATGTAGCCCTTAATAGTGGCTCTAACCTGTGTTCAGTCAGATTTGGTCCTTGTCTTCCTCCAGCAGCACTCTAGACATCTCTTGACCCTCTTCAGAACCTTCAACTCCTCCGTAAACCACGGGGAGTGTCAGGGCCGATGTGGCAAGAAAGGTCACATAGGCGCGATCCTGTCCAAGGCCCCGGCCACCTCCCTATTCCAGGCAGCAGCCAAGGCCTCCGCTGGACCGTGCAGCAGATCCACAGGAATACCCCCCAGCTCCCTCTGAAACCCTAACGGGTCCATCAGGCGCCGTCTTTATTCCCACTTTGCATGCACGTGCCTATCTAGATTTACTATGTCAAATTTACTATTATAGTAGTATATTAAAATAAGTATAATGAACATTTAGTGAGATTCTTCCTTAATATACAACTTCCAGATAATAACAACTTGCTTTGGAAAAATTTACCATGATCAAAACTGAAGAACATTCTATTACTAAATTATCAATTGTGTTATTTGTAGGAAAGAGAAAGAGGGAGGGGGAGGTGTCGCAAATTAAAAGGAACCAGCTATCAAGATGACCATAAATATATAAATGCTAAAACACAATAAACATATCAAAAGAAGAAAAAAAAATCAACATTATTTCAGAATCAGTCCCAGGATTAACAGGACCACTGTGTCCTTGACACGGCTGCTGCAGGAACACTGCATGCTAAAAGGTGTAATAAGCAAAGGAACAGCTTACCTTACTCTTCAGTTCATCTTCCAGGGAGAAGTAGACAAAACGAATGCATGCATTGACTAGTCCCTCAATGAGGCGGACAACATCTGATCGGGCCTGATACTGGGAGGAGACCATGCCCATGAAGATCTGGCCACTCAAAGCCTGGATACAGTCCTCCTTCTCCATCACTTCCCCAATCCCTTCTTTGGGCATGCGAACAAGAGGCAAATGCACAGAGGATGGATATATATGCAGCCAAGAAGGAATGGCAGAGATAGGGACAGACAGTCACAAGTGAAAATGCAGGACACACCCATTCAAAGGATCAAGAAGGAAGTATGATCAGCCATGACCGAAAGAGCCCAGTGCAACACATATATATGTGCAGTGAAAGAGGGAAAGAGAAAGGAAGAAAAAAAAATGCTAATCAGTTATAAGAAATCAGTGACAGAAAAGATATGTGAAAAGCTATCAACAGAACACCCAAATCCCAAAATATTTTTAAAAGCTAGGGGGAAGGTTTGGATGATCAACATCTTCTTAGCAAGCCTCCACATCAGCAGAAAATAAGGAAACTGATCTCGGAAGGGACCACTGTTATCTCACTTATCATGCCTTGCGACAACTGGGATGTCTAAATTAGTTCTTTACAATCAGCTAAAGGATGATCCTTGAGGAACCTGCCAGGCTAAAACAGCAAGACTGATGCTGGATCAAATGAATCCTTTTTCTGATGACCTGGCAGCTTGTCCAAACATCAAGAGTTTAGATAAGCAGGATTCTTTCACAACTGCCAGATCAGATGGAGACCAGGAAAGGACCTTGAACCAGAAAAAAAAATGAATCCAACTGCAATGAGATCATTTTTTTTTCCTGGTTCAAGGTCCCTTCCTGGTCCCGATCTGATTTTTGTGCAGTTATAGTGCCTTTTATAAGAAAGAAACTTTATTTAAACAAAGAATTCTCAGTCAGGCAATACCCTCTGCGGCACAAGTAATTTTGCATATACCATAACAGCATGTTGACTGAAATTTTGTAAAATAACATTGTAATTGATGGTGAAAATCATCTGACCCTGTCTGTATTTTTAAATGTCATAATCTCCCAAAATGTTGTTTTCCTTCCTGTAACACCTTTTAAAAGATATGGTGAATCTAGACCAGCTTCTGCTTCTGCAGCAAATCCCACCTGTGGAGGCAAAGCACATACCATCTGAGCTCCAGCTGTTTCTCCGGCTGCTTTGCTTGATAGGTATGGTCCCTGGAAGATCACAAGAGGTAAAGATGGCATTTTGTCCAGGGACCTGCACCAGTTCTATGCATTTGCCATTCAGGAGGGAAGACAAGGCACAGTGCATGGGCTTGTAGGAGAAGGCAGAACAATAACCCGAAAGGCAGGCACGCTGGTAGAAATCCAGCACTTTCTTCCTGAGAAAACAAAAGACGAAAGCCATCAGAAACAACTTTTTCACTAAATTGCTGTTGTTATTATTATTCATTGTTGTATACCAGACCTTTCTGTTTATATAAGAAATGGATGAAACACTGAACTTCCTTGAAAAAATTATCTCAGAGTCATGCTTTCAATAGTTCTGGAGGGGTCAGGGAGATTAAAACAGCCTACTGAGGAATGAAAACACAGGGAGGCTGTCAGGCTGCTGGAAGTGGGAATAAAAAACTGGGGTAGGGGGAGAACTGGAATGGAACATCCTGGGAGAAGCTACAGTCACTGGAGAGGTTTGGTGGAGTGGTGAAGATGCTGGCCTAGAAATCAGGAGACGGTGAGTTCTAGGCCTCCCTTACGCATGAAAGCTGGCTGGATGACTTTGGGCCAGTCACCCTCTCTTATCCACCTCACAGGGTTGTTGTTGTGGGAAAAATAGAAAGCAGGAGCATTAGGTATGTTCACCATTGAGAGGGAGAGAGGGAGAGAGAGAGAAAGGCAGAATAAAAATATCATCTTCATCATCAACATGATGCAATTTTTTGTCGCTGGTCTTCTATATATGGGCATTCGGGCTTTTAAAGTTGCAGCCTGAAACAGTAAAAAAAGGCTGCAAAATCAGCTTAGCCCCAGAGAGACAGGCCACAACAAAGGTGCTTGACAAGACAGTTCATCCTCTACTGATGATATGGAGGAGGTCTCTGACTGTGGACTGACAAGCTGCCAAAAATGCAGAGCCAAAGTGGCATATAAATTTAAATCTTCCTCTCCCGAGCATTAAGACTACTTCTTACATGCATAATAGGACCAGCCATAGTTCTACAATATTGCCAACAAGCTTTTGATAAAGCATAGGCACGGTATACATTTTCCTCAGCAGGATGACCGAGCTTTGCAAGTGGGACCCCATTGACGGTGCCATGAGCAGCCTTCAGAGTGAGGAAAACCACCGTGGCACAAACATCCGCCCCGCGAAGCAGTCTCTCCAGCAATCTATACTACAAAGCCAGTGCCTCATGCAGACCTAAAGAGAAGTCTGTCTACCTGTCGGAGCCAGAAAGTGGGTAGATATCTGAGCCGTCCCAGAAGTCAGTGCAGGCCTCCAGGATGATGTCAGCAGTCCCATGGGAAAGCATCTGCTCCGTGCCTAGGAGAGACAATTGGGCCTACGTAGCAAGCCTGAAGATGGCTTGCTGACAGGCTCATTTATTTTACAGCTTCCAACGTTCCTTGTCCTCCACAAGCACCTTCCTGCACTGAACAAAATGACGGAATACAGAAGGCACTAAAAACAACCCTCTGTCTGCCACTGAATTGTCACAGGAGATCACGGCCTGTCAGGAGCCAGGGCAAGGCAACCCCAGCTTTCATGGATAATTATGCTTTTGTTTTCTTATGCCAGTTAGAGTTATAATAGCACAATTGACAAAGTGCCCATCATTTTTCCCACACTCAGGACTTACTGTAAGGTCCACTATAGAAGGCACATCTCATCTACGAGCAACATTCCCTTGGGGCAAAACCTCTAACCTGTTCAGTGCCAGATACAGGACACCCATATGGCAAACAATGGCTGCCCCCCAGGACCAACTGTCATCCCTCAGCTGTCTTCTCTCTTTCCAACGCCCGGCCTCAAAGCAGGGCAAAGCTGTCTTCGTTTCTTCACACATTCATGTCTAGAGACAGAGCTTTTTGTGCTTCTATATGAGGGAGATTCACTTTATTCTTGGAAATCATGTTCCCTTCCTTCCTCCCGCGATCAGCCATCCCCAGTGCATGGCCTTCAGATGCAACCAGACTACAGTTCTTAGCCAGCATAGCCCTGCGGGCAGGAAATTTTGGATTTGCAGTCCCAATTCAGCTGCAGTGGGCCAAGAAGGTAGAGAACCATCTCTTGGTAATGCTGGAAGGTAATAAAAATGTACTGTTTTTCATGTAGTCATTAAGTCCGACCAGCTTTTAAGCATTAAAGTAATTGTAATAAAAATGAATTCTGCTTTCTTAAGGATTTTCCACATCTATTTAGCTGTTTATGGAGTCTATAAACCTTCAGGGCAAATGTGGGTTATATACCTAGTGTTTTAAAATAAAAAGCAGGAGGAATTGACAGAGAAGAAATTGATGTGAGACATTTGGAAAAATCTTAACATTCTGGTTCTAGGCTGGAATTACACCCCCCCCCCCAAACTTGCATCTTAAGGCATCAACCAAGAAAAGTTAGCTAATCTTCATTTGGAAAACCTTTTCTGATGTCACTGGAGTAGCAACATTTCTTCTTCCTAACCCTCCTGGCATTTTATTATAGATCCAAGTGTAGAGCTATTCCCCTCAGAGTATACCTTAAATCTTTGAATTAACTAGAGAAGCTGCCTGTCAAATGGAAATCCCAGAGGCTGGACACTGCAGCTATCAGTCTCACAATCTTACTGGTTGTGGTGTCTTTCACAAAAAGGCTGATCATGTGACTCAAAGGCGGCCTCCTCTTGGTGATTAATGAGAGCTTCCCAAGCATCACTTCTTTCACCATCTCATCAGAGGGCAGGCGGTAAAGGGCCACGTAATTCTCCTGCTTGAAAAGCTCTTTGGCACCAGGTGTAAACCCTAGGGGTGAAAACCATCAATAGAGAAGGGGAACACCACAGGAAAGATTACCAGATCACACAAAATTTGCAGCAGCTCTTCTCATTCATGCACATTCCCCTCTGGCCAGCACCATCCTCTGAATAGCTCCTAATACTAAACAAATACCCTCACCATCTTCTTTCCTGCATATTTTGCAGTCCAAATGAATCAGCAGGTGTCAAAATAGATACACCACCATGTGCAATTGCCCCTAAAACCAGAAATGGGGGTCAAACATTGATTCAGAACTGGATGATTATATGGGTGACTGATCTTACTTTGGAGACCTACGTACTACCAACCAAATTTGCGCCATTATGACAGTCCTTTCTTGAGATGTAGTAACTACACAAGTGAGAGTAGCTTATGATTGTCAGACATGGACAACTGTACCATCACACAGTTCTGGCACGGTGGACATTGAAGGTTTAAACCAATTAGGAAGATGGAAAAGTTTATAGGAGGACCTAATCCTCTTTTGTACATCCATTTCACCTGACTCTTGATTAAAAAAAAAAGAGATAGAAATCAGCCAGTTTACCACTGAATTTCAGTAGTAAGCTTTGGAGGTTAAAATATAAGTTGCCTACCTTTGACGTAGTCATATCTAAATCAATATTAGCCAACTGGCTCTGGGAACTGCATGTTAAAATTTTACAATTGTAGATATAAGACTTGTACAGTCGGAAGTCTACTACTTGCTTGTACAGACCTAGTTCACATATGTTTTATTGAATAAATCACAACTGGCTGGTTTGTACATCCTGCTAAGTCATAAAACCATGTCTTTCAACACACCGTGGAGGAATTTACAAAATCAAATTACACTATGGTTTAGGGTGATGTGTGCATCCAGTCACAGTCATTTTGTTTTCTTCTCTAATAAACACCATTGTCCTTTGGAGTTTAACAAGCCAAACCAAGTGGAACTTCCCCCCATAACTGTTACCAGAAGTTTTGAAAAAGTGTTCAGAAATCAAGTGGAAATATGTTCTGTAGGCCAGAGGTCTTCTTTTTCAGGCCACAGAACCTGTTAGTTAAAAAAAAATCCCAGAACTCCTGATCAAGAAGCAAAGCTCTATTGATAGAAATGGCTGTGTTCGTTTGAGTGGACATTTTTATTCACCCTTAGTCTCTCATGGAACCCCATCGAGTTTTTGTGGAACCCTAGAGTTCACTTTCAAAAACCATACCTTAGGGAATTAAAAGAGAGATGTTTTGTCTTAGTTGTCCAGCAGCTCCTGCACTAATGTCCATGACTATGGACATTTCTGCTAACACGGAAGCTATGAACTTTGTGACTTATTCATTAAAACAAGGGAGATACTTGTTCACCTGCTCCATACCTATTAGCCTGGCAAGTTCACAAAGCCCCCATGGTATGTGAACCGGCAAGACAGCATTGTGTGTCTCTTGCAAGGCGATGTTACACAGGTGGTCGGAGAAGCGGCACAGGCATTCTGTCACGCTTGCGTTGCACAGATTGAGCAGCACGTTCAAGCCCAGGGGCTTCAGAGAGGTTAAGTGCATTTGCCAGTTGGAATCATCAAACTGGATGCAGGAAGGATTCTGCTGGTCTTGAGACAGGCTCAGCATTTCCAAATGGTAATCGCACACAAAGTCTTCAGCCTCACAGGCTAACCCCTCGCTGTCACCTTCCACCTAGGCCAGTAATAAAGACAGGCCTGATCAATTCTAACAGGATTTTAAAAAATGTATATCTCATCACGGATCAATATTAGAGCCAAACGGCTATAGTGCTAGAGAAGATGCCAGCCACTCCTTCCCTTATACGTATGCATCTGTCTGTCTAAAGTTTCTAATCATAGGCTACACATACCCATTAAGGCTCTTCCATGTAATTATTTAGTTCCCAGAACAATACTATTCTTTCATATTAGAAAGCAAGACTCAGATATAGAGCAAACTATCAGAGGATCTGTGAAAACTGCAGAAAAAAAATTAAAATAAAAAGTTGAGTGGTCAGTTTAACTCTCTTTTCAGACTGCATGATTTTTACATTCAGTCATTCTTTCATTCTCCAGAGCTCCTGCTGTCATAGTTCTCTGGAGAATAAAGGCAGCACATTAAGTCAAAAGACATATGGGAAACTGGCTCAAGAGCCTGAAGAAAGTTCTTTCTAATTGGATTTTAAAGGAAGACAAAAATGGCAGATAGCGTTGTTTAACGAACTGAACAAACTGGTTCTTATTTGACTTTTCAGCTGTTTACTGGACATGGCTCAGCTGTAACTGTGGAAATAATAGGACATGTAAATGTACCTGTACTCCCCTCCTCTGGCCTACAAAGCTGAACATGAAAGTATTGGTTCCACAGGTTAAGCTTTTACATTTGTGGTTTTGTATATGAGAGAAAATTAAGAGAATCCAGGAACTGCAGCCTATATGTTACTTAAGAAACTTAAACTGGGAGTCACATTGTTGAAGTTAACCAAAATGACCACCAGTCACAAATGAAAAGGTTAAATAACCATGATTCAGAAGTGCTTCAGAGTCCATGCAAACACAGCACCTCTCCGTGCCTTTAGGCTTCTACACAGGCTGAAAAAAGATGCTGCTACTTTAATGGGTCATCTCATTAGAGGAGCTGAAAAAAGAGGTGGCTGCTATAATGACTGCAGAGGAGTGGTGTACTCACAAGTACCAAAGCATTTCTGAATAATTTTTGAAGCATGCACAACCCAAGTAAACAGTTCCCTTCTAGCATGCTCACCACAATTCTTTCTGATTTTTAAAACCCCTTCTAAGATGGGAGTTCCCAAATATTTCCCAGGCCCTCACTGGTCTTTATCCTCTATTATACACCCTAGCCTCAGATCCCAGATTCCTCACAATCTAGTGTCTTATATCTCCATGATGGAAATCCCCTCTGTGTAATTTCAGCATGGGGCAAGGAGGGCAGTACTCATACTGGTATCCCCCTTCCTCTATATCCATGTTTTTCAAACTTGGCAACTTGTGTGAACTTCAACTCCCAGAATTCCCCAGCCATGGTTGAAAACACTGCTGTATATACTCCTACTGGCATTCTCATCTGCACGAAATGAAGACCATGGGCCAGCAGTGACCCACCTTCATTACCTGAATTGGCTCCTCCTCTCCTCCTTCAATGTCTTTGCTGAAGCTCACATTAGATCCCGAAGGGTGCTTGCTGCGGCCTGCTGGCTTCTTGTGAATCTGAGTATCAGAAGACTTGGGAGTATTGCTGGTGGACCACTCAGCCCTGTCTTGTTCATTGCTGATGCGAACCACATCCGACAAGGGCCCTGAGAGCAAAGCATCCCTTTCATGAGGCTGTAATACAGCATAAGTAAAAGAGGTAAGCAGAAAACCCCTGCAAGACGAAACCAAAAGGTGGACTACTGTAGATATTCACAGATAAGCTGAGAATTTTAGGTCCCAAAATACATCCCAAAAAATCAGGTTGGGCTTATCTGAGGATGGGCTAATCTGCGAGTATATACGGTAATACTTTTTAAAAGTATCTGTTTCTCCCATATATACTCGTGTATAAGCCCATCCGTGGATAAGTAGACCCTCGAATTTTTAACCAAAACATCATGAAAAATATGAGTCGGCTTATCCGCAGGTGGTGCACTTTTCACGGTATTTTGGTTAAATATTCAAGGATAGGATTATCCACAAAAAGGCTTATATGCAAGTATATATGGTACAGTATATTACTTAATAACCTCATGAGAATGGAAGGCTCATTTTATTATCCTTCCAAATGAACTTCCTGTTCATGTTCATGATCTGTATTTTCAGGAAAAAGGAGTGTTATTAAGAAAAGAGTTCTTAATTCTTATTCCTTCAACATCCACCTGCAAAGAACGTGCTTTTGGGCTCTTGTGGACTATAATCACACTGGAAAAACAAAACAATTGTCTGGTAGGTTTAATTAGTCTTTAATTCTGGAATTCTCTCCTACTTTCTATGTTGAATTTGGCAGAGGTAGGAATATGATATTATTACTAATTATATGAATAGGAACTCTTATCTTGTATACATTTATGCTTTGTACAGAAACATCATATGCACTATTCACACACACACCTGAAATATATTACATATTTTGTGCATAATTTAATTTCATAAAATAGGTTCTCTCTCTCAACAGCTCATGCTGTGTTTATTCTATTAATCTTCAAAGGTGCTATAAAATTATTTGCTCCAGATTTCCTTAAATAATTTAGACTGCTCATGTGGACTACTTGGATGAAAGAATATGTCCCCTAAGGAAGCTATTTTATAGATATAATTTAACTGCAGAATTTGAACCATGCATCTGCAGTGTTTAATTGGCTTTACCTTGCAAATTAAACAAGGGTCAGGAAGACCAAGACACAGCTTAGAGCACCCTGACAGAGCATCCTTTGTGGGCCCATCCCTCACCTCTTCATCCATTTCTGGGTGGCAGAAGGAACGTGTGGAGAGTTCGTCCGTCAGATCTTCATGGCTGCTATGAGGAGGCTCCACCTTGCCACTAAAGAACAAAACCGTCTCTGGACTGGGATTAGGCCAGGACAGAATTCCTTGCTTATCCACACAGCAGAGCACCTAAAAGCAAGCCCAAGACACCTGACAACACCCCAGAGATATACAATAAACTACTGGGCAAGGCTATGCCTGAATCCGCGAGCCAGATAAATATCAGTCACAACATCCCATCTTTTAAGCACAATGGAAGACAGAAGCAAGGCCATTTCCAAACCGCCTTCAATCCCTCAAGACTTTTTTCTCGATGCTCTTGAGGGATTCCCCTCAATTCTCTTAGCAGGTGAACCTGCAGATGCCATGGTAAAATACTTTAAAGCTGAGGAAGGAATCCATGGTGAGATTTCAAGGCCCAGCTCAATGAGAGACCAGCTAAGGCCAAGAGGAATGACAAGAGGCAACTGGTGGTGTCCTTTAGAACTCTTAGCCATCTTCTATCACATTTCATGTTTTGGACAGGAGTGAAGGCTCTTGTGAAGGATAGGTAGAAAGTTAGACCCAAGAATAGTAAAATAAAATGTTCTAAAAGCTCAAAACAAGAAGTGCATGTCTACTGCTCATTTGCTTTTTATTGAAAGCTCAGCTTTATTATTTTTTTTCTACCTAGCCAAAATAAAAGAGTTTGCCAATCAGTAGCAACTTGACATCTTGGGTCCTCAATATAAAATCAATCTCACCACATTTCTGAAGCATTATCTCATCAATGTCTACCTAACATGAGAAATATTTGGACAGATTTTAGAAGAATTGTTTTTAACAATAAACGAAAGTAACCAATGAGCCACATGGCAGAGAACTCTATGCTCATTTTTAGAGTTCTTCTCACAACCATACTTACTGTGACAGATCCCAGGCTGTGAAGCAAACTAGAGGTGAAGGTGAGCGTTGGAGATTTGCCCTTCAGAACTCGCAGGAAGTGGCTCCAGATACAACGTATCATTTCCTACCAAAAAAGCCATAAGAACTGGAGTCAACTAAATGAGGAAGAATGACAAGTTCAAATAGACTTTATACAGAAATATGGTCATTTCCAGAAAGACAGGACTAGTAGCAAGTTGCAGTTTAACATTTCAAAAGAAATAAAGTATAGAATCCTGTATGTAAATCAGATCTCAAGTGCATGAAAAAGCTTGTTGGGAATGTCAACTTGAAATATGCACAGGAAGTAGGATTTCAATTCAGAGTTCTTTCTATTTTAATTAAATGTTTTGGTTTCTTGTTTAATTTTTTACTTTGACAAGTACACATCTAAAAAAAAATTGAATTTTAACAAATACATATCTAAAAAAATTACACAGAGAGAATTCTGAATTTCACTTTAGATTCAGTTTTGTAGAGCAATTCTGAAGAGGATTATCCAACCTGGGATTTTTTAAAAAAAACGTAGGTACATCATCCCCCATTACGTTAATTTTGTTAAAAATATGTGGCAAACAGATGCTAAAAAAACAGGTCTTTTGTCTAGTGTAGTGGGACTCATATGGCTACATTATTGCTAGGATTCTACTTTCCACCTGTACCATGGCCAGAATTCCACTTAGAATGATAGAATTAGAAGAGATTATTTAGCCCATTAAGTTCAACCCATGTTCCATGCAGGAATCCAAACTCAAGCATTCCCAAGAAAAGGATATCCAGCCTTCACATGAACATATCAAGCAAATGGGAGCCCATTACCTCTCTCCATAATTGCTTCCACTGTCAAACTGCTCTTACTGTTAGGCAATTTTTTCTAAAATTCAATCTGAATCCATCTTCCTGTAATCTGAATCCATTATTCCATGCCCTGAACTCTGGAACAATAGGGAACAGGTCTTGACTTTCTGTGACATCCCCTCAGATATGTGAAAGCGCTATCATATTTCTTCCTCGGTCATCTTTTCTCAAGGCTAAACATGCAGAGTTTCTTCAGTCTATCTTCTTGTGACTCAGAAAAATGGAAGAAACTTCTAGCTAAGTTGACTGCATTTCTTTAAAAAAAAATAAACATGGGAAAAGAAAAGCTATATTGAATAGAAGCCTATCAGCACTGACAGGAGATTACCCAAATCTCTTTCTCTCTCTCTCTCTCTCTCTCTCTCTCTCTCTCTCAACACGCAGTACTGTTTCAGAACACAAGAGATTGCTCCAAAGGATTAAAAAAATAGACACCAGTTCATCATCACCCACCTGAATTGATGTAACACAACACAACTAAATTTGCCCACCAATGCTACCACTTCTTGGGCAATCATTACTGAATTCAGTGGGCAATCCATGTTGCCTCTTACTTTAGAGAGAATAAACCAGCAAGTTCCACAAATGAACTGTTTCTTGATTTGTTAAAAGTCTGGTTTTTGCAGATAATGGTAAAGCAGAGACATTTTGTTTTCTCAGTTTAGATGGCATTATGATGAAACCTGAACATCTAAGAGAGAACAATCGAAGAGATTGATGTAATGAATGATAGAGGTTCGGACCCCATCAGTTTATAACCTATAGACCACCTGGATGAACTTTGAAATTCTGTGACCCATTTGTTCCATCTAAGTTCATAAAAGTACACAGTTTCTCATATTTATGTTTCTTAAATCTGATTCTGACACACAGATATACAGTATGCTGTCCAAATTCCTATGATGCTTTCCAGTCCCTTGGACCATCTGTCAGTTATTTTCACCAAGATAGACAAGTGATGTGAATTCTGTGCTTCCTTACAATAAACTTTTGAAAAATTCTATAGGATTAAATCAAATGCCTTTTTGTTCTCAAAAATCAGACGAAACTGGTATACTGTGGGCATCCACTGTAGGGAAGGGCAGATAGAAAAGGTGTGCAGTAAGCATGCAGACCATCATTGTATAGCTAAATGAAATTGCCAACAAGCAAAAGGAACAGAAAATAAGAATAAGAGGCCAAGCAGTTTGCAACAAGAGAGGATGAACTGTACAGAAGAACACAGAACAGGATACAAGTCTGGTCAATAAAATAGTACCTGGGAAGATACCATCTCTGTGTAGCTACTGAGTGTGTCCTCTGAGAACTTAGCCAGCTGCAGCAAAAAAACAAACAAAACAAAAAAAAGGTTACTATCAAGATATTAGGAAGTGATGCATAAGGAAAATCCTTTTGAAAATCCTTGTCACCACTAAGATACATGAATGAGAAAGAGGTTCTCTTAGGCTATGCTCTACATGAAAAATATGCTGCCTCAGCTATTCTTTTACAACTTAAGAAATCAGCCCAAAAGAAACAGTCTTCTTTTTGACTATCAAAAGATACTGAGGGACATAGGAACTTAATCTTGGACTAATATTAAGATATAAAATAGCTTTTGGTCAAAAGCAAACACATTATCAAATTAAAAATGAGCAAAGGTAATCAAGATAGGTGTAAGGTGTAACACAGGGTGCAGCATCAAGTAGAAGGTGATCCAGAAGAAGACTTGAAGAGGAAACCAGTGAGAGAAGTTGAAGACAAAATTAAAGAGATGGGGAGAAGAAATAGAAACATGCAGACTGGGAGAACAAATAGCCCAAATCCAACCCGCAGACAAAGGGAAGGCAAAGAAAAGAAAAGAAAGGGGCCATATAAACCAAGAGGACAGAAGCATGTAATTGTGCTAGATGATTCTGGAGGTAAAGAGTTACAAGAGACAGTGCTACTCTAAGTCAAAATGGAGTGGAAAAGACCCAATTAACCTTTCAGATGACAAAGAGCAATGATACAAGTCTACATTTGGGATCTAAGCATATTGCCCAAAGAGGCAAAAATTCTTGGACTCAGGGATAGAGAAGGGAAACACTGAGAACATGAGCACTGAGGCAAATGATGGGAGGCTGGAGAAAGGAAGAGGAAAATAAGGACATCAAGCTTCACATGCCTATAGCAAGCAAGCGGAGATGGAAGCAGAAGGAATGGAAGAAGCAGAACAGGAATGAACAGGAAAAGCAGAGAGAAGCAGGAATGATATAAATCAACTGACAGTTGAATTTACACAACCAAGAAAAAAGTTACTCCTGTTATTTCTAAACCCCATGAGTTCTGCAACTATAGAAACATATATAATATCTAGCATTCACTAGAGAGATCAGACAATTAAGAATCAAAAGGCCACTGCAAGCTAAAATAGAGGGTACACAAACTTACCAACTACCTGCTACAGAAGCTTCTGGAGATCCTGGTCTCAAAAGAGTTGAGAACTGCAACCAGCAGATTGTCTATCAAGTCTTCTGATCATTCCCATTTTGTTAATTCTCACAGCCCAATCCAGTTCCAGTTTTGCCCCTCCCTCCCTTTGACTGCTCCCTCAGGAATACCTCCAGTTTCAAAGATTTACAAAGAAAAAGCAGGGAAAGGGAAAGAAGGAGCACAGCATCTCCCTCTCTCAGGATTAAACGGTGTTTGTGAATTCCCATCCAGAGATCTCTTTGCCCAGTCCATCCTCCCACCACTCTTTACTGTTGAATACCTACCAAGGATGTGGGGGAAGCTTTGCTCATCTGGGCTAGGACCCTGGCTTCGCCAAAGGCTGTGGCAAGGATCCATAGGACTGGAAACAGGAGTGGGAGGATAGGCAAGACACCATTAACCTGTAACGCCATTCCAAGTCACAGTGAGTACAACCACCTTGCATAGCTAAAGATGTAGTACCTCCCCAGAAATTCACAGATGACCAAATGCTCATAAAGACATTATTTAGATGTCCAAGAAGCATCCTATATGTATCCTATAAATACATATACAGAAAACATAAACATGAATAAAGGAAAAATGCAAGAAAAGGTAAATACAGGCAGAATCTCAAGAGCCTTAAACCCCATTATATATCTCCATGAAAGACTTATCCATGTTTACTTGTACATCAGCAGAACTAGAATCACAAACTGGGGCTGGCAATAGGCCCAAGGTGTCATTGTTTCCTGAAGCTGGAATCTCAGGACATAATATAAAGGTATTGAACTTGCTTCTCAGGAAGGCCTGGACAGACGTTATATTGCCTTCCCTTGAATGCCCTCTTTCTGCTCCCCCCCCCCAAATCAGGAGTCAAAAATCAGAATGCAAAATAGAGGCAAAGTATGTTCTGCTTCCTCCAAAGTTCTTCAACGAGTCGAACGGCTGCATTCTGCACTAGCTGAAATGCCAATCTCACTTTGAAGTGCATCGCTAATGAGCAGAGATTAATAGTGGGGCCTAACACATACAAAAGTATGACCATCACATAAGTATTTAATAGTACCCTTTTTTGATAAATGAGAACCAAAACCAGTTTGGGGAAAATAAGAGCACAGATTTCTTCACCTGAAGCTGAAGAAACATGTACTGCCAAGAGACTCTTCTATCAGCCAGGAAAAAAAACCGCATGGCATTGGTGATCAGGAAGCCAAGCTGCCATTTAAGAAAAGGAAACAACATTCAGTTGTCAGACTCCCACCCATCCATATCAAGCATAATTATTCTTTGAAAGATTACACAGTGCCCAGATTTGGATGAACCAAAGAAACTAGAGCACCCATTACACAGATAGATTGATTCATTTTATTTGCCATTGGTTTAAACACAGAGATGACACTGAGCCTGAGAATGCAGGTTTTGCCATTTTCATTACATGTATTAAGTTGACAAGAAATGTTCTGAAAAACAGTGCTCGAGGCAATGAGCACTTAAAAATGCCAAACATCAATGTAATTAAGATGCATCAGTAAAACTAAGGAAACCGCATTTGCCAGTTAAAACCTGCTTCAGCAAACAAGTTAGCTTGAATTCCAAATACTTCTGTGGATACAAGTCCTTTTGTCCTCCAGCACAGATAAGGGCTGGGCTGGTTCTCTTGGGAGCAGCTGCTGAAAAGACCCTGTGCTGGAATGATTCCCAAACAGTCTCCAATGATAGCGTGACAGACAGAAGGATCTCTCATCTAGACCTTACATTTCAAGCAAGCTTATATGTCATTTTCCAAATAAAAAGTTTTAAATTGTGCTTGGAAAGGACCAGTAGCCACTGAAGTTATTTTCCCTGGAACAGGTCTCCATCAATATTTTAGCTGAGGTTTGCAAACATGTTTTAAAAGCAGGCTTACACAGACCATATTACGGTAGTCCAAACAAGAGGTCCCTATGTCAGGCACTGCTGTGTCCAGATCAGACATCTTAAAGAATGGACACTATGGATGTATTGGCATTAGCTGTGCTCATGTATTCCTATCTTCCTTCAAAACTTGGATACTCAGTACACCCATCTTGGCTAGTGAGACCGAGAGGGAAACAGATGGGCCACCTTAGGGTTTAGTCAAGATATCTCCTCTTCTGTGTTGGTCTATGACTGTAACAATTCATTCTCTCTTCTCTCTCTCTCTCTCTGTCCCCCTTCTGCTCCATCAATTTTGTCTAGTTTTCTTCTGTACACAAACAAAATATTTCCTCCTATTTCTACAAATGAATACTCAAGACTTGCAAACATTAATCAAGGATCTATTACAGGGGTTCCCAACCTGGGGTGCCTGCACCCCAGTGGGTACAAGATGGAATGTCAGGAGGTGCGACAAAGAGTGGCTTATGTCCCTTAGGGACGAGTCACGGGTCATCAGCCACCAGCTGCCAGTGTGCCTTTAGTACCACATCTTCAGATGTGATATTACTTTTTTGTAGAGGGTGTGAACGTTAATCAAACATTTCCTAGGGGTGTGGGGCATAGAAAAGGTTGGGAACCATTGATCTATTAGAAGTGATGAAAACCGTCACTGATCCAACTTGACTAGACCCAAACCGAAGAGCTGCTTCTTACAACTAATCAGACATACCAGAACAACAGGAACAGCAAACTTCAGCATCACTGACTGTACTGTGAATCTCTCATTATCTAGAGCAGTCACAGGCCGGGATAAACCCATGTCTAAACATAATCTGAAACAAACAAACAAAAAGCCACTGAGGATCTTACAGTGTCAATAACGTATTACCTTTTTATGACACATGCCAACTCTGTACTCAGCAAACTTCTGTTACGCTTTGCGAAAAGAGCAGTATCCAAGAATCAAGAATCAAATTGTCAGATGATAATACAGAGTTGATGGAATTGGACGGGATAAACATTTTGTAAATAAAAAAATAAATATGTACTATAAGCATAACCCTTAATGACTATGGTGCATTCATGTGGCAGAGTTCTGACAGACTACATATCATTCTGCCACAAAACAGACCAGAAATACCAGTAAAATACTATCCGAGACTTGGGAGCAGACGTGAACTTACCGAACATTGTCAATCACTGGTGTTTTTGTGACACGAAAGAGTCGAAACATCTGAGGGTTCTGGGGTCCTTTCTTCAGCTCCCCACTGGGGGAGGGTGGGGGAGAAAAGGGAGGAAACAGATCTCCTGGCTCTAAGACAATATGTTCATCATCCTGTTAGAAAAAGATGAAGCAGTTTCTCAAAAGCTACTAACAAACAGGCAACTGAAAGATCTTACTGAAAGTTCAGGCTTCTTTAAGCAACTAACAGCAATTCATCTTATTTTACTAATACATAAAATGTACTGTTGCTTGGCTGACACAATAGTTCTTTATAGCATTATTATTTGAACCCTGGTTTTTTACTCACAGAACCTTCAAGGCAGCTGACAATAACAAATTAACCATACTTCTTAAAAAATAAAGAGATAAATGCACAATTAATTTAACTTAAATTGAAAAGACCTGGCCCAGCTGAAAGGCAATGGCAAGCATTTGTTATTGTTTTAAATCTGTTCTTCCCATTACAGAAGGAAGTCATTTTGTCACAAGCTCTATAAGCTGATGTTTTCTGAAATATTCTGTTTCCATTTTTAAAAGAAATGTCTAATTGGGGCCCAGTTAGGAGGAAATTTAAGGACATTCCTAATACTCATGTTTATATAGAAAAACATTAAACACTTTGAATCAAAAGAAACCCAGAATCAGACTTGGACATTCCAGGTTTGAGTTTCAGCACAGATTATTGTCTTTTACTGATACATCAGTACTTCTTATCATCCTTGCATCAAGAAGAAAAAATTGAGTTACCTTAATCCCTCTAAGAGAGGTGAAGGATTCCTGTCCTGGCCTCAGAGCAACAATATCACCTTCTACCAACAAGCTGACTGGGAGGTTGACAAGGTGGCCATCTCTATAGGCCCAGTGGAGTGACCAGGATGGGGCAAAGGGCATGTGAAGGTCAGGGTACATGGTGTTTGTCCAGATAAGTTCTTTACTATCTTTTAAAGCATCTGAAAGATCAGATTAACAGAAAATGGTTATTAAACAAGCAGCAATGGTAGAAAAATAAAGATATCAAACTGATATATCATTGTTATATAAATACTGACTAAAGTAACAGGAAAAGTATTCCAGGAGGGAGGGAGGGAGGGAGGAGGAAATGTATAGGCAACACCAGAAGACTACCAGAAAATTAGAGCAAATAGATTATGAGTCTCCTTCCTTGCCTCTCTCTTGAAAAAAATGTCATTCAAGGTAAACAACACATATTGGCAGTCCGCTGCTGCAAATCATGTCCAGACTTCTCTTTCCAATGTTGTATAAATAATTCTTTTGGCCACCCTCCATGCATGAAGGGATTATTTGATGAGGTCCCATCCACTCAGGTCATACTCTAAACATTGAGCCAGATTTCAGATGCAGCAGGAATTTATTCTGAGTTCATCTTAAGGTCAAATTAAGCATGGCATCGATGGCATATGTCCATTTAACATACATGGTTTTCAGTATTTGCCTAGCAGTCTTCAAAGCCTAACTTTATCCTTCCAGTCACAGTATTACTTAACAAAACCCTCCTGGATCTGTTGGCATCCATGCCATTTTAGAGAAACTATATTCGTCTCAACCATGGCAAGCAGGGGTTATGCTCTCCCCATTTTCTGTTTCTCAATTACTCATTCTCCAGCATCTCTTACTCACACCTCCTAAAGCATGCATTTTAACGGCATCAGTGCAATTCATTACTTTAGTTCATGCTGCAAATAATCTGCTTGGTCTTCCTACAGATCTTGCAATCTGTAGCAGCAGTCCTTTTAGCTTTCTCTGTAGTGCACCAAAAGCCTCCACATTTGGATAGCTCTGGCAAGCAATATGTTTGTTCACAGGAGAAAGTACTGGGTGGAGTGGGGATGGAGGGAAATAAGGGAACAAAGACAGCAGCAGTGATCTGGCCAAGAGTCCTTATCAAGCTTCATGTGTTTTAAGATTATCCTCAGCCCATCAATATGAGACATTCTTCTCTATAGTGGCAGCCTGACTTCAGAATATCCGGCCACAGGAAGTATGCTTGCTGCCAATGCTGCATTATTTTTGGCGCTAGGTTAAAATGTATTTATTTGCCCAAGCATTTTAAATTTCAAGCTTATATGTTATTTGGTTTAAATACTTTTTATGCTTCTCACTGTTACAGTCTTAGACAGCTCTTGATGCTTAGCCTTTATTTCCATTTCTGTAGCACTTAATATCTGATATTGGGGCATATGACCCCAAATACTTTTTTCTGAATGAAGACACCCTTTACAAGCGTATAGAATAAAAAAGCAAAAAGTATTTCCTTCACTGTCTTAGAATGTAATTTACAGGATACTATGGCAACACTACTGTGACTGGAATCAGAAAAAACAGAGGATACCTCCATATATATTTGTGTGTGTGTGTGTATGGTTTATATGGCCACCCATCTCACAACTATCTCTGATGAGATGCTGTCAGAAGAGGGAGAACGAAATCTAACCAAATGCCTGGTTCAAATCTGTCATGAAAACATCAGAAAGATGGAAGGGGGGAAAGACTGTGGCAATGCTGGAACACAAAGACAAAGGAAGAAAGTAGAGGAACATCACTCTTGGACATGGTTACTATATGAATGTTCTGGAGAATTATCTACTGCTAATTAAGAATAGATTATTTTTCAGACAAAAAAAATCAGAGAGCCTGCATGGTGTCGGACTATTAGTAAGGAGATCCAAGTTCTAGTTCCCACTTACAGCAGCTCTCTAGATGTCTGTGGGCCAGTCTCTCTCTCTCTCTCTCTCTCTCTCTCAGCCTAATAAACTACCTCACAGGGTTGTTCTTGTGGAGAAAAAATGGGAGGAAGGAACATTATGTACATGTCATGAGCTCCTGAATGAAAAGTGGGACATAAATCTAATAAATAACAAATAATAAAATAAATGGCAAAGGCTCTAAGATCTGCTTTTGGAAAATCTATATAAGATAACAAAAAGAATGGAGATGGAGGAGGAGGAGGAGGAGGAGGAGGAGGAAGAGGAGGAGGAGGAGGAGGAGGAGGTGGTCTTACCATTTATTCTGCTGATGATTTTCCGAAGTCTCCTCTCAACTTCCCAGCGTTTCATCCTCTCTTGCCGTCCAATCACAAAAAGGTCAAGTAGCACCAGGAAGAACAGTGCCAAGGCATTTACGATTTCTGAACCTTCACTGTTTAAAGCAAACACTGGACGTTCTAAGTAGCTGAATGAACTATGGCCAGACACAGAGCAGGTTTGATTCCTACCTATAAATGCCAACAGGAGTCAGCAAGGAAGACTCTGCTGTTAGCCCAAGAAGGATTTACACCTCCTTTTCGTTCAAATCATGCAACCATAGCAGGAAAGTAAGTGAGATTATAAGACATAAACAATAGATTTCTCTTCAGTTCTCTCAGGGCTAGCCAACCATTAGAGAAAGGCATTTGTCTCAGTCAGCTGTTCATAAAAGGATGGGAGGTAACAGAGTTGTATGTGCATCCCATTGCTTGCTAACAGCAATAAAACAAAATTAAACTGCCAGTCTGACTGACTTCTGAGTACCTTATCTTTTACTATTTTACCCTTCACTTCAAGCCACAAAGCATCTTGGGCTGGTGCTGCTCAGGTTCCTGGAAACTGAGAAGGCCTGGGGGAAGCCCATATAGCTAGCAGCCCTAATGATGGCTCTGTATCTCGGCTATAATAGGCATATGATCACAAATGCTTCACAATGAGTCTCACAGCCTTTCTCAACCAGGGCAGCCCCTACATTGGTGGACTGCATCTTCTAGTGTTCTCCAGCCACCACAAGAATTCTGGAAGTTGAAGTCCACGTGTCTGGACAGAGTCCTGATTAGATAAAACTGATGTTATACATCCTTTGTTCAGCTTGGCTACATTGAAAAACCCTGCCTTATAAAACATATGAGGCTTATGAAGATGACTCTGCCTTCTTCCACAACTCTCTTGCTTATTCTTCCCTTTTCTTTTTCACATGTTTTCTCCAACTCACCTTAAATAGAACTACGGTAACAGTGATTACCCTAGCAAAGAGATTCTTAGTGCATCTTTCAGGGAGCTATCAGCTGACAAGTGACTTTCATGCAATTTATAAAGTTCTTCAAAGGAAATAATATGAGATTTTTGGTTCTTTAAAGAATAAAGCTGCCCAGCAATTTAACAACATGTTTGCTAATCTGAGGGGAAAAAACCAGCAACACTATAGAGATTCTCCACATGTATTAAATTTTTCAAATCTCTGGGTTGCAAAATCCTTCTCAAATTCTTTGATGAATCTGGATCAACAAAGACACCATATATTTAAAAGGTGGAATTTTAGTGCGGGGCTGGGCCACTTATGGTTCTCCAGATGTTGCTGAATATCAAATCTCATTAGTTCCAAGTTGCATGGATAAAAGTCAGACATGATGGGAATTCTCATTCAACAGCAAGGAGAGGGCTAGGGGTGCCCCTCCTCTGTCCTAAGCTGACACGCAAATTGTTTGTGAGTTATGCTCTGATCTGCAGTTTAACAATATGGGCAATGTGTAAAAGTATTCTCCTGAGGTGCATTTAAATATGTAAATCAGCTTCAATCATGTGGCTCATAATCTAACTCTACATGGCAGAGCTCTCAAAGCCAGGTAGGCTC
Source organism: Python bivittatus (assembly GCF_059951505.1). NCBI lineage: Eukaryota > Metazoa > Chordata > Lepidosauria > Squamata > Pythonidae > Python > Python bivittatus. The sequence goes on along the minus strand of NW_028277035.1, from coordinate 1,923,363 downwards.
CTTATTATAGTTCTGGATTTGATGAAATTCATCAGCTAAAACAGCTTTAGTCCTTTGGCTGCAGCACTAGGAAAAGTCATGACTGTCAATATTTCTTTGAATAAGCATTTTAAAAGGGACATAAGATTCTTTCAAGGCTAGGCATTGGTGGCCCCAGGACTCTGTACCAAACTAAATGTCCACCCATGATTTTGAAGCAAGCTGAAAACATTCTCCATAGCAGTCTGTCAAAAATACTTGGGTGAGTTTCATAAGCATGAAGGCAGCCAACAAAGGGGAATAAAGTATGACGTCTTAAGAGTGATTAGGCAGTTGCACAGCCATATCACCAATCCTGCTAACTTTCAGCCAATAATCACTTGGTCTCCTATGAATCCACCCACATGCTTAAATCTTAACAGTTTTTATTCCATGTCCAACCATTGGTGCAAGGCAAAAGCAAGAGTTTTGGGGTAGATGTTGGGTTCATACTGTGGAAAATGTAAAATATATACGATAATGATATAAATAAATAATTTCCTTTGAAGAATCCATTATAACTTTAACACACACACACACACACTCACACTCTTCCTATTGTCACCAGATCAAGGTATTATTATTATAATGTGTTTTCAACCTGCCTGGAAATGTTCATGGGTTTGATAATGATCCAGGCTGAATTTGTGTGAATTTTAAATTATGATTATGCAAAAAAGAAAAAAAAACAGGTTTATGGTTTTCCATAGAATATCAGCAGTTTTCCAATATGAACTGAAGGGTAAGAAAATTCATAGATACTTTACCTTCCTTGTGGCTGGCTCCCATAGCAGCAGAATAGTAGCAGCATAGTTAAAAGCATCAGGGATGCCCCTGGCCAGTGAAAACAGGAACAACGGTTGCCATGATGTAGGAAACTGGCCTTCCATACTTCCTACAAAAGGACAAGCATAAGGAAAATGGCTACATTCACAATTGGAAACTAGACTTTATTATCTGACTGCCAAGAGCAAGAGAACAATAGTGAAAATAATTTTCACTGGACAGCAAGGATTGTACATACAAGATTCTTGTCATCCATATTCCATACTTGATTGATAGATAGATGGATGGATGGATGTTCATGAACCCTATCTACAAAGAATGCCTAGTTCTTTGTTATGGCCTCTCAACAATAAGAAAGATCATGGAAAACTGTCACCCTGGAATTATTACTTTTCCTTCCCTGAACAGTAAAGGTTACTAGCAACCAACAATAAATCCAGAAATGGCTCTAACCATAAAAAAAGTCATTCCAAATCGAAGCTTGACATTCAATTTTCCCCTAGACCCCATGGTGGCCTAACCCTCATCCCAGCTGCCCCCTACTGCTGAAATCAAGTTTTTCACTTCCCTGAACACCAAAAATCACTCGCAATCAAAAAATAAATTGAGAACTGCCTTTAAGCACAGAAAGTTATCCTCAAATCCACACATTTAGATTAAAGGTAGACAAGCCATATATAAGGAGTAGTGACAGGGGAGTAGTGACAGGGGAGGAAGGTGGGCCTCTTGTGTCAGGGTACCCACCAACCTGGTAATGTTCATATTCTTTCCCAACTACTGCCAGTTTCCTTCAGCTTCAGAGGACTGAATTTGAATGCTGATTGCCCACAGGCAAAATGGACTGGAAACTAACTGTCATATTCCAATGTTTGGTAATGGTTTGTGTTTTTACCTTGAGCTTATTGAGTTGATTTTTTAACCTGACATCTTTTATCGTTTTTCCCAATTCTTTTATATATATGTTTCTGTTTTTATGCTTGGTAGCAGCCCAGAGTTATCTGAATAAGATGGGTGGCCATATAAATTTCTATAATTAATTAATTAATTAATTAATTAATTAATTAACAACCTTGCTTTCCTATGTGGACTAGAATAAGTACACTTGTTCAAAGTTTAAGCTTTTGCCTAAAATGCACATGTTCTTAAAAGAAATATAAAAGCATGCAAAACTAAGAGAGATAACTTCACAAAGTTGCAATGCTTACCTTCCATGAAATCACTTTCTTCCTTTCCTTCTGATGTCCTTCCAGCAGTGTTGATAGCTGGTCTCTCAGAATAGTTAGGGCTTTTGTTGTGGTCAGACCCAAATTTGCAGTCATTTCATCCTGAACAGCAAAAGGCAAATCTAATATTTCTTCACAATCTTTGCTACCAAGTTATGTGTCATCTTCTCAACCAAGTTAGGTATATTTAGCAGTTACCTGTCTCCTCAAAGAACTGATGTATCCTTGTCCATGATAATACTGTATCTTTCAAAACACAAGCAGTACCGCAGCTTAGACTCTCTATTCTCTTTTTTTTCCCCTATGGTTATTCACTTTTCAAAGTATTAGGAAAGGGGGAAATTTCCTACTTTTCTTCCTATTTATTCCTAAACTGTACTTCAAGCTTTCTATCTTGATCCCTGATTTCATCTCAGTAACAATGCCACCCCATCCAAATTAATGAGATTTCATCTTTCAGTGTCTTGTAGTGCATTTGATTTATGTTAACCTCATTATTTATATAAATCAAACATTATGCCAATTTTCAAAGCAGGCCAACAGATTCCTTAACATTCTAGGGAGATGCTCTAGCATAGCAGAAAAAAGAATACAAGGTAGTCTAACAAATCCAATATACTGTCTATTATCAGACTTCATTTGTCTCACATGAGAGAAACGTTCCACATATCTGGGGGACATGAGGTTGGTGAAAGCCACATTAGAAAATTCTCCTCTATAAACTCAATTTGAACAGGAGCTGCCAAGAAGCATTTCATTACAGGCTGAATGGTTAAGCTTCCCAGCAGTTCATGCCCATTTTCAAGACCTGGAGAGAAGACTGCATTTTGAATAGTCTACTTCTGAAACTAAAGTATCTTGAATGTGGATAATTTCCAATAATAGATAAATCCTGCTTGATCCATACATCATGGTAAATGTTAATATCAGTTTGGAGCATTCTGATATAGAAACCCTGTTCAAGGGGCAGAATATAGTTTGAAAACCATATCATGCTAAGATAAAAATAAACAAGTGCTGTAAGATTATGACTTAGTATTATATGCAGGGCTAAAATAAAGGTAAACCCTGGAGCTATGACAACTATGAAGGTGTTCGTCATGTCCCTGGTCCCCAGAAGATATATCTTTGAACTGATCTAGAGAAGACAGAGTTGCCAAGGACAGACCCAGACAACTGCTGAAGAAGGAGTATCTCAGACAATCAATATTCTTGTAGAAAAGGTTGGCTTTGACCAGCAAGCCAAACCATTTGAGGCTGCTGTCTCTTCTTCTTGCTCTGCCTTGTTCTTTTTTAGGAGTATGAAAATGCAAATCCCTCTGCAGTAAAAATGGACATGTAATAAAACAAGAAATTCTCATAGCACACAGGCACGATACTGCGTATCTGGCAGAACTAAGAATAAAGCCTGATGCAATATTCCTATTTGGCTAGCTCTAGGACTTAAATGATTGCTCCCTTCTTTTTTTAGAAGACAACCAGACTGCATCAACATTAAGGCAGATAAACATCATTCCCCTGGATTTACAATAAACGCAAAAAGAAAATGCAGGTAATGTTCCTAGCAGTCCCTTTTTGGGAATAGGACTTCCACAGGCAACAAAGGACTATAAGATCCTTGGGTCCACTCAGTTATATTCAGGCTTTAGCAAAGATTGTCTTGCATGGAGTTTCAATAACTCGCCTACCAGAAAGTAGCTATGAAACAAGATCCTTAAGTGGAGGCCACCAAGTCACATTACTAACATTCAGGTATAATGAATGGCTATAGGATGGTAATGTTTTTGATTCCAAGATTCTCTATCTCTTTTGCCATGCAATGCTTATCCAACAGCTCCAGGAGTAATTTCTTCTTGCATATTTTTTAAGTTAAATCTTTTACATCTTCTTCCTACAGTACAAGAATTATGACTCAAAGCATGCACATCAAGGCAAACTGTGCTTCTTCGCTCATTAGACTAATCACCTCTATATATTGTATAACTCCACTATTTCTCTATACTGTTCTGAACATGTAAAAATATTGCAAAAATCTCTTTCCCATGCATATGATTTTGGCTTCTGTGCATAACATGGGACATAGTTAATGCCAGTGTACAGGCCTTCCAATTTCCCAAACATGGGAATTTATGACAAATGGATATAAGAAACTGGAGCTGCCACAAATCTCTCAGATTTTCAGTCTGGAGAGTGCAGAAGTGACAGACTGTCTGATTATAATCATCAATAAAGGCAGATGACTTGTTTCCACTCTCATCTGGCAGTAAAAGGGCAACATCAGGATACTTCAGTTAGTTTTCTCTGTTACTGGGGTCAAACACTGTAGAAATTAGTGAAAGTTGGGTCTTTTAATTCAAGGGAAATTACCAAGTCCTGATGAGCATAATCTGGCTACTCTTCACTGTCAGTTAGTTTCTATTGACCTGGTTAACATATCATACAAAGATATGGTTTGTTAACTAGAAATAAGTCATAATTGGCTGGGTTTATTTTAATTTATTTTAATTTATCATGGCACTAAATGATAAACCATGGTTTATAAACCCCAGTGTCTGAGTTCACACAGGACATTAAACCAACACAGATATATAGCATTTGTGGTCTTCTGGCTGAGAGATCAGTACCGCCTAGAGGGCCATCAGTTCCGCCTCTCCACAGCACTCCCTATCTCTATACAGTAAACTACTTGAACAAGAAACTGAGGGGGCCCAAAGTGCAAATATGAACAATGACTTTGAAGTTGTTTGAGTTTTTTTTTCCTACAACGTTTCTACCTCAATTTGATTTCCCTCTTCAGACCATGAAAACATGTACTCTGACCTCCCATGCTTACTTTCTCCTTCTCACATATTTAAGATGCAGGCACAACAAATTAATAATGTAAAGAGACCTAACTCTTACACACACACAGAGTTTGTGTTTACATTGGCTAACTATACAATTATACAATTAATCCATTTTCTGGGTTCACACAAGATACTGAATCATAAACTATCCAACCCAATGGGTTCACACAACCCATTAAGCACAAAAAAACCCTAACCTAGTAAAAACTAACTTATAGGCTGTGCAAATATATCTACTAGGTCTTTCACTGACCTGATTTAGTGGTTGTGCAAATCTAGCTGTAGAATACCTGCTGAAATAAAGTAATAAGTCCATAATTTGTCACAGCAGTCTATGAAAAAAGGTATTGTAGCCCTAATTTATTACTGTTTAGTGCTTTGATTCAGAAATAATTCCCCAGAGTCTGACTAAAGCAGCAACCCTCTGCTGAAGAAAAATAGAAAACAGCAGGAATTATAATAGAAAAGCAAAGTGGCAAAACTGTTCAAGACTGGTTCCAACATAAATCCAGCAAGTTAGAAAGAAAATGCTGAGTAGGACAATGCAATTGTGTTCCTAGCACTGGTGCCTACTGTCTAGTCTGTGTTTGTTTTCCAACATGGGAAGCAATCAATCATAGCTCAGCATTTGCCTCCTTCGCTTAACTGATGGGTCAAGATTAAATTATTAAATTTAGATTACAACCCTGACCCCAAATCTAAAGAAATATGTGGCTGAGAGAAAACAGACAACTGGCACCTACAGACTACACCCCAAAACAAAGCAACTGCAACCCATAATACTGTATGTGAAAATGCCATCTTATTCTATCAAGATACTATTGAAGACCACCTATGTATACATTGGCAGTGGTACAGGCTAATCAAGGAATTAGCAGGATGGTGCACAGACAAGTCGCTCTCATCCTGCCATCTGACTTTCTACCCCACATAGCAGCTCTGCGAAATTCCACTGCCCCAAAACAGGGGATGGTGGGAGTTCCTGCCCCAGCAGCCTTTCAGGATAGTTCCCAACTTCAGTGTAATAGGATGAGGTAAAGTTTTATTGGCTAAGCATAGCTAAGAAAGAAAGAATGAGAAAATGATAAACAGGCAGTGCAAGGGCACTTAAAGGAAAGAAGCACAGCAGAAAGAAATTTCATTTTTATCCTTTCTTAGCTTCCATTCATTCATTCATTCATTCATTCATTCATTCATTCATTCATTCATTCATTCATTCTGGTGTCTTCAAGTCAGTTTTTGATTCCTGGCAACTGCCTGGACTAGTCCCTGCAATTTTCTCAGCAATGTTTTTCAGAAGTGGCTTGCCATTGCCTCCTTCCTAGGGCTGAGAGAAAGTGACTGGCCCAAGGTTACCCAGCTAGCTTTGTGCCTGAGGGGGGACTAGAACTCACCATCTCCCGGTTTCTAGCCTGGAGCCTTAACCACTACACCAAACTGGCTCCCTTTCCATACCGGTGCACTCCAAAGGTCAGATATTTACATTATAAGGGCAAGGGGGGAAATAGAAAAGGAAGCTTATCTTAGTAGTGAAAGGGAGAGAAGAAAAGAAAAGGATAACAAGTAAACCTGATTGGCATTAACCATTTTTTATAAGAACCCCAACCCTAACTGTTGTTAGTATCAGCATGCAAGAGAACAGACAGGGAAAGACAGCCCATGTAGTCCTATGGCCGATTGTGATTGTTAACCAGTGTAACAAAGTATGAGAATTATTATATAATAATTAAATTACTATATGGTTTAGTCACCTTTGAAAATCTAAAGGAAGCTATCATTCCATAGCTAAAGTTTGTCTCAAGTTTATAATTTTTAAGAGGTCAACATACCTCCATATTTGCCCAATCAAGCTGGCAACATAAAGAATAGCTTATATGGCCATTTCTGATTATTTGCATCCCTCCAACACAGAGTGTCGTTTAACACTGCTTTATGGCCTATAAATCCAAGATATAGGTTTAGACCCCTCTACAGCAAGATACAGAAGGAGGAATTATTTCGACAAAAACTCCACACACACATACACACAAACACACTGATGCCAGTTATATAACTATTGGGAGACATCCAAAATAGTCCGAGTCTTCTTCACTGTAGAAGCAGATGTGTGTCACATTCCCCCTCAACTCCAGGCATTCAGGGAAATCTTTTGATAACTAATTAAGTCTGAAGACAGTGTTTTAGCTTGGTGAGTTGGGAGAAGTATTATTTTGTTTAAAACCATTGGTGTTAATGTTTTAGACCAGTGGTTCTCAATGTGGGCCCTATGGCCATGCCATATTTCTAAGGGGCACAGTAAGTTTCTGAGAGGTCCACCTAAATTTAACTGCTGGGTGTATGATCAATTTGTCATAATCCTCACATCTCATTCTCTGTGCTAATTTCAACAGCATAAATACTGACAATTATTATAGTTTACAATAAATATGTATCAGCTAACAGTGAACGTGATGGGGTCACCAGAGATAAATGAGGCTAAGGGGGGCATGAGCAAAAAAAGGTTGAGAACCCCTTATTTAGACAATAACTATATATTGTATGGCACAGTGATTAAAATATTGATCATGGATCTCCCCAATTCACATCACTTGATTTGGAGGTCAACGGGTGATTCTGGCTGGTTACTCTCTCTCAACCAAATCAAACTCACAGCTCAGGGAAATCCACAAAAGAACACAGTTTAATTCTGTCCTTAAGAGAGTGTATGGATCATAGAAGAAGCCCTGCTCAAGCAACCAAGTTTCTGGAACAAGCTGCAAAGACAAAATGAGAGGACATACTTGTCTCTGGTAAGGAGGGTCCTCTGGCTTCCAGGTCACTGCCTAAATGCTCTCTGGAATGGCAGTCCCTTTAACATTTGGTCATTCTAACTTAGCAATACAAAGCAGACCTACAGATCCTACAGAGGGTTGAGTTAAATTGTCTCCAGTGGTCATGACTCCTGCTACAAATACATCTCCTTTTTTCTGGATAACCACATTTTTGAGGGTGTACAAAAACAGAAAGCCAGATGCCAATAGCCAGGATAAGCCTTGTGCTATCAGTAACCTAAATCTTTCTTCATTTTAGACTACCGAGAGAAGAAACACTCCTTCGGGCAACCGTGTGCTGCACAGCCTCCCTACTCTATCCCTCTGGTCCTCTTTGCCCCGGCATATCACCCTAGGGCTGGATCACAACACAACTAACACATGCCATGGGGACAGGTGCTTGTGTTTTGCTTTTAAGACATATTGCATAATGTGACATTAAAGCAAATATTCTTCTCCATATTTCCCTAACTTTGAAGGATGACATGGGCACTGTTGGGAATTACATACACTTCTACCACTGCTGAATGTAATCCTAGATTTATTAATCTGCAAGGATGGATCATTGCCATATTTGCTTCCCCTGAATAGAGCTGGCAAAGCTCCCAATTCAAGAAATTTGGTATACACCATCCTTGCTACTTTAAAATATAGTCTTAACCCAAATCCATGCATTCCAGTACAAAATAATATTCAACGCTGCAGTGCATGACCATCAGAAGAAATAGGCAAATCTTAATCACTGAATAGGAAGAGGAATTCCTTTTAACTCAAAACACGACAGATTTATGTACTGCATTTAGTGCTGATATCATGCACGTAACAGAACGACATCCAGAAGAAAGCAATCCTATCCCTAATCAGATGTCAATTATCATTTAGGACAGCTCACCTGTGCTAAGGGTTCTCTCACATGTTCTCTCCCTCTCTCTCTCTCTCTCTCTCTCTCTCACACACACACACACACACACACACAATCCTTGGAAGCATATTAGTAACTCAGGAAGCGATCCAGGAATTTTTGGGGTGGGGGAGGGAGCCATCTTGAATTAAAATGTTAGATAAGGGGAAAAAAAGAAGACAAAAAGGTAAACTTACTTTGCCACTTTTGGCTTGCTGGGACATCCACAGATCTGGCTGTTTAAAAAGCATCTGGGCTAAGATTGCGGCACACCACCTGGAACCTTGAAAAGCAACTTCCAATGCTGCTACCCACAGAGAAGCAGAGAGCAAGAGAGAGAGAGAGAGAGAGAGAGTGCGCAGAGCACAGCGCTGCAGAGAAAGAGAGAGAGGAACAGCAGAGTGAAGCACCAAGCCACTGATTAATTCAGCCTGTTGCCAGTCACGCTGCTGTATGCTGGATACAGAATAAGAAGGGGAGGAATGAGAAGAGGAAGATGGAGAAGTTCTTTCCCATCGGGGGCAGAAGGATGCATTCCAAGCCAAATAATCCCATGAACTCCCTAGGTAGGGATACAATAATGCTGAGAACCAGGTCATACGTTTAGAGCTGATGAAGGCTCAGCTCTGGTCACAGTGGTAGAGATAGTAGAGCTAGTCTAAAAAGGGAGAAATCAACCTTAGGAGCTGAGAAGGATTGTGAATGTTCATATGAATTGAAACCATACATTTATAAATCAAACTCCTCAAGCGACAGGCTGTGTATTTCTCAAGCCAATTACTTCTATACCACTGAAAAGGTCTAGAGGACCCTCAATTTGCTGACCTCTGTAGGTATTTAGTGCTATCTACTGAGCATCCTCTTGCTCTCAGCAGGACTTCCCAGCAGTAAACCGGATGGGAAACAGCTCTCCTCCACCACCAAGCATCAAATATTCATAACATCTCAAGAGGAGACACCAGAAGAAAATGCAGTACAGGTTATTAATAACCTGATTGTTCTGTGGCTTGCCACTTACTAAGATATGGGTGGCAACAACAATGCAGGGGACAAGAGAAGGACACGGGGCTAATAAGCATAATACTATACTCAAGTAGCAAAAAAGGAGAAAAAAAAGTCAGGCCAATTCAAGCTACATCCTGTTCAAGGGACTGTACCGCACATCTCCTCTTATGGGGTGGGGATGTTAAAAGTTAACATGTTAGCCCTACTCAAAAATTGCTTGAATGATTAATCAACTTCAATGATTTGAGTATAGCATTGGTTATGCTGAATGAAGATCACCTACTTTTTCAGCAACCTCTAGATGACTTTTCCTTATCCAACTACAAGCACCTCTCCAGCATGCATAGTCTAGCATTCTGACTGGTTGTCTCCAATATTCTTGCCCACTTGAAAAAAGCAGCGGGTTTGCAGTGGTTTTCAATATAAAGTTCTTTCGTGAAATAAGCAACACTTTACTGCTGAGAGCCAATGGGATCTCCTATCCCCTGGGTCTCTCTGGTAACCCTTCTATATCTTCCACTAGTCTGGTTTGCTCAGGCCGGGAAAGCTCTTTCAATCAGAGACCTCTTCTCTCTTCTCCCAATCCTTCTCTTCTAGTGCTGGGATAGATAATCTTCTTGCCCCAAAGTTTCACACAAAATGATGCACTATGTGCTGCTGAGAGTCACAGTAATTTTGGCTCAATCCTGAGGAAAGCCGTGGCAATTTAAAGTGTTGCAGATTGGCGATAGGTTGGCATTCCTTAGAGCTTTTGGGCAGGGATTACTGCAACCTATACAGAAAATCAAACTACTTTCCTTCCCATTAATGAATCAAAGTATTATATGTATTTTATAAGGCTGTGCACATTGGAGAATGATCTGGAAGAAGGAATGCAAACTGCATGAGAGCATAGCACCTCTCTACTAAAATATGTACATCTTTTCAAGGCTTCTGCCTAAGTCTTTAATGTGATTCTTAAAGCAGCCATGTCTTTTTTTCAGGCTGTAAAGTATCATGATGGTTATGCAGAAGAGAAAACGAAAAATACTTTACCTCCTTATAACATAGCACAATAAATGAACCAGAACTTGGGAGATCCAAATCAAATTCAGCCATGAAACTAACAGGAAGACTGCAGGCAGTCCCTATCTTTAGCTTACTTTATAGGGTTGTCATATAAATATAATGGGAGGAGCAGAATACAACATGGACAATTGCCTTCCCCAATCTGGTAGCCTCCAGAATCAGTGAACTGAAACTTCCAGAATTCCCAGCCAGCACAGCCCCTGGCTGGGTTTTCTGGAAGCTGTAGTCTCACCATATCTGGAAAGCATCAGCTTAATGAAGCAAAAGGAAGAGTGTGTTGATATGTAATAAATAAATAAAAGGAGGAAGCTACAATCCTACTACGATCTTACTAATGCTGGAAGATAGCAACAAAGGGACCTGTCCTTTCTGTTCAACACGTCAACGCACTCCTCGTCAAATCTGTGCACACGGTAGAAAGTCAAGCAACATAAAATTAAGTTCTCCCCAAATGATAATAAATTTAGGCACCATAAAACTTGCGACGAATCCTACACAAGCTTGCTGCCTCGGTTTAACTGCAACAGAGAGGGTTCCTCAAGGAGCCTTCTGCCTGGGACAGCGGGCAGGTGGTCCTTTCCCAGCCTTGCAGCCAACTTGCTCCAGATCGGGCCCAGCTAGAGACACACCAGGCAGGACCCCAGAGCTTCTCGCACATGAAGGAGTCAGGCCACAGCCCTGCTCTGTACTGAGAAGTGGCTCCTGACAGACTCCCTTAGCCTGCCTCCCTCCTCCCTGTAAAAAGGTTTGATATTTGTTGAGTTTTGAGCTGCATAAACTCCATGATCACTGTTAACTTTATAAAAATTTCCATTTAAAATTTTTTTTTAAAAAAATCTTTCATTACAGTATCAAATTCCCCCCCCCATATTGATTGTAATTATCAGTTATCAAAGACTAGCGAGTTTATATTATAATCTGTAAATACATATGCATGGGACCAGTTTGGTATAATGGTTAAGGTGTTAGATGAGAAACCAGGAGACAGTGAGTTTTAGTCCTGCCTGGGGCACAAAACCAGCTGGGTGACCTTCATAGAATCACAGGGTTGGAAGGGACCTTGGGCCAATCTCTCTCTTTCAGCCTTAGGAAAAAGGCAAGGAGAAACCACTTTTGAAAAATGTTGCCAAGAAAACTGCAGGGGACAGTTGCCAAGAGTCAAAAAAAACCTTAAAGCCACAACTTTTAAGCGTGTATATGACATACTATTATACTTTCTAGTTTATATACTTTAGCTAAGAAATATGTCAACATTTTAACATGTTGCTATTACATGTATTTGCTATTTATTCATATACTGTACTCATATCACGGCACACAAATTTGTACTTTGGGAAAAGCTGCACAGAAAAGCTTTGGGAAAAGCTACACTACCTTTGTTATTTCTATTAGTGTTTTCACTAATAGGAGTCTTGTCCTGTTCTGCACTCAGCATATCAGAAATTAGAGGGAACATTGGCCTTGGGTAAGAATGAGCAAGGAAGAACACAGCGAGCACAATACTATGACCATAATAAGCATTATCTCCAAAGAAGTATAAAAAGATCTATTATAGGAGAGCAGGTTTTTCCCCCATACTGACAAGGAGAGACAATGTGAACTTCACCACTAGCAAACCACAGCACTTTTCAGAATCATCCAACCATTCCTGTGGTAAAATAACAGCAAGGACAGGCTTTCAGTCACTATGACGGCTGGGTGATGATGCAAAGACTTGTAAGTCACTAGTGGGGAAATGGCCTACAGCTGAATGGCAGGACACACATTTTCAAAGGATAAACATCTCAAATTCAGGGAACTGCTGATTAAAACAGGCTTTCTGGACTTTGGGCCCTTAGATGCTACTGGATGTTGTAGCCAACTACTAGGGATTAAGTAGTCCCAAACCATAGGAGCATTAAGGTTGGATGAAAACATCCCCAGGCTTGGAAAAATACTCTTTGCTTGAGAGGCTGAAGATGTTGGTGGTTAAAGAGAGTAATCACACATCTTGACTCCACATCAGGCCACTCTTTGGATAAGGCAAATTGTGGATGGCAAAGAAGCCACAACCAAGAAAGTACACGGTTGTGTAGCCTCCCAGAGTTGCACCCAACTTGGAGGAGATTTCACTTACCATTATTTCAGGGATTAAAATGCCAGCATATATAATTCTAGGGGTAAAGCTCAAGAAAAGCAGAGAGCATCTGCGGTGCTGATTACAAAAAGAGCCCAGTGGGGAAGGAAGGGGAGGGGAAGGAAAGAGAGGCAGCATCTTTCTCCAGGGCATTGTGTTTCCTAGACGACCCACACTCTTGAGCTGCACAAAGGAACACAATGTCTTGCACAGCACAGCTCTCCCTCCACAACCTCCCAGCAACACCATCCCCCTTTTCCTTAACACCATTCCTAGGAAGTCGCTGGGCTGCTGAAGCACAGTTATTGGGAGATGGGGTTGCCCAAGGAAAAGGGGGAGCAGTCTTGCAGCCATCTGGCCTGGGAAACTTTCAGTCCCAAACACAGTAGTTCAGTGAGCTCTCAGCTCTCCAGGGAAACACTCCATGGCAAATTGTTCTGCAGCTGCTCTCTCATCACAATTTTGAATGGCTGCATGGCAGTCCCTCGAGGGATGGAATTAGGGGATGCTTTTACATGTTTCTGCTTAACAGAATAGGGCACCTTAAGTCTGAAACGGTAGGACAGGCCTCCTTCATGGGATTTGGCAATCACCTTAACAGAACTGCTGTCTACATTGGCTGAACTTTTCCCTTGATAAATAAATGGGAATAAATATTCACCTTAACTTAGAAACGTTTACATTCTGTTTACTATTTAATGGATATGCGATATGTACAGATAGTTTGTAAACCCTTTTTGTTTTTGTTTGGGTTTTTTTTTTTTCCTTTTGAGGACTTGCATATTGCTTTTTCTTGTGGTTTTTTACATGCTTTTCTTGGTTTTTTCCCCCATGTGTGTATTTTTTTTATAAAACTTATTACAAAAACATTTTTTTTATAAAAATAACTTTTCCCTTGATAAAAAGCCCAGATTCTAACTGAAGACAACACAAAAGCATTCTAGATGCTAATAGGAGGATCCTTAACAAGCACAATGTCTACTTGTTTCTGATAAACATGTCAATCCAGAAGGAAAACTGGTATTTCTCAAATAAGAATTATCCCAAGGGAGCAGAGGGACAGGGTGGGGGTAGGGGTACGCACCAGTGATTAAAAGAAAAAATGAAAGGAAGAGATGCTTGAAGCACTCAAGCCTTTTCATCTACATCAGGGTTCTTCAACCTTGGCGACTTGAAGATGTGTGGAATTCAGCGCTGGGGAATTCTGGGAGTTGAAGTCCACACATCTTCAAGTCGCCAAGGTTGAGGAACCCCGATCTACATCTTGTTCCCACTGTAAGCAGCATATAAAGAAAGGCTGGAATTCTAACAAAGGGCACCAAATCCGGGGTTGCCTTTGTTCATGACAAAATATTCTGGTGTACAATTATCACAGAGATTCTGTTTGCAGCTGCACTGGCAGTCCATAAAGCACAGCAAATTTATCACACTGGAAGCAACAGGCCAGGAAAAAACCAGAAGACAGCAGAACTGCAGAACCTAGAAAAGAGAGGCAGAACTGCAGCTGATAAAACCTAGTAAAAGCAACAGGAGAGGTTGGGCAATAGGCCATAATATGGTTTGTTTTATTTTGGTTTCGTCTAATTTCTGAACCTGGCTACAGCAGATCCTTCATCAAATGATTACTATGGTTTACCCATGTATGAATCCAACTTTAGTGAAACAGAAGGAGTGCTCCAAAGAAACCACAAGAAGAATGTAATCTGGTCTTTGTTTATTGCAAGAAAACACGTTTAATTAAAGCCGTGTGGATACCCCACCCCCAATCCCCTTAATGTTCCCACTCGGTCATTTCCCATCTAAACAATATTATTGCCCAGAAGAAGTCCTGCAGAACAGGAGGGCAAGACTCATATTAGTGAAAACACTAACAGAAATAACAAAGGTAGTGTAAGTTCAGGAATTCATGGGTTTTAACGATCCTTTTCAACATTTATAAATTTACAATGTATGGAACCAAGAATGGATCAACCTGTTTTTCCTCCACCCCTTACATGCTGGCTCAAAATCCTAAGATATGGTTCTCTGATTATAACCATGCTACATAATGATAAATATAACTATTTTGCACAGTTACTTATTACTTTTATAAATCACAGCTTCTGCCTACTAGACCACTAAGCTTATGTACAGCAAACAGTAAAGAAAACATAAAACCAAAGAAGAGAATAGCTAACACATTCACTAAATGGGTACTTTGTTTTGTATATGTAAAGGAAATATATTCACAGGGCTTAATTTAGATGGACAATAGCTGAATTAAACCACAAAAAAACATGTGTCATTTGACCAAGCAGGGAACAGGAGGAGATGCAGAAAATTAATACTGCTAGAGAGAAGTAAGGGGTTGTGGAAAAAGACCTCACAGCAAAATTATGTATATATAAATGGGCATTACTTACTATCCAAGGGTTATAAAATATTGTACATAGGCCTGCATAATGTATAATTTATCAAGCCTAAACACGGACAGTTATAACAAACCATGCTATAGAAACTGATTATAATTCAACTTGAAAACTGAAAACACACAGATGGTGCAAAAATTGAAATTTACCCATCCCTAGGCAGAAGCAAGTATTTACTTTGCTGATTTTATCATCCTTTGCAGACTTTAACAAAAGTTCATTATGTATACAACATTTAGGCTGAGTTTAAACATCATGCTATATAAAGCTACAGTTGTTTATGTTTTAGCATGTTGCATGAACCCAATTAACTGTCAGCTGTGGTTAATGGTTGCATGAACCCAATTAACTGTGTTTTTTTCAACAAACCATTATTAAGGAAACAATCACAATATGCAAATCCAGCCAATGAACTACTACCTTGGCAGCTGCCATAAAGACAATCTTATTTCCTCTTGATAGATTATTTGATCTCTGAGAAAATGTCATTATCCAGAACCACTGTCGGGAACATGGGGAACTAACAAAATTCTGCAATATCAAAATTGAACTAGAAAATAGAATTTGCTACGTAGCCTTGCTTGTGCATATCCCACAAAGATACTCATTTTGCCAGTATTAGATTATTTCAATGTATTCAGAGAAGGGGGGTAGGGGGAGAGAATGGTTAGAAAATAAGTCTACTAAACTGGATTTCAGAGATACCTGGACAATCACTTAGGGTATTTGCTCTCTGATGCTTGAACGAGATGCCAGGCAATTTAGTATCTAATAAATGCTGAATCTCATCCTTCACTGGCAATTAAATTCTATGAATAATAGGGACTAGAAATCAAATTTCCTACATTTCAGACTCTGGGCTTTACTACAAAGCAGTTACACAGAGCAGAACTCATGAACCTCAGCAATATTGCCTACACATGTTGTTTTAAACAATCAACCCATCAATACCTCTAAAAAAGTAACTTTGAAGTTTTCAAATACACTTAAAATACATGTTGCGCACTGTCTTCAGAGGTTATCCTACATCTGCAGTTAAAACTCAACTGCTAGAAATGAACTATTTGTCCTCAATCTTTTGGACACTTACCCCTTAAAAGGCAAAAGGGATTCAGATCATGTTTGCACAGAGTTTACTTGTACTGTCGAAGGCTTTCAAGGCCAGCATACGATGGTTGGTGTGGGTCTTCCGGGCTGTGTGGCTGTGTTCTGGAAGTTTTGTTTCCTAACGTTTCGCCAGCATCTGTGACCGGCATCTTCAGAGGGCAGGAGCACAGACAGGAGCGGTTCTCTCTGTGCCCAGGGGACACAGGGGGACATGCTGGGCACAGAGAGAACTGCTCCTGCCTGTGCTCCTGCACTCTGAAGCTGCTGGTCACAGGTGCTAGGGAAACATTAGGAAACAAAGCTTCCAGAACACGGCCACACAGCCCAGAAGACCCACACCAGCCATTTACTTGTACTGTTTTATAATTCAGTGAAGGTTTGAATATTGAACCTTTTTTTTTTCTGAAGAAAAAAAATAGCACTCAGATTGAAAACTAGAACATCAAGGATTGTCAAGAGCCCTCTGCCCACATATGGAAGAAAAAAAGCCTCCATACAAAAAGCTATTTTGATAAAGAACATTCAATCCAATGTGTCTCAACTGTAATCTGAAGCCGTCAGCCCAGATACATGCCTACCATCTGAAGTAAAGCTTTATTTGCCCAACGATGTGTTCAGTTTTAGTAAAAACTAATATTTTACCAAGGCTTAATTTTTTATTTCAAATTATTCCAATAAGAATGGAGTACAACATATTAAATTAGTGGCAGAGACAAATAACTAAGTTTATATGATCAAACAAAAGATCAAGGATTAAACTTAATATTTTACAAGGTGTGAAAGAACGATTGGATTGGCAGCACCAAGTTTTAAACTGCAGATTTATGGCTGATTTACTTTTACTGAAGCCTACTGACTCCCAGGTGGTTTGCGTAAATATCTTTGGCTGAATTCCAACAGAAATGCATAACTTGGAAGATATAATTCAATGATAAACACTGTATTAAAAATATGGGATCCCTTCAATATTAAATATTTGTCATGAAAAGAAAAATGCATCAATAGATAGTAACTCATATAGTTTGCAAGACCTAATCCTTAATAAACAAAAATGAAAACTTTCAAGATTCTTTCTTCAGAATGGTCAGAATCACCTCACTAGTTTCAATATCTTCAAATGAGTAATACAGTCCAAAAAGAATTATAAAAACAAGGACTTAGAGGCTTGATTGAATTAGAAAAACTTATTAAAACTTGGAACATCTCCTGGGGTTTATTTACAAGTTGCTGTTGAAATATGATTCAGAAACTGAACTAGTTAGACTGTTCGATTAAATGTTTACAGAATCTAAACAGGACAACTGATATGCAACAATGGGAATATCAATGGAAAATAATTATAAATGTATCTTGAACATCACAGAAGAAACTGATGCAAGATGTTTTACCACTGGTATGTTATTCCAGTGCTGACTGCCAAAACAGATACAGGTAGACCTCATTTAGCAACCACACCTGGGACTGGCAACTTGGTCATTAAGCGAAGTAGTTGCCAAGTGAAACCATGACTGTGCTTATGATCTTACTTCAGCTTTCCTTTGTTTTACAGACCTGCAAAGGTTGTAAATGTGAGGATTGGTCACAAAGTTACTTTTTCATCACTGTTGTAACTGCAAATGATCACTGTATGAGGCAGTCATTAAACAAGGACTACCTATAATTTATTTTCTGAAAACATTTGGAAGTACAGCAATTCAGTTAGATCACTTTTTCATATTCCAATAAAAGAGAATATTTGATGGCAATTTCTGAAAGATGATTTATTATAGAATAAAACAAATCTTAAATTTAGTATTTCTTTCATATTTGGTTCATCTTTCATCTTTTCATCAATTCATCTTTCATATTTGGTGGCAATGTCTGAAAGATGATTTATTATAGAACGAAACAAATCTTAAATTTAAGATTCTCTTTCCTGTCAGCTATTTTTCTGTTAAACATCAGCAAAATTTATATTTCTACAAAATATATGGAGATAGCTCTGTATATGATGATGATTACGATATTTTATGTGACTTATTGGGAATCATAGAGAATTTCCTCTTCAGAAGAATACAAGCTAATCTGTGACAGTATGAATTAATGTCAATAATAATTTCATATTTGAAAAATAAGTCTGATACAGAATTTAATTCACCTTGGAAACCATTCATAGGCTATAATTCTAAATATGGATTTGTACTGCATTGAAAGTTTGGGTTTCTCTTAACATAAAGCTTTAAAATATTAGTCTTGCATGACTTGATAGAAGGATAGAACATTTTAGCTGAGATTGAAACTCTTCTTAATTGTTTATTCTGGCTTATGAATATCATTATACTGGCTACCTTTGTTAATTACTGACTTGATTTTAAAATGGCTTTGATCACTTATACGTAGCACTGATTTAACATTACTTCAACATTTTTGTTTTATACTGTAAATTTCTTTCTATCTTCTTTCTGCTTTGCTTATTTCTTTTCTGCTGATTCCTCCTAGGGTTCAAATATGTATTAAAAGAAAAAAGAAAAAGAAAGAAACAATAGTTTCAGTTCAAAGAAAAAGGGAAGAGAGATGAGGAAGGTCAGACGGCACATTACACAAGAAAAGCAGAAAAAGCAACAAGCAGCCTGTCTGTATTTGAGACAACAGCTGTATGACAGCGTGGTGGCAAAGCTGGAATGGTGAAGACTGGATTCCGCTAACCGGGTCACAAGTCAGTGGTATGCACAGTCATACAGTGTTAATTAGCCAGGATTTTAAAATAACTGAATGAACTAAGAATCATGATTGATATCTCTGCAGATGTAGCTATTAACTAGATCTGCACGGAGTAATGTTAAACAATGAGTTTAAAATCCAAATTTAGACACGCTAAAAGCAATTATACAAAATACTTTCATATTTTATGCAGCAAAGAAGCTCCTTTAATGCCCAGAGGGAGTCCTACTCCTAGCAGAATCTGAAAGTGTCTGCACTCGGAATGCTTACCAACAGACATTTGTCATTCAGAAATGCCATTTATGTTGGGGAAGCACAATTACTAATGAAAACTGTCATCAATAACTTGAATGACCACATGTGTGCTTGTTCTCTGAACAGATTTGCCTCATATTATGCAGTAGCAAAAAAGGTTTCTATTTCAGTCAATTTACAAACATGCATGACATGACTGAACTCATAAAAACATTTCTTCAAGGAGCAGTAATTACATCTCCTACTGATCAGTATTAAAGTCAGTCACCGAACTGTTATTGGCCAGCTTTGTTAACTTCACTGGAATGTAGCTCCTGGGGCTGTTTAATTAGAACAAAAGAACTGCATAATTCAATGGCACATGTATTTATGATTCAGGGGGAAAGCATACCTTCCTGGAATTCCCCTAGTCCTCATGATCTCAAATTAAAAATCATGCAACTATGACTTATGCATATATCAATTAACATAATGGAGAGCCACATCAGATACAAATTCTGAGCTCATATGAAGGGCAAAACATCCCAGGGAGAGATGTATGAATGGCCCTGGGATAACCAGATCAATTTGTTACTAGAACAAAGGCTTTTACCTTATTTTAGATACAGCTAGATGAAAAGTGTATGGTCAAATAATAACTTGTATCAGCCTCTCTCAAGGCTGCAACACCTAAAACCCAGGTGAGCGCATCTTGGACAGGGAAACTCCCCCATCCTCACTCGCTCAGGTCTTGGTAACACATGCCAGGTGTGGTCTCTCATCTATGATCAAATCAAGGGTGATTGTGTCATGGATGAGGATGGATTTATTACAAACAGACCTGGCATTTATCCACATCGCCTTGAACCTAGATTCCCAACGGCCCATCTACCTGCCTCTTGAATTGAGATTCGGAGCCTGGAAGCAGAGAATGGCTGCAAATTTCCAGTCTTTTTTCCCCAGTCTTCTGCCCGTTGTCCATCACAATCTGCTCTTCCCCCCCCCATGCCCCTCCTCAACCCCCTCGCCTTTCTGAAGAAAGGAGACAGGGATATGTGCCATTGTTGTAACTACATCCTCTTTTGATCCAAAAAA
The DNA here is from genome assembly GCF_059951505.1 of Python bivittatus. NCBI lineage: Eukaryota > Metazoa > Chordata > Lepidosauria > Squamata > Pythonidae > Python > Python bivittatus. The sequence goes on along the minus strand of NW_028277035.1, from coordinate 1,903,046 downwards.
GATCTCTCAACATTGCTCATGACCCAAACTGAGGGAGGTGTTAGTGACAAGAATGTAATTTCTATTCTTGTTTCTCTTTCCCCAATTGTCCCTGGGCAATATTCCCTACTGCCAGACAGCAACTGCAGAGAAACATCTCATTAAAAAAGAAACAAACAACGAAACCACAGGATGCCAAAACATCCTAGCAGTTCTATTTCCCCTTTAACTGAGAACTGAAATGGACTACGTGCGGGCAAGTGAAGCTTCTCCTGACCAGTCCAATGAAAAATTAGATCCAATTTATCCCATTAAGAAGAGGTTGCTATATTTTCATGCTATCATTCACAGAGGAGCCTTTAGCCCGGCTCTTGCAACTGCAAGTCTAGAAATGGCAGTCCGCAACATAGTGTAAGTAAATTATACAATCAGTCTTATAAGATGCCAATCTGGGATAGGTTTAGCACAGGGAATGGAGGAATGTCGGTTTTGAGTGGGAACGGCTTCATAGCCCTCCCTTCTTATCAGCATTCTGAGCAAATTAATTTGTAGAATGATGCAGATTAAAAAGCCACAGAAACTGCATATTCAACTAAGCTCAGTTCTGATATACACTCCGCTGGCATCCCTTTTCCTGACCTTGGCAGCTTGGTTAGGACTGCCAGCTCTGGGAGACAAAAACATAGATTAGAGTTGTCTATATCTCTTTGCTGCCATCTTATGGTTATCCAGATTTTGGCAGCCTCAATCAGGTAGCCCTATTTCTGATTATGATATGCCTGACTTGTTATGTGTTGGAGAGATACATTCAGAAATATTACAGTGAAATAAATGCTGTACTTCTGATTTGTTCATCTCTGAGTTCCTCTGTTTCTCTTTCATCTCCCCACTTCTTGAATTTCCTCATTCAGCTACCGCATCATATCTCAATCATCCCTGAACTGGGCTAGAGATCATCCATACAACAGCACAACTGAATTTCATACCCATGGTGGTCCTCAGGTTATTATTTGCTTGCATTCCCAGACAGCAGTAATAGCAACTTTCTTAAGGATGGGGGTTGCATTTTAGGTTTTTTTGGCCTCAGGTTGGCAGGTACAGTGGTACTTCGGTTCACGAACTTAATTCGTTTCATGATTCTGGTTGCGAACCAAATTGGTCGCGAACCGAATCAAATTTCCCCACAAGGTTCAATGTAAATAAGATTAATCCGTTCTGACCCCTACGAATGTGGTCGCCAACCGATTTTGGTCGCCAACCGAATCAAATTTTCCCATAAGGTTCAATGTAAATACGGTTAATCTGTTCTGAACCATATGTATTTTTTTTTAAACCACAAAAATATGAAACAAAGTACAGTACAGTGCAGTACGAAGAGAGAGAACACTAACCTTGCTTGAGGCAACTTCTGGCATGGAGGACAGGAAGGCGGGTGGGGAGGCGGTTATTGTTTGGAGGGAGAGTCCTCCTTGCCTACAGAAAGCCACGACCACGTGTCAGAGCAGGGAAGATGGCCGCGGGTCATGTTCGTCACCCGATGCGGAGTTCGCGAACGAAAGCAAAGTTTTGTGAACGGTGCTGTTCGTGAACCGAATTGTTCGTGAACAGAAGCGTTCGTGAACCAAGGTATTACTGTATATGGCCTTTCATCTTGCAATATAGTAGAGTTAGCAGAGGCATTTTTTAAAACATTTTGGGGAGGATTTTAAGGGATTAAATTGATACCTTAACCCTTGCAAAGGTTTGAGGCACTCAGTTCATCCCTTAAAACTCCTCAAACTCCAAAAACAGAATGCAAAAAGGAACCATTGCCAAAATTCCTAGTGTTTCTGCATATGTTTTGGGATGCTCAGAGCCACAGAGAAAGGAGTAAATGAAATGCAGCATATAACTTCCTGGTCTTAAGTCACCATTCCTACAATAGATGTGGCCCCAAGAAAGCTGGAATATTTGCATTTCCCTTGTTATGTACATATCTGCTCTTCACAACTGCTTCCTTTACACAAATCTAGACAAATGAATTCCCATGAAAAGCCACCAGTTCAGAATTCTGTGGCATCTGTGAGCCAGTGTGGTACAGTGATTAAAGTGCTGGACTAGGAGTGGGGAGACCCAAGCTCTAGTCAACCCTCAACCATGGAAGCTCATTGGGTAACTTTGGGCCAATCACTCACTCACACCCACATTGTCGCTTTCCTTCTCTCTCCCCCAGCCTATATCTCAGGGCTGCTGTGGGAAAAAACAGGAGGAGGGAATGCTATATATATCACCTTAAATTCCTATACAAAGGGCAGGATATAAACCTAATACAGTAAATTAACAATCTTCCTTGTGAATTCATACCAAGGCATACATGATAACATGTTTAATTGCTTTTTTATTTCTTTCCATTTTATTTTTTTTAACATTGAGATTACAAAAAATAAATAGAATACAAAAGGAAGCAATGAAATACTTACAATTAATAAACAACAACAAAAACACCCAAAACAGAACCAAGAAATATAAGAGGAAGGAAAAAAGAAAAAGAAAATCTTCCCCCAAATTTAAAACCTGGTAAAAATGAAAAAGTACCAAATCAAAATATAAAATGTATATATTAAGCATACAGGTAGTCGTTGTTTAGCAACCACAATTGGGACTGGCAATTCGATCATTAAGCAGAGCAGTCACTGAGTGAAACCGCAGCTGTGCTTATGATCTTATCTCAGCTTTCCTTTGCTTTACAGGACTGCAAAGTCATAAATGCAAGGATTGGTCATAAAGTTACTTTTTCATCACTGTCATAACTGCAAATGGTCACTAAATGAGGCAGTCACTAAACGAGGACTACTTGTATAGAAATCACTGGTTGAGGCTATACATGATTTTGTCTGACAAACACATTAGTGAACTTCATTCATTTTCCAGATTCTTATCAATGGAAACTAGACTGATGAAGAATATTTAACCTCTCAACTCTTTCCCACTGAAATCCACTTGAGGCATATCCAATTAACCAAGAAAAGACAAACAACAGATCAAAATATAAGGATATGTCTGTGGAAGAATGCAACAGACTGGCCAAGGGATTTCTCTTCCCTATATTAAGAGCAGTAGTAACAAAAAGGTGGGTTTTCCACATTAAATTAGCTTATAGAAATTAAAAAGAGAAAGTAGAAGTAGATTTTTTGGCTGCACAAAAAACAAAGCTTGGTAGATCATCAGCTCAGAAGCATTGTATTACTGAATGTTAATTATATGCCTTCATTCTATCCTTCTAAGTTACTTGTTCACACTTGATGGCCCTAAATTCTAATGAAACAAGGACTTGATCTAACTAAAACCTAACAAGCATTAAATGTTATCCTACAATAGATAAGCATGATCAGAAAACCTACCTGATGTTTCTCCTTGGAATCCATGGTTGCTCACAGCACTGCACATACCCAGAAAAACCACAAGAACCACTCTGTGAGAGGTCCTCTTCCAAATAATATATGAAGGTCAGTTAAGGTACTTCTGTGACACTGGAGGTCTGAGAAAACAAATGGGATAGGAATGATTTTTCCCTCTCACATATTTAAGGAAAATAATTTGCACAATTTAAGATCACAACTGATAATAAACAGTAGGGAAGAAGAAGATCACTCCAACTGTATCTTTTTTTTCCAACTCTTCGCTCCATTTTACAAAGCCATCAGTTAAACAGCTAAAAAAACAGCATAATGGCTAGAATAAAGTCTCATGCAAAGCATAATGTGATGAACACTTCAGCACTTGACACATTTTCCTGATACATCTAGGAGAACTGCCAAATTCTGCCTCAGAACAAGAAGCCAGATTTCAAAAGGTGCCACAAGAATGGCAGGTTTAAATGCCAGCTAGGATAGAGCTGGCTGTCATTAATGGCCATTTATTTTGTCTTTTACAGTATTTTTATCTCTAACCAAGTCTCTGCACAAATAATCTCTGCAGGAACTAATCTTCCTTTTTCTGAAAACAGATCCAAACCTTATTTGTTAAATCCGAGATATCATTAGCCAAGCCTGAGGTTCTAAAGAAAGGGGCCAGAAGATCATCATCGTGCCATATTTTTTATCATGGTTTGGATTATCAGAGTCTAGCTGGCAGGTTTCTTCTCCCAATTTGCATTTTTTTGACCTGTGGATCAAGGTCCAATCATAATCTGCACCTTAACTATAGATGTATTAGGTGCTATAGCTCGATTGAACTCTTTTGCCTGGTATGTAAAATTAACAGGTTTTTTTTACAAAAAGTGTAATTCTTATAGAGGAAGCATACTTACAAAACAAACTCTAATATAGCTACAGACGCTACATCTCACACATAGCTATAATCCAAGTAGTACATGGTTAAATGAAACAGTGTGTTTAAGTACTTTCTATTTTGCTAGCTGCCAAAGCATCTAGGAAAATAATATTTCTAATACTATCAATAACAAATTAGTTATAATGGAAATATGTACAACCTCTTCAACCAGGAACCCTAACAATATCAATATTATTGTCACTGCTGAAAAAGGCCATTATCTAGAGACCCAAAAGAGACAAAAGTTAATATCATGCATTATTCGTGGATCTACACACGTGATCTTGAAGCAGGATGAAAATGGCATGCTGCTAACCACGATTTATAGTGGTCAGACCCTTTACAGAATAAATTACATAAAAGCAGGAACAAATTAATAATATAAATACTGTATATAAAAACTGATCCATGCAGTGTCTTAAAAGGTGCAGAATTTATCTTTTCACTGTGCATTTTTTCCTTGTTCTTAACAAAGAAGGAACTTGGCACATCTCCGGCAATGCTTTTTATTTTATTTAGATGCCTTCATGCTGACATGCCCTCAAAACTGGCCTTCCATTTGAAATGTACCTCCTATTTTTATTGTGAGTCTTGCAGCACAGCATCAATCAAGGTATCCTTGGCTTAGCTTGCTCTATCAGCCCAGTTAGGGAATACAAAGCAGGAAGAGGGCCCAAAGGAAGAAAACTACCAAAATCCCACCCTATCCTCTAAGCTGCAGATTAGAAAAAGGCCAGTGCCTTTCCCACCCACCATCTCCATCATGGCCCCAATGTCAAAGAACAGTCTTTCTCTGGAAGTTAATCTTGCCCTGAAATTGATGCAGTTACTCACTGGTTGTAGATAATATGTAAATATGCATATTTGTAATGCATTTATTTATTAGATTTCTATACTGCTGCAATCTTAAGATATTTAGTCGCGCACAAAAAATAGAGCACAAAACCTTCACATTAAAAAAAAAATCAATGATACAGTAAGATAAATAATAAAAAAAATCAACATTCACTCTAAACCCAGAACAGCATACAATTCACTTGATGGCACTGTCTCAATAATTAAGCTAAAAACATCTTCTGAGACAATCTCTCCTCTCTTATAACCACTGGTTGGAACTCCCCACTCTCACTATAGACAGGCCAGGACTATCTACTGGCCCCTATCTCACACCCAGATGAGCCTCTGAACCCAAACAGTGACAGTTCCTCCTCGAAAGACAGGCCTCCCCCATCTGCACAAGGTATATCTAACAACTAGGGGAGCTAGTGTCACTGTAAGGACTGGGGCAACCTTTAAATAGCCAGGTAGCCAGGCCTTTGAACACCAGGTATTTTGTTCTCCCTACCACAGCCAATGTATCTTTCCTTTCTGAGTCCCAATTAGTAAGGCGGCCCTTTCTACTGGGACGCCTTGAACTGACCTAGGAGAGGAAAATGCCAGTGGCTCCTGGCTCCCCTCTCCCCCTCTTCATCTATCCCACCCAACAAGACAGATGGTATCACCAGCGCTACCACTCTTCTGGGCTGCTGTTTTTCTTGGTGCCACTTCCATTGAAATGATGACTACATCTCAGTCTCCACCCTAACCATCCAATTAGCAGTGGTATCCATCATGGCCACCTCCAGTGGCTTCTCCAACAAGCCTGTCTTCACTGCATACAAGACTCTTCACATAATCATATTTGCCCTCCTGTATTAGGAGCTCAAGCTCATCTTGTTTATTGCTGGTACTCTGAGCAGAAACGTATAGGCGCTGAAGATCATGAACTTTATGAACCAATGTTCTTTCTGATTTTTGAGCTTTTATAAAGCCCCATTTCAACACCACTCCTACCATCTACAGTGTTCAAGTCTTTATCCAAGGTTCTTACCTCAGGGTTTTCCTTTCTATCCCCCACACAATTCAGTTTAAAGCTCTCATAGGTTGTCATACGTATGCCAAACACATTCTACCAATCCTTGTGGGATGCATCACATCTCATGCTAGCAGTCCCTTACCTATATACCTCAAACCATGACCCCAGAAACCAGTCTCTCCCACCAACACCCTCTGCACAACCAGACACTGATCTGCAGCAGTTATTTCCCTTTCTGGTCCTCTTCCACAGACTGGAAGAATGGAAGAGAAGACCACTTAATCCTCAAGGCACTGAGCTTCCCTCCAAGATTTTAAAAATCTGTGGTGATATGTTTGTAGCTGTTCTTTGCAGCATCATTTGTGCCCAAATGTAAAATAATTAACAAATTGATCCTAAAAATTAAAATTAGTTGTACTTGCTCATGAGGGGGGGAAAAACACAACTGGACAATATCTTTATTGGACCGTATGAATGAATGAGCAGACTTTTGAGCTCTCTGGCATTCTTCAAGAGGTTAGGCAATGCAAGAAGCAAAAAAAAGTCGGGGAGGGACTGAATTAAACAAACAAAAAAGATCAGCTATTATGGTCAAGAATGTTATAGTTCAGACTCAATTTTAAGGTACAGATTGAAGACTTAAAGATCATTAATTCTCTTTAACAGTAAATATTACATTATGGGACTCATAAGCAATGTTTGAACCCTCCCCTCTGTTTCCCTCATCCTCCAATTTCTGAAAATAAAAAGGTAAGTCAGATCTCTTTCTTGCCATTGACTGGGGCCAAAATTCACTGTTGACCTTTCAGAGGGATGCCAGGGAATACACTGCAAAATATTGGCAAAGCCAAGACAAAAAATACATGTGATTAAGCCAACTGAATATAATTATTATAAGTACATACATAGATCCATACATATCACATAAGCAACATTATGCAAAGCCCAGGAAAAAAGTAATAATAAGCAAAAGAAATTAAAGGCTGGAAATAAGAGAAAAGGAACTTAAACATGAAGTAGTTTACACCACTGCTATTCACTACACTTTTCCATAACTTGCTCCTACCATGTCCATACAGTTTCAAACATTGCCTTTTTTCTTTAATTATGATTACTTTCCATGTATTTAATAATACTCCCGTTGCCACATTAAACATTACAGCTGATGGCAACTTCTGAAGAGGCGCTGAGGTCTGGATAAAAGGCTTTTAGGGGCCATGTATGGCTCTATGGCCTCAGGCTGTGGCCACCTGCTTTCAGCATTCCACAGAGATTCCTGTCCAGGCAAAGATCAGAAATAGAGACATGTGGCACTCTTCAAATTTAGCAAACCCAGAGATTAATTAAGGTGGTTTATGAACTGACCATGAACAGGAGCTCTGTAGATCTCCACACCCTAGCCATGACAACACCAAAATAATAAAACAGGCATTGTGACTTCACAAGGGGAGCTCTGACCTTTCAAAATTGCATCCCAGTTTTGCACACAAGTACATAAGGGGCAGAATTTGTATCATTTTGCCACTTCCTCTCCTCGTCTCATAGATGCTCATAAGCAACCCTCTGTTGAGTCTGCTGCTCTGTAGTTTATTTATACAGTATACCTTTCTGGCAAGGAGACAAAACAAAAAGTAAGGAATTAGGGCCACACTGGAATAATCGATGTGAGCAGTAGTTGCACGTGGACCTTCCACGGAGATCCAGGCACCCTGCTCAGACAAAAGCCAACTGCAAAGAAGCTGCCCACTGCTCAACAATTACGTAACAAGAGCTAAAATCTGAGCAACGTCAGCAGTTCCTGAGCAATAAGCTATTACAGATTTGCTATTACATTCCATGTTAGGATGCACTTATGTGTCTTTTTTAGAATGGGGTTAATACCTCTGCTGAAGGAAAGAGTTGTTTTGAGAACGCACACTATCAGCAAGTGCATATTTTTTGATGTGGCTTCAACCAAGACTGCTGCTTACGGAAATCAGAATTTTGCTAAAGACTACAAGGGAACCAGTGATCTGTTACCCTGGGTTTGAAAGCAAGAATCAAGAAAAATATTTTCTGGGGAATTCAACTCATAGCAATACTTTCAGTGGGAAGTCATTGGACAAACAAATCTATTTAACTTTTTTACAAAACAAAAAAAACCTTAGATATTTTAAATAGACTCAAGTCTATCACTACTACAATCCCTGACAAAAATGCATGTGAAAACCTCAAAAACAGAGCAGTTATTTGTTGGGAAATCATTAGGAATCAACCAGCTGCCATTTGCAATTGTTGCATGAAAGGGATAAAAATCTGCCACAGAAGCAGTCTTTGTCTTGGATGTGCTTCTACTTTCAACATATTTAATGAAGGGGATCCCATTGGAGAATTGGTTGCACTTTCAAACCACCCTGACAATTAGGAAATCTTTTCTAACATTCAATTGGAATCTGTCCGCCCATAATTTAAACCCATTATTCTGTGTTCAGCATCCTGGAATGATAGATGAGGCCTCCTTCTACGTAATTCCCATCTAGATATTTGAAAAGTGCTATTAGATCCCCACTCAATCACTTTCTTCAAGGAAAAAAACACCCAGATGCCTCAACCTCACAAGACCAAGTTTCCAGTCTCCTAATCATCTTGATTTTTCTTCTCTGCCTCTGTTCAAGCTTGTCTGAATCCTGCTTAAACTGTGGTATCCAGAATTGGATAGTACTCAGGGAAGATTATAATGTAATTGTAATTCCCTGTAATTTGGAAACAGTACTTTTGTTGGTGCAACCTAATGACACTTCCATGCTGCGCAGCTTTCTCTCCATTTCCAAACCCCAATTTCTTAAAAATAAGATCGCACCTAAACTTCAATCACCTTCATTTTTGCTGGCTTGTACCCAGAACTCGGAGGTATGATAAAGGCAGAACAAAATCAACAGAAATGAAGATTACCACAAGCCCCAACTTTGCCAAAAGTATAGTTCAGCTTTGCTCCATTTTCAGCTAAATTTGCATATTAGAAAAATGCTGACTAAGCTCTTGAAATAAACCGGTTTTGAAGAGGACTATCATGTCAGAACTGATCCAGGAGTAGCACAAAGAGTGTAAAATTTGCATTCCTCTTTATAGCAATCACATCATATTACTGAGCCATATTTAGCTTCAACTAACATGCCAGGTATACTATTACTAAGTCACATGTCCCCTGTTCTATAATTTGTCATATGATTTCTTTTTCTTAAATGAAGAGAATTACATGGATCCCTATTCAATATAATTTTGTTATTTACAATCCAGCTCTAGAAAATTAACTTTGAAACTTATTTCTGCCTTCTAAGGCAGAGATTTTCAGACTATGGACTGTGATCCCCTGGGGGGTTGCAAGCCGATTTAGGGGAATCTCCCATTCTGCTCATGGACAAGCCACTGGCACTGGACAAGGTCACGTGTCAGGCTACTTGAGCATTGCCCAGAACAACCCAGCCAGGATCAAAGTGCTTCTGCCAACTTATTTTCCCCATCTTTCAAGAGTAGTTCTTCCCAGCTTCTTCCAAGAGAGTGTCATGTTTAATCCAGATGCTGAGCTTGTGTACTCATTCCAGGCAGGCCAAGTACTACACCTCTTCTACTTCTTGTAGGAGGAGGATGCCTTGCTATAGAAGGCCAGCTGCATGTGGAAAAGGGGGAAGACGAGACTAGCAAAAACAGTTTGACCCTAACACAGCTACTTGGGTGGCACTCAGGAGCGAGTTGGGACTCTTGCTGGAACTGTTGCTACAAATGCAAAAGCTACCAACAGAAAGCCTTGGTTCTGGAAGCAAGTTCTAACAGTGATCCAGCTTTGGGTGCAAACTCCTAGTTCTTGCTTTGCCTGACATGGGGGATGGGATCACACATTAATCTATTAATGTGAGGGGTCATGGCTTCACAGAGTTTGAGAACCCCTGTTTTAAGGTATTAGTTATCTGATCATCTAGTTATACACTGCCTGCAAGTTTCAAATTGTTATTGTTGTTCAGCCATTAAGTCATGTCCGCCTCTTCGTGACCCCATGAACCATATCGCGCCAGGCCTTCCTGTCCTTCATGGCCTCCCTGAGTTTGCTCAGTTTCATGCTCATTGCTTCAGTGATGCTATCTAACCATCTCATCCTCTGTTGTCCCCTTCTCCTTTTGCCTTCAATCTTTAAGTTTCAAATGCATTCTCTCTATTTTTTTGTCATCATTAACAGCAATGTTAAAGTTTACCAGGGCTGAATCCTCTAGCATTCACTTTCTACCTCAATCCAGGTGGAGGAATAATAGCTGATAAGCATTATTTCAGTATTATTTGCTAATTAGACTAGTAAACTAGTAAAGTATGGTCTAGCAGCATTTCTATTATTTGAAATGCCATTAGACCATACTTGTGATGGTATGTGGGAATGACCTTGGGGGACAGGAGAAACACCTGCAGTCTAGGCAACGGGTCTTCCTCCTATCTCCCAAAGTCATTCCCACATACCATTACAATACTTCACTAGTTTACTCATCAAAATATCCTGAAGTACTTTGTCAAATATTTGTTGAAATCAAGATAAATTACCTTTTCAGCATTCCTAGAATCTACTAAGGAAGTTAATAGAGTGAAAAAATGTAAGATTTGCTTTTTTACAAACCCATGCTGACTACTACTAACCTATGCATTGTTTTCCAGGTGCTTATAAACCGATCACTTTATTATCTGCTCTAGAATTTGGCAGGTATTGAAATCAGACTGGTCTATAATTCCTTAGATTCTCCTTCTTCCCCAATCTGAAGAAATAGAGAATGTTTGTCCTTCTCTGGGCATTTGTTCTCCAGGGTAATTCAAAAATAATGAATTAGTTGGAGCATTGGGCAGACCATCAGCAAGCTCCTTTAATATCCTAGGATGTAATTCATCTGGCCTGAAACCAGCCGTCCCCAGCAGAAAGGCAATCACAAAAGACTGACAATAGATTTGCCATGAAGGAAAAAAAAGCATCCCCTGGAAAAATGGAAAACTGTTTAAATTATTTCACTCCAAATAGGATCAAATATTGTATATACATTTTGCCAGAATAAAGTAAGTTGAGAAGAAAAATGTAGTTAATATACCATTTCCATCACTGATTCTCCAAATACATACACGTAGCATTCGGTGTCTACCTAAGGCAACACACAGACTTGAAAAACTAAAGTAAACCACACAGAGCTAGCATGGTGTTTAACAGTAATTTTGCTTACTACTCTGGTTATAGCCAGCAATTACACCCAGAAACACTAAACAATCCACTTAAAACAATTTACTAACTACACAGTTTAAAATGTAAGTGCTAAGCCAAACTGGGAGAGGAAAGAAGTTTACGATTGACTGCAGTGTTGAGAATTGATTCCCATCATAAAGGCACATTTTAGGAATAAATTTTCTGCATTATTTAGTTTAAGAAGCCTTGACTAAACATGTCCAGCTACTATCCTCATCTTTATTTGAAACGATGACTGATTAAAGCAGCTTTGTTCTTCAACTTAGAAAAAAAAATGTTTTAAAAATCAGCCGGAAGTCAAAACAAACACAGGGAGATTCGTTTACAGAACACTAACTCCTGATGTAATCCAAATAACTGAGTTTACACTGAGCCAAGGTGACACCTGAGTATGTTTCTATAACTAGAAATCTGGAACCGCTCGACAAATACTTCGTGAGAACAGAGCCACGAACTAGCCGGCTAGGGTAACCCGCCGCTGAAAGGCATAGAAATCGTTCCAAACTTCCCGTAACCATCCCCACGCTGACTGTAATACGGGAATACGGGCTGCCATTCCGACAGGGTTCCTAACCCGAACTCCCCGCTTGCGTTTAGTAGTTCGGGGGGGGCAGATTGGGCTGAGAGCAGAACCTGGAATTTCCCCGAGGCAGCCAGGCCCTTTTTTCAGGGAAAAACGGGGCCGGCGGTGGAAAGCAAGCGCGGGTCTGCGGAAGCGCCAGCAGTTCCCGCCGCCGGAGCCGGGATGCGGCAGAGTCAAGAGCGACTCGGCTCCGACGCTCCTTCAGGGCACGTCTCAGACGTGCGAACGCGCCGAAGCTCCGCGGCGGCGAGAGACTGCGTAGCGCTGAAACTTCCTACCGCTCCTGCAGGGGCTCGCCGTCTCCGTCAGGCAGGGAATAATGTAGAGCCGGGTCCGTCCGGCCTATTTCACCCATATTTTGGGAAGTAGAAACACTGTCCGTGTAAGCAGCAAGGCGGGCAACTCGGCTCTTGTTTCTCCGGAGCCCCCCAGACACTTCTTCAGCTTTGCGACGCCGTCTCTCCCTCACATCTCGTGAGACCCCATTCAAGAACAGTGGGCGTGGGAATGTTTCTTGGTGGGGTTAATCTGAAGCCACTGCAAAGATCAGGGCTAAAATCAAGGCAGTGGGCAACACAATCCTCCCCTTCGACCTTTCTGTGAAGGCTACAGTTACTCACCAGCTTAATCTGCAGACACTTTTGCGTTTGTAGAGAGGCAGGCATATCCTGGGGAACCTTCCCACCAGTGTAACTCTAGGGCGCCCCGAAGCAACCCTTCACTCCGCCTCGTCCAACATCGCTAGCTCCGCCATCCTTACTACTGGCAAATAGCCCGCTTTCCCTCCGGGGATTATGTGTATGATTTCAAGTACAGTGAAACAAACCTCGTTTGGATTGGCTGTGTTTCCCTTATATTTTAAGCGCTTTAGCTGTGGTAGGTTAGAGTAAGAAAAGGAGTGACGCTATTCTTCCGCCCTTTTTATCGGTGCATTTATGAACGGTGTATGCTCTAAATTTAAGCTCTAGCGGCTGGTTTAGGGATTGAAACAGGAGCTGGTTGTTGATCGTAGACAGCAGGGAGTCCTTAGGGATAGATCTTACATGATCTCTTACGAGCCTGGCTCGCAGGCTGTTTCATATTGAGATGGTTGCAAAGATTTTGCCTATTAGACACCGTATTTTTAGCGTGCCTTCCGGTAGATACTATCATTGTTTGTATTCGGTTTTAGCATCTATATTTTTCTATAACTAAAATCCTATATTCATACAGGAACTTCTATGCAGCTGGAAATACTGCGTTACTAGCTCTTCATTGTTGATACTATGAAGTCACTGTTTTGAAGGCTGACAATTAAAGGTCTAGAATCAAAGAGCTGTATTTTCAATACGGCTTGCAACGTTGTGAATTTTCCTTTTCACAATGTTTGGCCATTTATTTAATCTTCATATTCTTATTATAAATTATATTGAAAAGCACTTTTTTTGCAAAGGAAAAAATAAACAGTATTAAAGTACAGTGATAAATGACAGTAAATTAAAATAATATGAAACCAAACAAAACCATCCATTTATAATATTCACAAGGGCAAGCCTTGGATGAACACAGCAAGCTTCAGTAGGTTCCTAAAGGACAAAATAGCAGTTGACTCTTAGATGTCAGGTGAGAGAAAATGGAGAGAACAGGCAGGACCACAGAAGAGGCCTAGCTGTGACTAATTGCAAGATGACCTCTCAGGTGTGCTTCACTAGGAGGTCCCCCTCTGTTATCTTAGCAATTGTTCAGATCTGCAACCAGGAAAGCAACCTGTGAGGATCCCTGTTCCCCTGTTGTCTTGCTAAACCATAATTGATTTGCATAATGTGAATATTTGACAAACCTTGGATAAACCATGGTTTAGTGTGATGTGTGAACCTCACTTATATATAAGAGTGAATTCCCACATCACATTGAGATATAATGAGATTTGTTTGGGTTGGATTTAGTAGCCATTATGATTAATAAACCTCAGTTAATGGCTTAGCCCCTTCATGGATCACTGCCTTGTCGTGGCGAAGGGGCTTGCGTAACTCAGTGAAGCCATGAGCTATACCGTGCAGGGCCACCCAAGACGGACAGGTCATGACAGAGAGTTCTGACAAAATGTGATCCACTGGAGAAGGAAATGGCAACCCACTCCAGTATCCTTGCCAAGAAAACCCCATGGACAATGTTAAAAGGCTAAAAGATATGACGCCGGAAGATGAGCCCCTCAGGTCGGAAGGTGTCCAATATGCTACTGGGGAAGAGCGGAGGGCAATTCCAAGTAGCTCCAGAAAGAGTGAAGTGGTTGGGCCAAAGCCGAAAGGACGTTCAGCTGTGGATGTATCTGGAAGAGAAAAGAAGGTCCGATGCTGTAAAGAACAATATTGTATAGGTACCTGGAATGTAAGATCTATGAACCAAGGCAAGCTGGATGTGGTCAAACATGAGATGACAAGATTGAACATCGACATCTTGGGAATCAGCGAACTGAAATGGACGGGAATGGGTGAATTTAATTCAGGTGACCATTATATCTACTACTGTGGGCAAGAAACCCTTAGAAGAAATGGAGTTGCACTCATAGTCAATAAGAGAGTGGGAACGGCAGTAATGGGGTACAACCTCAAAAACGACAGAATGATCTCAGTGCGTATCCAAGGCAAACCATTCAATATCACAGTCATCCAAGTCTATCCCCCAACCACTGATGCTGAAGAAGCTGAAGTTGACGCTTCTATGAAGACCTACAACACCTTCTAGAACTAGCACCAAAAAAAGATGTCCTTTTCATCATAGGAGATTGGAATGCTAAAGTAGGAAGTCAAGGAGTAATCGGAATAACAGGCAAGTTTGGCCTTGGAGTACAAAATGAAGCAGGGCAAAGGCTAATAGAGTTCTGTCAAGAGAACAAGCTAGTCATAGCAAACACTCTTTTCCAACAACACAAGAGACGACTCTACACATGGACATCACCAGATGGTCAATACCGAAACCAGATTGATTATATACTTTGCAGCCAAAGATGGAGAAGCTCTATACACACAGCAAAAACAAGACCAGGAGCTGACTGTGGCTCAGATCATGAGCTTCTTACTGCAAAATTTAGGCTTAAATTGAAGAATGTAGGGAAAACCACTAGACCACTCAGGTATGACTTAGATCATATTCCTTGTGAGTACACAGTGAAGGTGATGAATAGATTTAGAGGATTAGATTTGGTAGACAGAGTGCCTGAAGAACTATGGACGGAGGTCTGTAACATTGTACAGGAGGCAGCAACTAAAACCATCCCAAAGAAAAAGAAATGCAAGAAAGCAAAATGGCTGTATGATGAGGCTTTACAAATAGCTGTGGAAAGAAGGAATGCGAAAAGCAAGGGTGAAAGGGAAAGATATAAGCAACTGAATGCAGATTTCCAGAGAATAGCAAGGAGAGATAAGAAGGCCTTCTTAAATGAACAATGCAAAGAAATCGAGGAAAACAATAGAATGGGGAAGATTAGAGATCTCTACAAGAAAATTGGAGATATGAAAGGAACGTTTAGTGCAAAGATGGGCATGATAAAGGACAAAAAGGCAGGGACCTAACAGAAGCAGAAGAGATTAAGAAGAGGTGGCAAGAATACACAGAAGAACTATACAAGAAAGATCTTAATGTCCCTGATGTCCACGCTGGTGTGATCACTGACCTTGAGCCAGACATCCTAGAGAATGAAGTCAAGTGGGCCTTAGGAAGCATTGCTAACAACAAAGCTAGTGGAGATGACAGTATTCCAGCTGAGTTATTTAAAATACTAAAAGACGATGGTGTTAAAGTGCTGCACTCAATATGCCAGCAAGTTTGGAAAATGCAACAGTGGCCACGGGATTGGAAAAGGTCAGTTTATGTTCCAATTCCAAAGAAGGGCAATGCCAAAGAATGCTCAACCTATCGCACAATTGCACTCATTTCACATGCTAGCAAGGTTATGCTCAAAATCCTACAAGCTAGGCTTCAGCAATACATGAACCGAGAACTACCGGATGTACAAGCTGGGTTTCGAAGAGGCAGAGGAACTAGAGATCAAATCGCCAACATTCGCTGGATCATGGAGAAAGCACGAGAGTTCCAGAAAAATATCTACTTCTGCTTCATTGACTATGCAAAAGCCTTTGATTGTGTGGATCACAACAAACTGTGGCAAATTCTTAAAGAGATGGGAGTACCAGACCACCTTACCTGTCTCCTGAGAAATCTGTATGCGGGCCAGGAAGCAACAGTTAGAACCGGTCATGGAATAACCGATTGGTTCAAAATAGGGAAAGGTGTACGACAAGGCTGTATACTGTCACCCTGCTTATTTAACCTATATGCAGAGTACATCATGAGAAATGCCAGGCTGGAAGAATCACAAGCCGGAATTAAGATTGCAGGGAGAATCATCAACAACCTCAGATATGCAGACGATACCACCCTAATGGCAGAAAGTGAAGAAGAACTAAAGAGCCTCTTGATGAGGGTGAAAGAGGAGAGTGCAAAAGCTGGCTTGAAACTCCACATTAAAAAAACTAAGATCATGGCATCTGGACCCATCAGTTCCTGGCAAATAGAAGGGGTAGAAATGGAAGCAGTAACAGACTTCATTTATTTGGGCTCCAAGATCACCACAGACGGAGACTGCAGCCATGAAATTAAAAGACGCTTGCTCCTTGGGAGGAAAGCTATGGCAAGCCTAGATAGCATATTAAAAAGCAGAGATCCGCATAGTCAAAGCTATGGTTTTTCCAGTAGTAATGTATGGCTGTGAGAGCTGGACCATAAAGAAGGCTGAGCGCCGAAGAATTGATGCCTTTGAACTGTGGTTCTGGAGAAGACTCTTGAGAGTCCCCTGGACTGCTAGGAGGTCAAACCAGTCAATCTTAAAGGAAATCAACCCTGATTGCTCATTGGAAGGATTGATAATGAAGCTCAAGCTCAGATATTTTGGTCACCTAATGCGAAGAGAGATCTCTTTGGAGAAGACCCTGATGCTGGGAAAGATTGAAGGCAAAAGGAGAAGAGGACAGCAGAGGATGAGATGGTTAGATAGCATCACTGAAGCAATGAGCATGAAACTGAGCAAACTCAGGAAGGCAGTGAAGGACAGGAAGGCCTGGCCCAATATGGTTCATGGGGTCACGAAGAGTCGGACACGACTTAACGACTAAACAACAATGGCTTAGCAGTATGTATGAATCAACCCACTTTGAATTATTCAACCATGGCTTAGTGTGATATATGAAGCCAGCCATTCTTTATTTACATTGGTATGCAAGGGGGAGAAGTGTTTTGTTAACTACTGCAGGTGCAGCCTATTCTGGATACAACATATCTTGAATATATGTGCAAAAAATGGAAATAATAAAACAGAAGATGCAAATATGCAAATTTTCTAATGCTGTTTTGTCTTGTTTTGTTTTCAGAACAAGGTCAGCTTTCTCTAATAAAGACCAATACCTAATACAGGTAGTCCTTGCTTAGTGACCACAATTGGGACCAGCAACTCCGTCACTAAGCACCACAGTTGCTAAATGGAAAATCATGTGACTGCAACGTGTTTACAACTTCTCTTCCCATTCAGTTGTTAAGTAAGACATCACATGACTGCAACTTGCAATTTTACTTCCACATTCTCCGTTAACTCTGCTTGTCAGAAGCCAGTTGTGAACCACATAAATGGCAGTCACGTTACTGTGGGACACTGAGACGTTTGTAAATGTGTGCCAGTTACCAAGCGCCCAAATGGTGATCATATAACCATGAGATGCTGTGATGGCCATAAATGCAAGGCTTGGTCACAAAGCTGTTTTTTTTCTTTACATTGTCGTAACTTTGAATAGCTGCTAAAACAGGCAGTTGGTAAGAGAGGATTACCTGTAATATTGTGAATCTAAGTCCATGTTGTTCTCTTGTGCTTCTGGTCTTATTATAACAGCTTGACAAACAATAGATTGTCTAATAGCTGCTAAAATTCCAAGCCTGCTTAACTGCTTCCCTATTGTTGGCAAGAGAATGACATGGATGTGCGTTCAAGGATGTGTGCTCATCAAGAGTCAACCTTGTCTCAAGGAAGGCTTAATCCTTTTTTTAATCTCAGAAGCTTATGATGCCACTAGTTTCTTTCTACTAATAAATATGGCCCTGTTCATCTGAGAGGATGGATCCACTGTTGAAGGGCAAAAGTGATCACTAACATGCATAAGATTACAGTGTCACCTCATCTACATCATAATTAATTCTGCTGAAATTAATATAATTTTATTTTATTTAAATAAATAAGTATGGGGCCCAGCATGCATGCTCAGAAGTCACAGGTAAGTGAGCACTAAAAACAAGGTAGATTGTCACTGCTTCTGTAATATTAGGATTACATCCCCGAAAATATTCTATCTATTGAAATGTAAAGAGTGGGAGCATATTGGAGTCTGCATGAACAATCTGCACCTTCTATTCACATGCACACATGTGGGTGCGTGTATATATAGATGTAGCAGTGCCAAGTGACTGCAACATCAGGAAGAAGGAGCATGAGAAGCTGGAGAAGTACTAGGGCTTGAAGGAAGAACTAGAGAGGATGTGGAAAGTCAAGGCCAAAGTGGTCCCAGTGGTGGTAGGAGCACTTGGGGCTGTGACTCTTAAGCTGGGAGAGTGGCTCCAACAGATCCCAGGAACAACCTCAGAGCTCTCTGTCCAGAAGAGCACAGTGCTAGGAACAGCTAAGATACTGCGCGGAACCCTCAGATTCCCAGGGCTCTGGTAGAGGACCCAAGATTGAGGAAGGCACAAACCACCCATAGGGGTGAGAGGGGATTTTTTTCATTAAGATGGCAGACTGGGACCCAATGCAGCTCCCACAGCAGAGGTGTTATATGTGCCATCCTTGGGGCACCCAAGATTGGCCGCATGGCTGCATTTTGAACCAGCTATAGCTTCCAGTTATGTTATGAAAAAAACAGAGGTGGAAGATACGAAATAAGAAGACTCCAAGAATTCTTCCTTTTGCTTTAACACTGGAACCTGAAGATAATACTGTGCCCAATAAAGAGAAGGAAAAAGCATGACAAATATATGATACACTTACAAGTAAGATCAAGTACAGTATTAACTCTGGAAGCCCAATACGAAGTAGGTATAACTCAGAGACAAACCTCATTAATTCACATGGATTTACTTCCATGCACCTGATGAAGTGGATTTCAGTTCATGAAAGGTGCTGCGGGAGCTGCATTGGGTCCCAGTCTGCTTCTGGGTCCAGTTCAAAGTGTTGGTTATTACCTTTAAAGTCCTACATGGCACGGGTCCAGGTTACCTGAGGGACCGTCTTACCTCCATCACATCAACCCGTCCCACCTGGTCAGGCAGAGAGGGCATGTTGTGGGTCCCGTCAGCGAGAGAATGTCGACTGGCAGGGCCCAGGAGGAGACCCTTCTCTGCCGTTGCTCCCGCCCTTTGGAACATTCTCCCCCAGAGGTGCGGCAGGCCCCCACCCTCCCAGCCTTCCGGAAAAAATTGAAGACCTGGCTCTGCCAGCTTGTGTGGGGTGACAAGAGTTGTAATCCTGGGGGTGGCTGGCGCCCTGATGACACTCCCCGAGCTATTCACCAATTTTATCATCCCTTGGAATTTATTTATTACTTAAGATTGTTTTATATTGCATTTTAATTTATTTTATCTCTTCTGCAAACCGCCCAGAGTCACTTTTTAATGAGATGGGCAGTGACAATTTTGATATATAAAAATAAAAACATTTTGAGCATTTCTGTACTGTCACCATTTCCATATCCCAATCCTTCAAATTCAAAATGAGAGCCAGTTTGGTGTAGTGGTTAAAGCATCAGGCTAGAAACCAAGAGACTGTGGGTTCTAGTCTGCCTCAGGCACAAAGCCAGCTGAGTGACCTTGGGCCAGTCACCCTCTCTCAGCCCGAGGAAGGAGGCAATGGCAAACCACTTCTGAAAATCTTGCCAAAACAACTGCAGGGACTAGTCCAGGCAGTTGCCAGGGGTCAACACTGACTCAAAGACACACATACACATAATCCTTCAAAAGTAGTTGAAGCAGACCTCAAAGTGGTAAGAGCCAGGCTGACCCCTTCTGAGTAATTGTTGTTGTTATTGTTCTTGGACACAGAAAACACAAAAGAGAACATAAATAACCAGCTGCTATTTTTAGTTCATGTTGTATGCATTTATTTGGTCAAATGTTAAAAGTTTGAGCAGTTGCTAGGATGCAAAGCTGCTAAGTCATATTTCCCCTTAAAGGTTCTGTGTTAAAATAACAGGTGCCTAAAACCAGACAGAGGCATGAGATGAGAGTGCACAACAATGGAAGAATGAATCACCCACAAGCTCTGCGGGGTTTCAACATTTCAAAAGAAAAAACATATACTGTAACTTTGTTTTGATTTCAAATAAACCAGACTGGAAGCCAGGGGGTGGGGGGTGAGGGGGAAGACAATTGCCCAGGTCTAAAACTTTTCTAACTCCTGAAAAGTCTCTGTGTGACAGTGGCCTTCCACCTTCCAGGGAATATTTTGTTTCAATGCTTTATCTTTAAAAAAATTAAATTTGGCAACCAAACTGCTCTTTGTTATACCTGACAAAAATTAACTTCATTCTGGCTATTGATCCCTGATCTGTTTCAGATTGGATTATTTTGTCAGGCATTAGAATAGTGGAAAGGAAGCTAAGAATGATGGTACTTATGGAGCAAACAGTGAGAACTGGAAATATAGGGACAGAACAGTACATTAGTAAAGCATGGAAAATGTATAACATAAAAAAACCCTAATTTTTTCCTTTAAAAGCCCAGCCCACATGATTTCTCAGAATGAGATGTCAGCACAATTCGCGTTATCTGTTGTTAGCTTTATTTCCGTCGTTGATAAGTCACTTGATAACTAAAAGGCTACAATTTAGCATCAAAGCAGGATGAAGTATCTCGAATCATTGGTGCCCAAGGTTGGACTTACATTTCAAATACCATTGTCTTGTATGTACTCCTTTAAAAAAACAACAACAACAACCCTGAAACAGTTATTTCACACATCCAAATATTAATATTGGATTTTAAAGAATGCACTGTATTTTTGTTAATATAATATTTGCAGAACTCATATGAGATTGGCATTTGGACAGGAGAGCACAAATGGGATCAGAATGGCTGCAAATGTTCTTGAGAGTTTCTGTCAAGGTTTTCCAGCCCCCTTTCTTTTAGGGAAGCACACTTTGTAGGGAAGGGAGCAATTTTATTGGAGGAAACGGTTATGGGACCTTCTTTTAGTGCTCTTCAAGTACATCCCTCCCTGGGAGAAAAATGGTATCATTTAGGTGAGTGTGCATAAAAAAAAGAATATAACAATACGAAGTATCACAAAGAACAAACTAGGACTTTGTAAACCAGCAGAATTTTGGAGTAGTCCCTGCAGATCCCACAACCAGGATTAGTACTGAGTATTTGCTGGTGGCCTGTGGGCTCATCACCCCAGTCCTGTTACAGTAGTTGAGAAAAGCAAAGACCAATCCAGCAGCAAGCAAGACAGAAACGTCTTACGCAAAAATCTGTATGTCCCTCTAAAAGGCAACTGTTGTCGTGCAGAATCTATCAGAGGCATCTGCAAGATTAGAAGCTTTCATGAAAGTGTTGCAGTGCCCCTTTTCTATGCCTGTGCAATGTCACAATCCACATACAAAATGAGTGGAGCTTTTCATAACAGCACAACACGAACCATAAAAGGGAAAACATCACACAATATTCGGCTACTGATAGCATGTTCAGGTTTGGTACTAAAGTATCTTGGGCTATTTCTGCTAAAACTAAATTATTGTGAAAAGAAAACCAGACGATTTTAAGTATCAGTGCAGATATTATTAGAAGTATTTCATGGGGAAACTACAAGTTGTGTTAAAAATTTTTGTTTTCTTTTTTTAAACTAATGTGCCTAATATTGGCTACATCTCTTTCTGTATGTAGAGTGTAATTTTTTTTCTCCCATTACATTTTTTAGTAACCCAACTATTCACAACTGTTCTTTGCCCTCCAATTTCAATTTGTAACAGTTTTTCCTTCTATTATTCATGCGCACTCACAAATGGGTAAAGAGTTTTAAAATATGTAAGTCTAATTAAATGGGGGTTGCATCACACACCCCTTCTTTTTTCTCTAATGTACAACTAGAAGTGCAGATAAAGGAAATTAGTTTTTTAAGGCAGAAATCCTAAAATGCGTACTTTGGGATGAGTTCTCTTACAATGGGATATAGTGATGCATAAAATTAGTTTGTAATGCTGCAATCCTGAGCGTGCTTATTTAGCAGTAAATTTCATCATAGGAAAAAACTGAATTGCTTTGAAATAAAGGTAAGATGGTTGGATACTGTTGTAAGGCTGTAATCTTAAGTGCATTTAATTGGATTGAAACTTACCAATGGTTTTTTTTTTCTCTCATGGGACTTGTATGATGTGAACAGTTGCATAATAAGTAGAAACTAGCAAGTAAAAGATTTCCCATCACTGAAGATCCATTTTAGAAGTTTCACTTCCTAATTTCAAATTGTTATAAAGCTGGCAAGGACATAGGAGCTGTGCTAGAAAAAATACCATCAGCCTATTCTCAGAGTAAACATTTATCTGAGAAAATATATGCCTCTTCAACATAATCACTAGATTTGCCCTACTTGCCATAATGATCATTTTCATGCTGTTGTAAGGTGCTCAGCAACTGCCCCTACCTTCCCACCCTTCGAGCAGCAGACAATGTAAGCATCAGCAAAATCCACTGGAGTTGGGCGGCCAATACATTTAAATAAAAAAATAAACATAACAACGGGTGTCCCATCCCATTCATCAATTTTATCTTCCCTCATCTGCTCCTTTGCAAGGAGAGAAGGGGGTATAAAAGCAAGCCAGCCAGTATTGGGGCTATGGCAAAGCTGCTGCTCAGTTTGGTAGGAAAGGATTGGGGGGAAGGAAGAACCATGGCCCCATGGCTTATAGAGACTGGAGGAATCACAGAAGAGGCAGCTCTCCCCAATAAAAAATCACCCCATCTCATATCTCTGGGGAGACAGCATGAAAGTATGTTGTAGCATTTCCTCTAGAATAGGATCCAAGTCTATTAAGTTGTGGAGTTAATTGGCTCAATTTTCCCAGGACAGCTGAAAACCCACATTACAGGGATGTGCAAGTAGCACTGATCCCAGATTACCACTCCCCTCATGTGTGGAAGGAACCCTAGATGGCAAATGTAGTTTACAACTTCTGGAACACAAGTAGGGAGTGAGTATCTCTGAAGCTGGTGAGATTTGCTTCTAAGTAAACATGCATAGATTCCCCAGCAAATGTCTGTGAACCTTTTAGTACTCCCATTAGGAGTGTACTATTACACCCATTCAGATTCAAAGGGCAAAATGATCAAGGAATGTGCATTGGCACATATATAGCATCTGTCAGGAACACTTTAATCTGAATGTATCATTTCTACAGATCACGTGCCAGCTGCAAAGAGCAGCCACATAAGCCCAGGAAAAGAGGCAGCTGCTTTAAGTGATCTTGAAAGGTGCTCTGAATCACACTTTGCCTTGTCAATCTGGATTACTGGACAGCTCTAGTACAGGTAGTCCCTGGGTTAAGAACACCTGGTTTACAGACGACCCATAGTTAAGAACAGAGCCTACTGTAGCAAAATTTGAGTTAAATACATAATGATTTGAGTTAAATACACAATGGTTCAAGTTAATTACACAATATTACTTATACAGTATTATACAATAATATTGTTCCAGCTTACATACAAATTCGACTTAAGGACAGACTTGGGAACAGAACTCATTCTTAAACTGGGGACTACCTGTACCCATAAGTTGAGAGCAAAACTTCAAAGGGACAGGACCAAATCAAACAACATTTGTTCTGAGATTGGACTGAATACTTGTATTACTAGAGGGATCATCATGCCTGTATCTTCTCACCTTGGAAAGAATATGTAATAGACAACCATTCACTTTAATAACCAGTACACCCACTCCTCATTTAGTGAATGCAATTGGTACCAACAACCAGGTCGTTAAGTGAAATTGTCACTAAGTGAACATATGACTCAGAGAGAAAGAGAAGCCGTGAAAATTGCTGGTTGCTGCATCTCATTCAGATAAAGTTCTCTTGTAAAGCTAAAATTTGGTTGTAAATGCATGCATTGGTTTGAAAATGAATTATTACCATTGTATTTGCGAATGGTTGCTAACAGAAGTGGTCGCTAAATTAGGAATGGGTATATAGTTCATGGTTGCTTTAAAATTCATTCTAAATACCCATTTATTTTCAACTGTATTTTTGTAATTGAACAATAATTTTGCAAATAGATAAAATTCAAAAGATCTAAAATGTAGGTCTGGAACCTTTCAAGACAATCTAGCACATATTACATTCTCTCCAAAGCCTGTGATAACAGTTTTGTAGATTATACAATACAATACAATACAAAATACTTTAATGACCAAATATAAAATATATACAAGGAATTTGTCTTCAGTGGTGAACAGCAAGATCAACGGTGCGTTTGGATAGCAACAGGAAATTAATAAATAGTAACAGTAACACTGCCCCAGTAAATTTACTTTTCCAAAGGGAGAAGCCACTGTCCAGTACATATCAGGTCATATAGTATTTAACAGAGCAATGGCACAGGGAAAAAAATATTCCGATGTCTAGATGTTTTAACATATGGTGCTCTATAGCGCCGTCCTGAAGGAAGAAGTTGGAACAGATTATATCCAGGATGAGAAGAGTCTGCAGATATCCTCTCTGCCCTCCTTTTGACCCTCACAGTATATAGTTCTTCTATAGAAGGCAGGTGGGTTGCAATTATCCTTTCTGCAGACTTAACTATCCATTGGAGTCTGAGTCTGTCCTGTTTGGTCGCGGAATCAAACCAGACAGTTATAGAGGAACAGATAACAGACTCAATGATTCCCCTGTAAAACTGTACCAAGAGCTCCTGGGATAATTTAAACTTCCTAAGTTGCCACAGGAAGAACATCCTTTGCTGTGCCCTTTTAATAATGGCTGTATGGAGTTATAATTCTAAAGGGAGCAAGAAATCTTTACTACTGGAAGTTGAAGTTTTAATGAATATTCATCTTATCTTAGCCAAACTGAGAAAAAATTCTTAACTGGACATTATTCAATTTGGAGAATGTGTTCATTTTACTTTTTGCCTTGGACTTGCTGCAGGTAGCATAGGAACAATGATTAAATGTCCAGCTGTTTTAAATACAGAGAAGCTGCTAAAATTAAAACAGAGAAGGCAGAGAGCAGCTTCTGCAGCCTCTTCCAAAAGAGCATCATTTCAGCATTAGATCTGAAATCACCTGTCCCTCCATCAATTGGTCCACCTGCCAGCTATCAGGCCAAGTGGTGGGCAGCCCTGAAGATCACGGGATAGCAAAGAGAATTGCCAGGGAGGCTGTACCTACTATTATCTTCTTTCCCCCGGAAACGCTTCTAGACTTTGCTATGGTGTACTGAATGTAACAGGAGGACAGAATGGTATTTAGCTTTTGGGACCCAACAAGCCCTTTTACTTTTCAGACCCTATGACATTAAAGTTCGAACAATGTAGCATCTAAATGTTCTTGCACCATGTTCTTGGCCATGTCAAATAGGCGTAAGGCATGTGTTTGTACCCCTTCATGGATCACTGCCTTGTCGTGGCGAAGGGGCTTGCGTAACTCAGTGAAGCCATGAGCTATATCGTGCAGGGCCACCCAAGACGGACAGGTCATGACAGAATTCTGACAAAATGTGGTCCACTGGAGAAGGAAATGGCAACCCACTCCAGTATCCTTGCCAAGAAAACCCCATGGACAATCCTGGCAAATAGAAGGGGTAGAAATGGAAGCAGTAACAGACTTCATTTATTTGGGCTCCAAGATCACCGCAGACGGAGACTGCAGCCATGAAATTAAAAGATGCTTGCTCCTTGGGAGGAAAGCTATGGCAAGCCTAGATAGCATATTAAAAAGCAGAGATCTGCATAGTCAAAGCTATGATTTTTCCAGTAGCAATGTATGGCTGTGAGAGCTGGACCATAAAGAAGGCTGAGCGCCAAAGAATTGATGCCTTTGAACTGTGGTTCTGGAGAAGACTCTTGAGAGTCCCCTGGACTGTTAGGAGGTCAAACCAGTCAATCTTAAAGGAAATCAACCCTGATTGCTCATTGGAAGGACTGATAATGAAGCTCAAGCTCAGATACTTTGGTCACCTAATGCGAAGAGAGATCTCTTTGGAAAAGACCCTGATGCTGGGAAAGATTGAAGGCAAAAGGAGAAGAGGACGGCAGAGGATGAGATGGTTAGATAGCATCACTGAAGCAATGAGCATGAAACTGAGCAAACTCAGGGAGGCAGTGAAGGACAGGAAGGCCTGGCGCAATATGGTTCATGGGGTCACGAAGAGTCGGACACGACTTAACGACTGAACAACAACAACAACATGTGTTTGTAAACTTATCAGTAGATTAGGGTCAGCTGAATCAATTTAACTTTCACTGAGAAAAAATATTTCTAACAAATCTGCACAGGTCTGTATTTTAAAGGCTGAGGCAAATCTGCTATTAGTCAGAAAGTAACCCTGACATGTAGAGTAATGGGTATCTACCAGAAAGGGGCAAGCGATATAATACTTGCTTTGATGTCATCACACAAATAATGTCACAATGCATGGGATGGCATTGTAGCTTCTACTAGATGCCTATGACTGGAATACGTGAATTTGATCAAGCTGATGGCTAATTTATCATTATTAATAACAAAAATGCAATTCAGGTGCAAAATGTATATAAATGACTTGCATATAATTACATGTAAATAATCCAGTTATTATGGCTGTGCACACTTAGAAAATGACTTGGAAGATATGTCCCAGAGTTTGCAGGAACACATCTCCTTAATATTAATTAGTCATTTTTCCCCAAGTTTTTGCAAGAAAAAAGATGCCACTCTTCTAAGAAGCAGTGGCACTTCCCCATTCAAGGGTGGTGCACAATATGGGTGTCTTCCTGGACTCACAGCTCCTGCTTGAAGAGCAGGTAGCAGTTGTGGCCAGGAAGAACTTTACACAGCCTCATCTGGCACATTAGTTGCATCCTTTCCTAGATTGGGGGGCCCTTCAGACAGTCACTCATGTCTTAGTCACCTCATGGCTTGACTACTGCAATGCACTCTACATGGGTCTGTCCTTGAAGACCACCCAGAAGCTTACACTGGTCCAGAATACAGTGGCACAGGCAGTGATGGACATGCCCCAGTATGCCCATGTAATATCTCTGCTTTGTGAGCTGCACTGGTTGCCAGTTTGCTTCCAGGTATGATTCAAGGTGCTGGTTGCTACCAATAATGACCCACATGGCATAGGGCCCAGCAACTTGAGGAACCGCCTGTCTCCCATAACTTCTGCCTGGCCAATTCAATCTGGCAGGGTTGGTGCATTCCGGGTTCCTTTGATTAAACAATGCCAGCTTTTGGGACCCCAGAAGCACACCTTCTCTGTAGCAACACCTCCCCTCTGGAATGAGGTTCTCCCTGAAATTCAAACAACCCCCACCCTACTGATGTTTTGAAGGGTCCTGAAGACCTGGCTCTTCACCCAGGCCTTTGGGAAGGGTGACTGAAGCCTGCTTTTTGTCTTTGTTCCCATCCTGTTTTATCATTACTGCCATCTTTGTTGTTTTTTGTTTTTAAATGTTTTTAACAATTTGTAAACCGCCCAGAGTTGCTGAGAGTTAGGCAGATGATGATGATGATGATTATATACACAACAACATGAAATCACAGCTGCCAGTTCTTTAGCTGGTGTTGGCCTTAATTCGCATTGAGTTCTTCTCAAGAACCTAGGATGTTGTAATAAATTGGCATAGTATATGTGCAGATCCAAGCAGTATGGCCTATTGTAATTGACAGATGGAAATGATGTCAATGTGCAGATTTTCTAAGTGCCTTCCAAGGTTTTTTGGTATGGCACCCAGTGTGCCAATAACCACTCGGACCACCACTGCCGGTTTATGCCATAATCTTTCAACTTTGATTTTCAGATCTTGATACTTTATGATCTTCTCCAATTCTTTGTCTATTATTATTATTATTATTATTATTATTATTATTATTATTATTATTATTATTATTGGTGGTGGTGGTGGTGGTGGTGGTGGTGGTGGTCACACAGTCAGCCGGATGTTTAGACTGGATTTAACATTTTTATCCACCTGAGTCCTTCCCAAGGACCTGGGATAGGCAGATGATGTTGTTTGATGGTGTTAAAGGTATCCTCACAGGATATAAGCTGTTCCAAGTAAAGCTGCCTTTTGCAATTGACTGATGGTGGTTTTTTCAATGCTGATGGTCTTCAGGTGGTACTCCAGATGTTTTCCGATTGCATCCAAGGTGCCTATTACTACTGGTACTATCTTTGCTTTCTTTGGCCACAGTCGTTCTGCTTCTATTTAGAGGTCTTTCATAATTTGTGATTTTCTCCAGTTCTTTCTCTTCTATTCTGCTGTCTCCAGGTATTGCAATGTCCACTATCCAGAGTTGTTTGTCATCAACAATTGTTAAGCCTGGGGTGTTGTGTGGCAGGTGCTTGTCTGTTTGAATTCTAAAGTCCCAGGGCACTTTAGCTTCTTCATTTTCTATTACTTTGTCTGTTTTGTGGTCCCACCAGTTCTGGCTTGCAGGCAAATGGTATTTTTACAGATATTCCAATGCACCATTGTTGCTACTTTGTCATGCCATTGTTTGTAGTCAGTCTGTGTAATCTTCTTGCAGCAGCTAACTAGGTTGTCCACTGTTTCTTCAGCTTCTTCGCAGAGGTGGCATTTGGTGTCTGTTGCTGTCCTCTCAATTCTGGCTTTATATGCATTTGTTCTTAAGGCTTGGTCTTACGCAGACAGAATTAGCCCCTCTGTCTCTTTCTTCAACTTTCCTGCTCTTAGCCATTGCCAGGTCTTGTTGTTATCTGCTTTCCCTGCTAGTTTTTTGTGTACTGGCCATGTAACACTTTGCCTTGCCATGTCTCTTTTCTATTCTTCATTTGGTCTTTCTTGTAGGCCAGTTTGGTTCTTTCAGTATTCAGTAAGCCTTCATAGGTGCATCTTCTTCACTGTCCTTCAGATATTCTTCCAATGCCCTTTTTTCTTCTTCAACTGTCTGGTGTACTTGCAACATTCCACGCCCACCTATACTCCTTGGTATGTAGAGTCTGTCAATGTTGCTGTGTGGATGAAGGGCATGATTTTTCTGGTCTTCCTATCCAGGGCTTCTAGTTCTGCTTGAGTTCAGTCCACTATTTGCCTTGATGGTATTTCCCCCTTCTTTCCTTCTTAAAGTTTGGACTTTAAGATCTTCTTCACACTCATGATGTATTGACTACTAACCTTCTTCTTGACTTCAATGTGCTTGATGTTGTCAGCTTGAAGGGTGCCAAGGTATTTGTAGTGATCTTCTTCATCCAGACTCTTGATGTTATTTCCATAGGGTAACTTGATTCCTTCAGTTTTCACTATTTTTCCCCTGTTGATGGTAAGGGTGGCACATTTGTCAAGTCCAAACTTCACTGCAATATCTTGGCTGTATATTCAGACAGTGTTGAGCAGTTGTTGTTGTTACTATTATTATATTTTTTTAATGGGCTGGTCTAGACAGTGGGCATTTGGCATTATTGTAAATATATGTACAGGCACAACAGACTGAAATATTTATATTTGAAAATGCACAGAGGCATATAAACAACATATAATCATACCTTTATTACAAATAACAGAATAATTTGGGGGGGGGGACAGCCACACAATTGTAATTTTTTTCCCCACAAGTCTGCATGAAGAAAAAGTGGAAACATTTGTTAGTACAGTACAGGCTGATAGGAATCAAGAACTTCAGAGAAAGTCTGATATTTAACTCAAACAAATCTGTGCTAAGCAAAATTGTTTCAACTTAAGTCAACTTTTTCAAAGAGGAACTTTGTATATGCCAAAAGGCTGCAAATGCAAAACAACTGCAGTGCACAGAAAGTTACTTTTACTTTTTGCACCTACAGTGCTGTGTACAGCCTTCCATTAAGCTACAAGACAGCATCGTCTAATGACTCTGGAAGGACTTACCCATACATCAGCAAAGCATGTTGTTTAACCACATGATTATACCACAACAGCAACGTCCACACAACATGCAAAATCAAAATCAAAACCAAACCATACTGCAGTTTAGCATGATGAACTCAGTCACTGTTGATACTGATGCTGTAGTATTTGTAGGGATGAAAGACACTCCACTAACAACTGGTTTTCCTTTTGCATTAAAAATAATTTATTTTCTGACAACCTATGAAATTATTTCTTCATTTCTTGGACATGAAACCAGGGTAGCCTTTCCCTCCTACTACTGCTAGTTTGCAAATGTTACACTAATATTGGCATATGTCCTATGGAACATCTTCAGACAGGGGTGGCTATTTAGGGCCACATGAATGGACATTTAGAATGGCTCTACCTGCAATTACTGTATATGCAAGTCTGTAATACACATGTACCTGTATGCATCTTGAAAATATTTATATCCTTTTTGCACCTTGAATTACATTGATTTTATGAACAAAACTCACTAAATTATGCCTACATACAGTATGGCCAAATTTGTGTATTTATGTTTCCAGAATCACTGTGACTTGGGACTTGGTTTGACTAAAAGAGGGGTGCTCTCTGTTTAAAATGTTCCACAACCCAATTTTTCATAGAATACTGCCTGCCTAGAATGAACTAAATACATGTTGAATGATAAGGGTAGGCTTAAACTGAACACCTTAACTAGTAAATAATCAAAACCCTTTAAATAAATACATAAAAATCTAACATAATCTGTCCTCTGGAGGAAAAAAGTGTGCCTCCTCTTAATCCCGGAAAATACAAAGACATGTTAGGATTACTTATTTCTTGTGTTGTTTGGGTACTTTCCTTCCCACTAGAAACTTTCTGTGGCGGTGGATGCAGCCTTATCTGAGTTGTCTTCTTACCTAGCGAGCCGACATCTCTGATACCAACGAAGTCAGTGGTCTGATGCACAGTATACTAGACTGTGCTGGGAATTAATCCGAGTTCAGTCTCCATTGGCAACCCCAGGTAAGATTGGGTCTATCTAGATTCCTGAAACGCTGCTGCAAACTACTGTACAATATTAATCTTCATGGACCCGGATAGTTTCTCTTTAATTCAGTGGGGAGCTGAGGAACACCCAGCAGTTGGACAAAGCAGGACGAAAGCGCAGGGCGCTACCAGGAGCACACACGCAGCCATCCTCCAGGGCTGAGAACCGAACATCGGCTCCCAGACGTTCTGAGAACGCGCGTTCCGGGCCCCTCCTTCGCCCAGCTCGTAATTCAGGGTAGCGCGTGCGCTCTGTCAGGGCGGAACGCTTCGTTCCCGCTGAGTCGAGGCCTCGCGAGATCGTTTGATGAGGGGCGTAGCGGAAGCTGTTCTGCGGCTCTCCTGCTGAGAGGTAAGAAGCGCCCGAGGTGGAGAGGAAAGCGGGGGGCGCTCGGAGCGGGGCCCCAGCTTATGGTGAGCTGGCTGGGGCGGCCTGGCTGGGGCGATCGAGTGGGTGCCTCCCGGGCACGCAAGTTATCGTGGGGTCTCTTTCTGGCTCGCCAAGCGGGCGGGTGGCCCCAGCCTGTCAAGGGGGTTCTGGCGCGGGCGCTCGTTTCCGACAGCAGGATGCCAGTTTGCGCGCGCCTGAACTTTCCCTTTCTCAGCTTCGCTCTTGCTGGCGGAAAGCCGTGCAAGTTCTCGAGAAGCGGGCGGGGGGGGGGTCCTTTTCGCCTCCGCCCTGGAATTGCTAACTTATGAAACCTCCCTCTCTTGTTTGCAAGTCCTCTACTGGCTTTGGTGAGGTTTTTTGTTTTGCTTTTTTGTGGACTAGTGTTTGGCCTCGATACAAGGCAGCTTTTATATTCATACGAAATTAGGCCGGTAGGAAAACAGTTTTCCTGAATATAATAGTTTGCATGCTAGTTCGTGCCGCTCAATGTGGTTGTATGATAAAGCAGGTCGATGCATAAAAAGCGGGTGTTATAATAAGTTTATTTCGGTCATTGATCAGTCCAAGATAAAATTTGAAAATTATGGAGTTTATAATCAGATTATAAACTCCATAATTTTCAAATGTTGTCTTGTGCTACAACCTGAAAAGTGGATGCTACACTGAGTCTTCAGTAAAAATGGCGGGTAGGTGAGGGGAATATTAGCAGTAAGATTTTGAATCGTACATCAAGATCCAGCTTGATCTTGGGATTGTCAGTGAACCTTCTCATGCATGTATAGGTTTGCTGTTTTGAGAGATTATAGGCATGTGACTAGACATACACATCATGGTATACAGTGAGAGGATTAGGATATTAGGATAAAAGTTGTATTGACAGAAGCTGTTTAGGCAGCTGAATGGTTCTAGATTTCAAATCAAGTTCCAACTAATGCTGTAATTATTTACCATTTTTTCTTCTCTGGAAGCAATTTGATTATTTCTTTGAATAGAAATACAGCTGTTACCACTTCACAATGGCAGTAGTCTTTGTTTAAAAATACAATATTTAAGATTATGTGCCAGTATGAGAATGCATCATTTCCATAACCAATAGTTCAACTAAGGAAGGCTTGAAACTACATCTGATATTTATGTATGTATTCTGTCTTTAGTGTGAAGCTAAGGATATTGTTACCAACCTCTGTGTGCCAAAAGAGTGTCCAGTTCAGAAACATCTTCCATCTCAAGTTTTTTTTTCTTTCCTCACTGATTGTAACTAAAAGGAGGAAGTAGCTAAGCTCCCCTTCCAGTGTCATGTGATCAAATATTTCTGAATACTTTCTGCAACTACATTAATACTTAGTTCTTAAATTTCTTTTTATGTACTGTGCAAAATCATTATGACTATACTTATAGGGTAAAGGTACCTTAAAGTGTATATGTGTCAAAAGTGTATCAAAGCCAACCTCTTTACCTATTTTGACAACTGTTAACAAGGTATAGGATAATATCTTAGCCCTTTCTGCATTTTAGGTAAGGGATGTTACGAGCTTCTAAGGAAGAAAAAAAAGTTGCCATAAGGCTCTCTTCCCCAATAATACTTTCCACTTTATTTAGAACTATTTCAGTGCTAGCCTTGAATTATTTTTATTGATTATAGAAAAACTACTCTTATCAGTTATCAAAAAAATAGTCTCTATACCAGACTTTTTAACGTAACCATCCAGCTCACATGCTTATGTAGAATATTCATGTCCTGAAAGAGAGGAAGAAAAAAAAAGGCTATTATAAGCCTTGACTACTGGAACAAGGAGGAAGTGAACCATTGTTCCTGCTGCTAAAGATTTTGCATAATGAGACTGATCTGGTTCCCTGGAAAAAGATGGTTAACTTTACTGTCTTCTTCCTAAGTTAAGTCCTGTTCTCCCTGCAGCATTTTGTAAAATATGGCTATTGGTACAGGAAGTTTAACAATGCAAAGTGTTTGCTTAATCCAGGACTATCTTTTTCAGTTGAATAAGACTTGATAATTTTTTATTAAATTAGATGGCTTCTTGTTTTGGTCAACTGTTAAAATTAGCTAAAATATGAGCATCTTGAATATAAAGTGAGTGTATTGTACTAGCCTTGAATTTAACCAGTTTGCGACTTTCCACAGGTAACTAAGAATGTTATCCAGGCAAGAGAACTGACTACCAAAAGAGGAATAGATCCTCTGACACTTCCCTAGTTTGTGATGGACATAAGGTGAACATTATTAACCCACCTTCTTGCCACTTAGTTTTTGTACACCCACCAGTACAAAAACTAAGTAGGTTGCCAGCAGAGGAACAAATCATCCTTTTTTGCTGTAGCCCATTGTAATGCTGTTCTGGGTATGCAAAAGGAAAAGCCCAACTTATTTGGCCAGCATAGAAATTACTGGAACAGCAGCAAAAGCATGAAGCTTCATCCTCCAGTAGTACATAGGTTTTTATACTGGATAATTCTTTTATGCCTATATATTAGTGCTTCAAGAAACATTTACTATTTATTTGCTTGTTTGATGTATATAGTGCTGTTTATTCAGGAGTTGTACAGCTTTCCCTCCTCCTCCTACAACATCAGCCCTGTGAAGTAGGTTGGGCTGAGAGAGACACTGCCCAAAGTTATCCAGTGAGCTTCTATGGTTAAGGATAGACTTGAACCTGAGTCTCCTCAATGTCAGTCCAACACCACAGAGGTGTGATAAAAACTCTCTCTGGTAAAAAAAAGGTTGATCTTTGGTGATTGTCAAACCTTTAAGCAGTGATATATTTGCAAGATATATTTGTAGGTTTATTATGTATCAATCAACTCATAAATCCTCTAATGCTCAGTGCTAATAATGCACTGAAAATTATGTCATGAAAGGAAAGTAACATGTCTAAATGACTGTTGTTTAATCATGAATCTACATACCTATACACAGCTTGTTTGAGAAAATGGTTTGAATGAAAAAATATTGGGGGATGAAGAAATACTCTGCTATATAAATAAATCTGTTCCCATTTGTATCCATGAGTACCATTTTGCAGATAAATGTATTTACTAGTCTTTTATACATGATTTTAAAAAAACTTCAGTTAATACTATCTAAAGCCTTTCTAGATCAGACCAGAGAAATAAAGCATTCTGCTCCTATCATAGCTAATCAGAATCCTATAATAACTGACTAGTAGTATGGTAGTCACTTCTAATTGTGTGAATAAAATTTATGTTCCTAGGAATTTTAACCTTGGCACTGGAAATTACAGTCACTGCTAGTAGAATTTATAACTATGTCCTGAATAAATTTGTCTGATATCTTTTTAAAGTCCTCTAGGCTGTTATCATTAACATATTGTGGTATCAGACTCTTTACACTGTGTGAAAAACACTTGGTTTTGTCTGCCCTTAATTCCCCACTTTTCAGCCTCTTTGGATAAGCCCAGATTCTAATATTATGAAGCAGAAAGAAAAAAACAATTCCTATCTGTTTTCTCCACTGTAATGGCACTGTGTTTTTCCCTTTTTTACCCCTAAGCTTTTTGAATCAGTTCTTAATTATCCATCATGGGATTTTCACAACTGCTTGTACATGCACATCTGGCCAGTTTCCATGTATGTCACTAATAACTGAGGCAGTTAGTTCAAAATGTGCACTTCCTTCTGCATTATTTATTTCACTGATTAACTCACACTGGATTTACCAAAATTGCAGTCTGGAAACTGAGTAATATGCAAGCAGAGGAAATTGTACGCATTTCCTTTGCAGATCATTTTGTAATATGTATTTTTGCAATGATTTAG
Organism: Python bivittatus; assembly: GCF_059951505.1. NCBI lineage: Eukaryota > Metazoa > Chordata > Lepidosauria > Squamata > Pythonidae > Python > Python bivittatus. The sequence continues at coordinate 1,867,720 of NW_028277035.1, read as the reverse complement.
GCAAAATATCTGTTTTTAGAATTTTATATTTACTGTCTGTATTCCATACTTAAGCAAATTCAGCAACAGGGTGAAAAGTGTCATACTAAATCATGTCAGCAATTTCCTGATAAGTCTAGCTTTCCTTACTATTATGACTCTGTAAAAAACAAAACTTACTGAGTTATTGTTTTGTATTATACATCACTTATGCTTGTAAAGTGAAGTGATATTGTAAACTATCTGTCCAAATAAGACTAGACATTTTGTAAATTGTTTTGCTCAATAAACATTCTTGTCTTTTAATTTTTATCCCATTGTTCTCTCAAGCCTGTTTTTATATGTCTACTTGCTGTTGTTTTTAGTGTAATGCTATAATTTCTGACTAGTTAAAGCCTTGCAAGCCAATTCAAGGCAAAATAATCAAGCTGTTCTTTATTGAAAGCATTTTGGCTCAGGTAGACAATGGACTGTGTTGGTTTGGTATTGTATTACTGTTTGCAGAACAATCATCAAGTTTAGATTTGTAGACCTGGTTTTTCAAGCATTATACTATTGTAATTAATGTATTAATGTCAGCAGGAAGCAGCCACAAATCCTTCAGGCAACCAGTGGTGCACTTTGTCTAGTAGAAAATGAGAGAAAGAATTATCACCTGTGTTTCCTCAAAGTTTTTACTGTATCAGAAAAAGAGGAGGATTCTGCCATGCTAGAGAGGGGGAAAAAATGCTAACCGTCTCCCAAGTTGTCTGTTAGACAACTAGGAGGAAAGAAAAAGATCTGTATCTCACTTAGTACTAGAATTTTGACTGGGTTCTCACATTGTCCTAAACCATAAAGTAGTGGCTTTTATTTTGGCTTAACTTGACGAGTGAACCCAACCACCAGAAGCAGGGTGATAGAGTGGGTGATTTTGTACAACACATTAAAGTATATTGAGATTAGACCTAAGAATGGTGTCTGAGTCATACCATGGCTGAGTTTCTTTCTACCTTATTTACAGTTTGTAGCTGTGTCTTGTTTTAAGTTAGCTTCTCAGAGTCCACTCTACTTTGCAGTTTTTGATGAGGTAAGAAATAGCAAAAGCCCCTTTAAAGCAGCAGGAAAACTCTTAGGAGCTTTGCACATTGCATGAAACTATGCACCTTGGTTTACTGAAACTAATCCCAGCCACTGTGATTTGCAAACCATGGCTTGTATTTTACTATCATGTGTGACTGACTACTATGAGATGTTCACCAAACTATAGTTAAAACCATGGGTTTTCATTTAAAAGGATTACAAATGATTGTCCAGTTAAAATGTGTGTTTGCATGAGTTATAGTGGTTAACAAAGTGTAGTGTTGGGATTGTACAGTTTTTTCCCAGTTCTGGTTTTGAAAAATATAGCTGTTCACAATTTATATCCAATTTGTATCATATCTATAATCATACATATTTATTATAGGCTTGTATCCCAGTTTATGTGTGCTTTTATACACAGTCATTGTTTACTAACTCTAGCAATGAATGGGGCTTGCTTATAAATATAACTAGGACCATAGATTTGTCATATTTATGTATCTGCCAGATTGTACTTAATGTGTTTTAAAATATAAGCAATTTGGCACAGGAATGAGAATCCTCTTTTAGGTATATATTTGAATGTTATGATTCCATGTCTAGATTATAGACAGATTGCGGTTTCTTCTGATTACTTTGCTTGTAATTAGAGCTAAAATATTTAATCAATTGTTAACATTATTGTACATATTTTACATATTTAAATGTTTTCCAGCATTTGAGCTTAATTCTGTAAAGCTGGAAGAACTTCAGTTTTCCAGTTAGTAAAACCAAAGTTTCTGTGATAGGTGATCTTACTATTGAGATAGGTGTTTCTCCCTCAGGCCCAGCAGATGACTTTGTTGGCTTCAGATTTATTGTATAGTATTGCTATTAATGTAAAGAGTAAGGACTTTCCTGCAATACTGTGGAATCAACTATGCATCCTTTAGAATACAGCCTGTTTCTTTGAAGGGGGTGTGTCTGTAAAAGCTTATGCAATAATGAATTTGTTAGTTTGTAAGCTGCCACAATATGGTTATGCTTTATGTATATTACATTTGAACATTTGGTTTTTTCATTCTCTGTAATAAATACAAGGATTTTTGATTACTTGTACATCAGACTTCAAATAATGGCAGTCTGGTAAGTATTATGTTGTTAATGTATTATGTTGTTAAAGTACAGGGCAATTTCACCCATATTTCTATTTTCAAAATATTGTCTTTTATACAGTATGCACCTTTTTAAAGGATAATTCTGGCACAGCTATCCCCCCCTCCCAAAAGGGGGAAGATATGCAAGAATTAGTTGTGATTCTGGGAGACTGGAAACAATATTTTCTCTGAACAGTGGAGGAATGGGTACAGAGGCTGATAGCATAGGGGAAAGTTTTATTTCCTCTCCTTTTGAAGAAAGCTTTTTTTCTGAAAACTTGTCAAGACATGTTTGTAGTTTACTAAGTAAAAACTGAGCACGATCCTGTGTTCCACTTGAAAGTAAGCTGGAGTCAAATTTTCCCCCACACCCCTAGCCCTGAATTTAGACATTCTATTCAGGACTGTAGCCTTGGCCTTTAAATAGAAAAGGGAACGGCCTGTTCTATTATAGCAAAGGGCGTGGGGGGGGCAGTTATATATAAGACCATCGGAAGTATTTTATGTTTAATTCAAGGAGCCGCGCATCTAAACGATTGGTTGCTATTTGGAATCTCTTCAGAACTGGAGAATACGTGTTTTGCTCTTGGGTCGTGTGACTTTAGCGCTGTGCGTGAGCTGAACGTTTATCCGTTCAAGAGAACTCCCGGTTTTTGCATTCAAGGGAGGGGGTCGATTTTGCTGCTCTCAGAGCAGCGAGCGTCCCTTCGGCACAGAAGCCCGGCTTTATGTGTCGGCTCCGCTTTGGAGGGCGAGCAGCAGCTGCTCCAGAGCGAGGAGGAGGGGCGTGAAGAGGTCGATTTCTTTCCCTATCCTGTTCGGTGGCTGGAGTGGGGGAGTCTGCGTCTGTCCTCTTCTAGGGGCTGCTATTGGCCGTAGTAAGTGCCACTCGGCGCTTCCTGCCTGCGCCGGGAGCTGAAAGAGAGGTTGCAGAAAGAGGAAGCGGCAAAGCTGAGTTGAGTCGAGAGGAGGGAGAGGTGCAGGGCGCGGTCCCTGTCATTGATCCGGGCTACTTCCCTCAATGTTCCCTCTCTTCCTTCCCTCTTAGGGCGGATTGGCCCTCGCTGTTTCCCTTGTCTATGCGAAAGACAGAGCCAGAGGTCGGGCAGAAAGGGCAGCGCGGACGAGAGGCAAAGCTAAGCCGGGCGTTCCCGGAGAAGGCTTCAGGGAGAGAGCGCCTTTTCCTCTTCGTTGCCATCCAAGAGCGACCCGAGCATGGAAGCTGTCGCCAAATACGATTTCAAAGCCACCGCAGACGATGAGCTCAGTTTCAAACGGGGAGATATTCTGAAGGTAGGTGGTGCACAAAGAGGCCAAGATTGCCCTCTTCAGGCTTTCTCCGAAATGATTGTCTCTAGAAACTCCATCACATCATTCCTAAGACCTTGTATCGCTCCCCACCTCCCACACGCTGAATTTGTCTTTGTTCCGTTGACGTAGAATTACCTTTTGGTAGTTTTACTGTTCATCTAAAGGTTGGGTGGTAGAGCTACACTAATGTTTTATTGCAGTTTGCTGTATGATGCTGCAGGTTTACATAGTCCTCAGTTACTTCCTTCCCATTTTTAATGTCTGTTTCCTCCTCCTCCCTTTGCTAGTGTCAGATTCCCTGCCTACTAAGCAAGAAAGACAGAGTTACCACCAGTGAGTGCTGCTAAGAACAGCATTCTTTGTGTGTATCAGTTCTGCTTAGAAATATTGTTCTGCTGCCCTGTGCAATTGATATTCTTCTGGCTACATAATTTTAAACTCATTTTTTATGATGTATATGTACATCTATCAGCTGAAGATAACATTTAATACCTCTTGGAAAGACAACTCTGTGTGTGGACTTCAACTCCCAGAGTTTCCCAGTGAGGATGAGTATTGTTAAGGATTCTGGGAATTAAAGTCCACATTCTTGAAGTTGCCATGGTTGGGAAACGCTGCGGTAGTTCATGAAAAGTAATACTGTACTGTACTACAACAATGTCCCAGGAATCTGTGTTTCTTTTAGTATAGCATACCCCCAAAAATACAGTGTAGCTTTCTTTATATTTTCAGCTTAGAATTACTGAGGGAAGAGGAGATCTTGGAGATCTTTATAAAAAAAAATTACTTTATTTCTCTTCTGTGTTTCCTCCCAAAGGAAACTCTATAAGTTTCTATAAGCTCTATAAGTTCAGTTAATATTGTATAGAAGTAAAGGGTATAATTTTGATGTATAAAATTCACCTTCAATTTGAAATCTTGATGATTGTGATAACTTTCTTTTGTTAAGCTTCTAATAAAACAATGGGACAGTTCAGTTGAGCATCAAGATAAATTTAGAATATGGTATGCTTAGCATTTTCTGGAATGTAGTCCATATTTTTTATAATTATATAAAGTCTTGGGAAAGTTTGTAGATAACAAAATACAACTATATAATTATACAACAGGGCAACAATGTATTTTTAATTAATTTAAAAATATATGTATCCCACCATTCTGCCTACAGGCTACTAGGTAACTAAAAATAAATGAATATGCATTTAAAATGTTAAAGCAGGCCTGCTTAAGAGAAGCTCTGGGATGGGAGATTTGTAGTGTCAAACTCTGTGTCTTTGGTCTTCCTCCAAAAGATAAAACTAAAGCAACTCAGATGCCATGTTTGGGGAGAAAAGAAAAGGCTGGAAGGCTTAAATCAGGTTAGCCTTATTTTTCCTGTCTTCATGTTAGATTGAATTGTAAATATTGATATTGTGAATAGTTTAGGCATTAATTATATTTAGAACTTCCTTGTATTCTTTACCAATGACGTATTTTCTATTTACTAATATCTGATTAAAAGTCTAAATGATCTTCAATGTTAATTAGATGTGGTACATCTAATTCAGGCGATGTGGGGAAGGAAAACTAATATTCATAGGGTCTTTCCAATGTGGTTAACATTTAGTAATGGGTTCAAATCATAGGGAAGAAAAAAGACTTGAAAAATGGTATTGCTTTCAAGTCCCTGTTTAATATGATCCTTGCCTAGAATGTTGGGTATAACAGCACAGTTGTTGAATCATTTTTTTAAAAGAATATGTATTGAAACCTTATTTCATCTCATATTTCACTGCTCCCTTGGTTTCAACCAATACAATTCCACTACACTGGAATCCGAAAATAAGTGTTATGTGGTTTATAAAATGGCTATTGAAAATAATAATTAATTTCTACTAAGTTAATCCAATTTCAGAGTCTAGTTCAGTCATGGTTTAACCTCACAATGTATCTTGAAGGTGGATTCAGTTTAATGATAACTTGGCTCAAGCTAATCAGTTAGCTTTATAGTCAAATGATAACTGAATTAGCAAAGTGTTCTATATTAGTACTTCAAAAGAGACATCTTACAGGTGTTAGGTTTTGATGTGTTTCTGTATCAGAATCAGAAAATATAGTATTTGTTCATCAGTTAGTATTTAGAGAGAGCACAGTTGAAATATAGATATTGTGTGAAGTGCAATCAAAAGTTTTCTTCTTTCATCAGCCTCTCAGAAAAGAAAAAGCTACTGTCCTATTGGAATTAATATCTGAGAAGTTAATAATTTTGCCTGGGTCCAACACATTCATCATTATTTTCACTGGTCCTTAACATGTTTCACAGTGTCGTCGTTAGATGATTAATTACTATACTTAATGTAAATTAATGAAGCTTGCTTTTTTCAGATTCAGGTTAGTCAATTTAGTCAAAAGGTCTTGGAATTTAGCAAGTAATTGCATATGTTGTGATATTGTTGTCCACCCAATCAGTCTTTTATTAAACATGTCTTGGGGGTCAAGAGATGGAGAACAATAAGATGGATTCAATTTCATTAGTCCTTACTGTGCATATGAAAGAAGATGATTTCCAACTAGTTAACATGTTTAGGTTTAGTGGTAATGGGCATTAAGTATGTTGTATCTTTTTACCAACCTATTCCTCTTTTTTGCTATTGGTTTAATAATTTGTTCTATTAACTAATATCTGTAAAACATAGAAATTATAAAAAGAAGGCCACAGACATTAACAATTTGTTTAGATTTGCAACCTTGCTCAATTATCCTTTCATTTCTCATACGGCCACACTGAAGAATATTGATGAATATATATTATTACTGCCACTAAAATTATAATTTTAATTATAATGTACCATCATTCTAAGTATATCCTTAAAATGGTACCTTCAAAAGCAATACATTTGTATTGCTCTTAAATGCTTGAATGATTAGTAATGTCCTTCCATATTCTTGGGCAAGAAAACAAGATGCATGTTCTTGGACAGATTTTCAGTAGACCCTTTTTAAAGATGTCACTTGTAAGTATTCATTACTGCAGGAAACATACATATTCAGTTCTTGATTATCACTTGAACGGCAACTGTTACCTATTTGTTCAGTAGTAACCTTATGGTTGTGTTCCAAAAGCAAATGAATGTATTTCACCTTTGATTCAACATTGTGCAAATTTGTTGAGATCTGTGTTTGTGTGAATTAGACTAGACTATGATATATTTTGTTTCTGACTTTGAAAATAGACAAATTTTCAGTCAAACTATCCTGCTATAATGATGTCTGGCAAGGAAAACAGATTTTTTTTTCATTTGCCTTATAAAATGTTAGAGGCTATTTCTGTATTGCTTAGATGGCATGTTTTATACTTCTCCCAAGCAACATTAAGGTATGCATGTAGTTTTATATAAGTTGTTGTATTTAGAAACAACTGCCAACTAGGCAAATGGGTCAGTATATAATTAAAAATAAAATCAAGAAAAATGAGGAAAAAGAATAATTTATAATTTGAGAACAGCCTTAAAATGAGAGAGTGATAAAAATCATACATTAAAAGCCTGAGAGTAGGAGCTCGGAACAAAACATCCTGTGTTTGCCTTTTGTGGGAACTCAAAACTAGTAATTGTTCCTGTTTCTGTCCTAAGGCCACAAAATATATAACCAGCATGTTGAATTGAACAAAGGAACTGATAATCAATGCTGTAAGAATAATTAAATAAGCTTTTGATTTATAAGAAGGTGGGCCATAGCATTCTATATCAACTAAACGCTCAATTTGTTAGTTCTGGATCATTTTCAAGACCCCAAAATACATGGGATGTAAGTAGTGGAATGCACCCCATGTGGGATTGCATTTAGTCCTCAACCTGTCTACGTTTAGAAGAGAAGCCAAGTTAGATAGATTTGCAAGGTTCTTAATTGTTAATTTTAGTGTTTTAATTTTATAATGTTTCTTTCTGTATTCTATATTTTAGTAGTTATTTCTCTTGAGTATTCTCTTAAGGAGAAAAGCAGGATGTCAATTGAATTAAAAATTTAAGAATTTTGATATGTTAAAAGGGTGATATGCATAAGACTTCTGAGTTCCTACCTTCCTAAGAAATGGTGAAGCCTCCAAATTAGATATAACTGATAAAACATGTTCATGACTATTGTTAGCATTTGTACATGCAGATATAATGCTGAGTGCAGGAACTGCAGACTAGAAATAAACTGTTTTAGTACTTGCAGATAAATATATCCATTCCAAAATGTGAAGTTCATGTCCTGTGTATCTTGGATATTGTTACATTTTACAGAAAATAGTAGAATGCATATTCAGGTGTTTGTTGGATCCATTTTTAACCATGCTGTTTGATTATTTTATAACATGAGTGAAGGCTATTTTTCATGATGCATTTAGGGTCCTTTGGTAATACTTTAGCTTCTACAGGCTGCAACTGAGGAGAAGGCTAGTAGGCTATTGGATATTGTTGCTTAAAATCTAATGTGCTTCTGGCAAATAAATTCGTATTCTGTTGGGATCTCTGCCAACTGGCAACTGTTCAGATATAAAGTGCATTGATGCTGCTTATGGTTTGGCACATGGTGGAGAAAGAGAATAGATGTGCATATTTCCTCTGGTTGATAATGAAATGAAGTCCATCCTTTATCTTGATTTAATATACTGTAGCACATCATATGAATAGGCAACAGTTTATTTTCTAGAAATAAATGCCCTGTGTTTTCACTACTTCAGACAGTATCAGTAGAAAGAGAAAACATTTTGTAGAGTGCTTAGTAGATTGCTAATGTTGGAGGTGTTGAAAATCCATGGTAGCTATGTTGACAGTTAATGAAATCTGAATAAGATGTGTTGTCATTTAACTGAACAGAGATGTGTTGCTGTTTTTTTTAAAAAAACATTTCAACAAATATCAGCTAGAAACATTCCTTTGCATCCTTTTTAAGTGAGGCGTTAATGTTCTCAACTTTAAATGGTATTCACAAGATTATTATTCAGTGTGCTTGTTCTGTTTCTTTCAAATCAGAAGTCAACTAGAATTGTATGTTTCCAAAGAGTTGTTGCTGATCTTGCATTTTCAGTTCTTGCATAACAACAGTTCACTGTATGAAGTTCACTGTAGAAGGAACATATTTGTGTAACATAAGATGAATGGGGTCAAAAAATAAGGTTTTTTACCTATGCTTCCTTTTCCAATTTACAGTATGATCCTTGTTACTTGGTACAGATTCATGTTGAGGTTGGCAGTCTGTTAAAAGCTCACTTCTAAAAACAGCAAATTAAATATCTCTTGTGTTTGCAAGATGGAAACCTTATACAGTAACCTGATTGTGATGAAGCCTTAGTCATATTTCCTAACATGAAACATTCTTTGCACCTAGGAAACTAATGTGTTGGGGGTTAATTTAGCTTTTTCCCTGGCATGTTTTTGACCCAAGAGTTGTACTATATGATCTGCCTTATCATTTAAAAATGTGGGAAAGGGTCTCTTAATTAAGACTGTTTTTGAAAGTAGATTCTTAACATAGCAAGAGCATCTTTATTAATATGTAAGATTAACGAGCTGTGTTAAACTAAACCAAGATTTATTTAACCACAGTTTATTAAATATATCATATTGGCTGGATTCATACATTGTGTTGCCAGAAGCCATGATTTATAAAACCCAGGTAATAGGTTCATGCAACATACTAAAATTAATTATAATAAACCACATTTTTTCTTGAGTGTTACATGAATATATCGCAATTATTTCTTGAATGCATATACATAAGTGTACAATGTGTGTTGAGTTGAAAGTATGGATTGTTACAAATTTTATTTCTCAACATTCCATGGTTTCCATGGATTCATGTTGTATATATTCATTTCTGAATCACAAAGTAATAAAAACTATGAGGTATCAGTGGAAGTTTCTATAATGTAATATTGTTGAGTTAGAAAGGAATAATAGAGCTAATAATTAAGGTTCTGCAGAGATCTGGATTCAAAGGGCAAAATGTGATTTGGAGTGTGTATACATGTTGCATTTGTCAGGAACACCTTAAAGCAATTGTGTCTGTTCCTGGGATTGAGCAGCTGCCTGCAATTTTGGGAAAGGATAAGTTTATGTAGTTAAAGGCCATTCTGGCTGGTGCTTACATGCATTCTGAATTACATTTCCCGGTTCAAATTCAGTTCTCTGCCCAGCACAACTAATCATGTTTTTTGAAGGGTTTATGGAGTAACTACACTAGGAAATAATGAAAATAGTATTAATTGGTGGCATAAGAGAGCTACAACTGGAATTGTAAGGTTGCATAAAATTAGTGAAAAGTGCTGTATCTATTTTCAAAAGAATTAACAGATCTTTGAAAATGTATTATATTTACATTATAGGGCAATATTTCTCAACTCTTGGCATTCATACCATGGGTGGTATGCAAACATAATCTGGGATTTGCTCTCTCCCCAGACAAGGGGTGAAGATAGCAGAAAAAGAGGGTACATCAGCCGGTCTTAGGAACCTGAGCAATCTGGCAGTGTTTCTGGGAGTCTAGGATTGTAGGAGACCTGAGAGGACACTGCCAAGAGGAGCAGATTGGCTTGCTGGCCATAGGAATGGCACTGGAGGGAGCAGAGATGATGCCTCCCTGCTGTAGTCACTATAAAAGCTGCCATGGCCCTGCTGACTCCTGGATGGGTGAGTGCTGAAGGGAGAATTACCAGAAGGTGTAGGCATGAAGTGGGGTGTTTGTAAGCTTAGGGCTGCTGTGCTGTGGAGATATTTTATTTTGGTTAAAACAATCCAGTGCAGAAAAATTACTTGATTTTGAATGAAACAGTGCTTCATTGTACAGTATTATTATTTCAAGTGCACTTTAGTATCTCTTAAAGAGAAGTTTGAAACACTACATCAGATCCAGTTGGCTTTTCGTTATTTGGATTAATTTGGGGAGCTTAGTTTAGGAGCAAATTGATTTATCTTGCCTTGTTAGCAAGCTGCCATTATTTGGGTGCAGTTGTTGGTTTGGAGGAGCAGGACTGACAACTATTAACATAATGCCGGAAAAGATGTGTCCTAGGCCTTTTTGTTTTTCTGTTGATGGGATCCAGGTTCTTTGATAGTGATTGCTGGGGTTCTAGATATGAAATGTTGAGAGAACTTGTTGTAGGTTTGAGATTTTGTACCATTTTCCCTGAAATGTTCCTCCTTCAAGGTGAGCCTTATGACTTCATGGACCCATTTGCCAACAATATGGAAAAGATCCCCCATTGTTGCCTTTGAGCTCCCCCCACCCTGTTTAGTCTACCTTATTGCTCTGCTATTTCCTGGTGGTCTCCTATCCATATACAACCCGGCCCATCTCTGCCTAGCTTTTGCAATCAGCCACAGGTGACTAGGTGCTTCCCCTAGCTGAGCAGCAGAGTTTTAGTGTGGCTTTATTCCCCTCACATGATGCACCTGAAGGGATGGATGTTGGCAATATTCCCACACATTAGAATTCTTAGCGTCTTTTTAACACGCTCGTCCTATAGCTTTTAACTGGTAACTGATCAAAGAGACAAAGTACCATTCTTGGCAACAAACGTGCATCCTATTAATCATCTTGTAAGCTAGTAACAACCCCCCCAATCTTGTGAACCCAATAATTATAAAATCTAGTTCATTTTTTCTTCTCTTCCATCCCATCCCATCCCAACTTTTACAGAATGGGAATTCCAAAAAGGAATTGGTTTACATGTTTACTGTATTGCTTCAGAGATCAAAATAATGATGGTGCAGTACAACAGTCGTACACGTATTTTTTATGACATCCCTGCTTGTAGTGGTCCTTATTCTTTTTTTGGGGGGGTGGCCTGCTCTGTAGCCATGCCCACACTGTCTCCTTGACCTGCCATGAGCACACCCCACCCACCAATCCCACAGCATGTGGCCTATCGCCTCCACCTGTATTTCAAAGCAGCCTGTAGCCGGAGCAGCCCAGAGACAGTTTCTGGTGTTCCCCCGTTGTAGCAGTGGTCTCTCTGTGATCCTGGCTCAAGACTCTGCATGCAGGCAGTATAGGGCTCATTGTGTGCCTGGGGGAGGAGGCCCGAAATGATATCTTCTGAGTATTGTGACTATTGTGGTCCCAACTGGCTGTCTTCCTGCAGGCCCACTTCCTCCTGTCCCTCCATCCTCTACAAGGAGGATTGGACCCCCAGCTCTCACAGCTACTTTTCTTTTCCTGTTGATTAACAAGGTGGCTGTCCAGACAGCTGGTTTACTTAAAGATGCCAACTGGCCTGTTCTGGCTTGACAGATATATCGGAAACTGTTAATGGAGAACTGCAGTGCAAGAACTCAGCTCTTGGGCTTCCTTCGTGGGTGCCGTATGTTATGTGACATCATGTTATGTTGTTGTAAATTATTTATTATTACCCCAGACACAGGAGGGGCTGGGTTGGGCTGTTGCTAGTAGCCTTACTGTATCCCTAACACAACCATTCCATCTGAGTCAACAGGTTGTACTCAGATTCTGGTGATACTGGCTATATGGCTATGTGGGATACTGTAGAGTGTTCTGCCATCTTTTAGTCTCCTTGTGGTGGGATGATGCTTTATGAAATGGCCAATTGGAAACAATAACATGAGGTTGAACGTTTCGCAGTTGTTTCTCACTCAGTGCATCAGGGATTGACTGCTTGATCGTTTACAGAGATTGTGTGATTGACAGAACTCTGGTCCAAAAAAAAAAAATTGCAGACCTGCAGGGTGGCAATTGGTGGTGGCTCTGCACGCAGTGGCTTATGTGAGCTGGGGCCAGGCGTCCAATTGCCAATTACAGACCCTGGACTTTGAGACAGTAAGGCAGAGTGGACAGTGATACATAGCAGATCCCTCCTGGCTATGTAACAAGAGCACACTTTGGCAGCAGTCTGATTTAAAGTCTCATGGTTTTCCACCAGCACCATCACTGGAGAAAAGCAGGGCTTTGTGGCTTGTGTAGATTTGGTCTGTAACTAGCAAGGTGAACAGAGGCAGATATAAACATAAAATAAGTCAGATTGCAGGATTTTTTTAAACAGCAATATGAAGAATTTCACTCAAAAACCATATTAATGATGCAGGTAATTATTTAGCTAGGAAGAACCTGCTTTATTATAAATACACAAATGTAGCTTCTATATTTGGATGCACTGTTTCCTAAACTTTCAAATGACATTTCTGTTACCATAGCCCTTGGTTAATTTGCATGTATATTTAAAGTAGACTAAAATGACTCACAAAGTGCCTGTAGAACATTGGAACCCTTACATCAAATCAAGCATCTGACTTCTTAAAATATTGTAATTGCATTTCTTTTAGTACAGCGGTTCTCACCCTTTCACATTTTACATTCCTGCAGTCATTCCAACAAAGAACCTGGGTTTTACCGGGATAGAAATAAACAGACAAACAAAAAGCCCAAAGACGTGTGTTTACAGGCACTCTGTTACCATATTTACCATTCAGTAATAATAGGGTAGCAGCAAAGTAAGGCTTCAGCTGCGTACGCACTTGCAAGGGGGTAGGTTCCACCAAACCCTGGGTTTGTTGGAGCAGGCATGAGCTGAAACTTAGCTGGTTTCCAAGGGCACTCCCCATCCCCCACCTGTCTGCCAGAGAAATAACTGGATGCCTTGTTTTTTGGTTTTTTTAGATTTTTTATCCCACCTCTCTTATTTTTATAAATAACTCAAGGCGGCGAACATACCTAATACTCCTTTCCTCCTCCTGTTTTCCCCACAACAACCACCCTGTGAGGTGAGTTGGGCTGAGAGAGAGTGACTGGCCCAAAGTCACCCAGCCGGCTTTCATGCCTAAGGCAGGATTAGAACTCACCGTCTCCTGCTTGGATAGGCCAAAAATAATGCAGGAGAAAGGCTCTGAACAGGCAGTGGGGAAGTCAGCTTGCTCATACTGCCACCATATCTGTGGGTTTGGAAAGGGAGCTAACCTTGGCAACACCAAGGATATTATTCTTCCTCCAGGCAGGTGATGCCCTGCAGTTTGCTGATGTGATGTGAGCAAGGACCGCTTCAGGGAGGTGGCGGGAGGGAGCAGGCACAAAAGCCGGGGAAGAAGACAGGTAGCAGACCAACAATGCTGCCTGCCACGTGTTGTGGACTGCTGCCGGCTAGGGAGTTTTAGTACTCTACCTAAACTGCCTCCGTAGTATATATATGCTGATGGAAATATACTGTTTCAGTAATATGGGGTATTAGTATATCAGCAGTGCTGCTGGCCCTTAAAATGTACTGTGTCTTTATAGAGAAAATCAAAGTATATGTTGGAGTTACTACAACAACTAACTGGAGAAAAGCTTTGCTTTTAGTTGACTTATGTTACAGTTGTATCATTAGGCTCCTAGATATTTAATTAAATGTCTGTAGATTCAGTTTTTGTGTGAGTCTGCATGATACTTTTTTTTACATTTGTACCATAGTGTTTCTGGTTAGTATATGAGAGGTTGCCCACTCACGCAATTCACTTTGGGTGGTGGAAGATTATTCTTGGGTTATTGCTGAGCTAGCAGTTGTAATGGATGATCTAGTATGTCTGACTAAATCAGCCTTAATTTTTTATGATAGCAGCAATTTAATATTTAACAGTGTTAGTTTGAGAACTAAGTTCTTACATTATTCTCAGAAGCAGAATGTGTAAACTTTGGCAAGAGAACACTGATTTGTTTTTCAAAATTTAGAATTCTAAGCTATTTGCCATGTGAGGAATAGGCTAGCATAAGGATCAGTTCAGTTGCTTAAAATAGATAACTATTTCTAAACTGCTTGATTAGGTTTTTAAACCATTTTCAGGGTTGTAAGTGTACCAGGAATTAATAAAGTAGAACACCTGGGTTATACAAAACTGGTTCTTTTTTAATATAGCGGTAGTTGATAAATTAGAGTTGGATATGATATAGTATGCAGACCAGTTGTCATGGAGAAAATCTATGGTGTTGCTAAAAGTCAACAACAACTTGATGGCACATAATCAATACAGATTAGGGCTCTGCAGCACTTAAATGCAAAAAAGCATTTCAGAGCATGCAGGATAACTCAGGCAATACCTGCCAACAAACTTTTAAAGCAGCCATGTGTTTTCTTGGGATCACACTGCAGGTGCAGAGGGCAGCCACATAATCAAAGGAGAAAAGCAGCTCCATTAAAGAATCGCAGATAGATATTATATAAGTGCTTCCATGCACTCCGAAACACCTTTTTTCACTTGAGTCCAAAGTGCTGCCTAGCCCTAATACAAATAATGTCTGGTAGTCTGCCAGTATTCCAGTAGCATCAACAAATGGCAAGTATGAGGCAAGGTAGGATAGGTACATAAACCTGGAATAGATGGTTATGCAATTACAACTACATTTTGAAAGACTGTGCAATTATTTCCAGGTGATTTTGTTTGTACTAAATACATCTGAGACACAATTTTTCCCTAGATTCTTCTAAATGATGGCTGGTACTTACTTAATTTTGTTGCATTATTAATTAACTGCCTTTGTAATTTTCTGTGCAATATAAAATGAGTATAAACATGTTGATCCAAAAATAGAACCATACCATCAAAAGTAACACAGTTATTTTTGTTATTTGATTTATATCCTGCCTTCCCTCCAGAATGGTATGTACTCAAGGCAACGTATATAGCATTCCCTATTCCATTTTTTCCCCACAACAACAAACTGTTAAGTGGGTTAGGCTGGGAGGGAGTGATTAACCCAGAGTTACCCAGTAAGCTTTGATGACGGGGTGGACTTGAACTTGGGTTTCTCCAGTCCTAATCCTACACCTTAATTCAGCCTTTCTCAACCTTTTTACCCTCGAGGAGCCCTTGAAATAATTTTCAAATCTCAGGGAAACCCTGCATAAAAATAACAAAAAATACAAAAACTGCACAATGCAATTCACTTCTAACCTACACAGGCCGCATGTTACAATGTTTACAACAACAGCAAAGCAGCAGGCCAGCAGCACTGAGTCATGGTGTGTAAAAATTCCCATCACAGTATTAGCAGTGTGCAAAGTTTAAAAAAAAAATTTTTCAATCACAATCTCTCATGGAACTCCAGTTGAGAAAGGCTACCTTAACTATTATATCAATTTGGATCCACCACAGCTGCATTAAAAGCATAGATTTTAAAACTTTGAGGCCTAATTTACATGCCTTACATAAACAGAAATGTTTTCATTGAGTACTGAAAGGACCATATGACACCCAACACAAATGACTTTCAATGCAGTCTCCAAGGTCCTGTGTGTAACCTTTGACCTATCTTAAAATCATGAGTCAATTTCAGAAATAAATATAAAATTTCAATCACAAGCCCAATATTAAAATGTTAAGATAGTAAAATGAATGTGTTTATTGTACTTTTCAATAGTAAGATCATCTATCACATTGGAGAGTTATGTGCAACAATCTTAGTGCAATTTAATCTTACACTTAAGGCTATGAGAAAAGAAATTATATGTCCTACTTAAGTACCCTAATGCAGTATCATACAGCCTTTAAATCTTTTGAAGTTGGCTTCTGTTTAAAAGGCACTTTTCCTTCCAGCCTGCCAACAAAGATCTTGTACTGCATATGAATTTTGAAATCAGTGTGGTGTATTACAAAACAGTTTTAAAATGCATTTCCATCATCAGCTGGTTCTGCACATTAGGACTTGCATAGAGACTTCAAGAGCTGTCCTTTCCCCTAAAACTTTTACTTCTGGAGATGGAGCATTGTGTTAAATGGAACTATGGACTGACATTACTAATATGTTTTTAAAATGTGATATTTAAACATGTTAGTAATGTCACTCCACTACTACATCTAGCACAATGTTCTGTCTTAAAGCTTATTTTCCACACAATGCAGTTATGAAAAAGAGTTGGTGATGGTCTTGAAGTGAGGCCTTATGAGAGTGACCAGCTTCCAAATAACTTTTTTGCACTTGGTTTAATTGAATAGCTGTAACTTTAATGAGCTTTATGGTTTTGTTAGCAATGTTGCAAAAAAACCAGTTAGGGTCAGCTGCTATTTTGTCATGTATTAAATTGGGGCATCAACATTTTAAGGTAAAATGAGACTAAAATATTACAGAGGCATAGGGTTTGCTTTCAGAACAAAGTCCTTAATTTATTTTCACCTCTGACTATCAAGTATTTAATTAAACTATTTCTAATAACATAGCAAATACAAATTTAAGTGAAATATATTTCATTGATGTTGGTCTTGAGGTTTATGGTAGCTTGTTGGCCATCCAACTGTCATTTAGTTGCTTAAGTTTAAGCAATAAAATGTTTGTTCCTTACTTTTGATATTATTCATTTGTAAGTTAACATTGAGGAGACATGGTGGCACAGCGGCTTAATGATGCTGAAAGTTGCTGGCCAGAAATGGTCGACACTTCAGCAGTTCGAGCCCAGCTCCGTGCAGCAGAGTGAGCTCCTGCTTCCTCCCCAGCTCCTGTCAACCCAGCAGCTCGAAAACTTAGGTGAGTAGAGAAATGGGTACTCTCACCCCGGTGGGAGGAAAAATGCTGGTGGCACCTTGCAAAGGAGACGGGAGCAGTTGCCGGTAACACGGAAGCTGCGCACGCCCGAAAAAGGCGCGAAGCAACGGAAACCCTGCCTCCTGCGCTCGCCAGCTGGGCTCTGCTCTAGGAAGGAGGGAATGGCAAACCACTTCCGAAACACCTTGCCTTGAAAACTGCAGGGACTCGTCCAGGCAGTCGCCGCAGAATCAGTAACGATTGAGTGCGGATTAAAAAAAAAAAGTTAACATTGCATCTGTTTGCAACTGTTCCAGAATCATCAGATTTCTAAGAAGCATCTGTGGCCATTTATGTGAACTACAATTTACAGATCACTCTGCTTGCCAGGAAAGTTTACTTAGATGGGATACTGCTCTGATTCTGCTTTGTACCTTGGAGAAAATAGGGGTGAGAAGATGGTCTCCCATTGTGCTCTTCTGTTACAACAATAATTATGTTATTGGGCATAGATGTTTGAGTTGTGCAGCTAGTTTTCAAAACTTGCTTAATCATCTGTAGGATTAGGTAGCCTTTTATTGATCTTGTGTGTTTAATGTATATAATTACTGTATTCCACAAGGTCATTGCATTACATTGCTGGTCCTGAAAGGTGCAACAAACATGTAGCTTCTTTGAAAGGAGACCAGGTTCTAGAAAGGTGAGAAGATCTGTATACTATATGTAGGCTTTCTGATATAATTTTTCTTTCTTTGTCTCTCTAATACATTTTTAAACTATAATTTTTCCATTTCTGAATTCTTTGTTTTACTGGCTCTTAAAATTGTATGGCATGGAAATGGAATCTCTTGCAAATGTTTTTATTTGCTTCTTAAAGCCAAAGTTATAATGTGTATTGATTTACCTAATTGCTGCCTGGGGTCATTGCTTTATGAAGATGAAATTCCTAGTACACAGCTTGTCTATCTTCTCTCCGACATCTGCTGTAACAAAAGAGGACCTCTTCAGCAGAATTTTTTTTTCTTTTTAATATGAAGGTGTGGCCAGTTCATAGTATTCAAATAGTTTTCATAAAGAACTTTTACAGTGCACACCCATTATGTTCTGGAGACTGTTATCTTTAATCATAGCTGCTATAACAACTCAGCAACCATCTGATGGGGGAAATCTTATAAACTACTTTAGCATGAAGTCTGCAGCAGTTTTCTGGGTGATGGGCAGTCATTATCCCTTTCTCTGAATAATTCTTTGAAAGTGAGTAAGAGTCTCAGAAGTCTGATTTCCCAGACTCATTAGAACAGGGAGTGTACAACTTCTTTTGGTCACTGGGCTTTCTGTGGCATGCTGAGGCTACACTTCAAAAGTGAATAAGGCCACTTTTTATATTGATTATTTTAAAACTCTGTTATGTAGGTGTTACAGCAAACCATCCCTTCTAATGAACTGCACCTTTTTTTTCTTTATTGGTAGAAACTTTGAGATTTTTTTTTCAGGGTATAGGTCCTTCTGCTGATAGATGGAACTGCAGTCCTTTTTTTTAATTTGATAGAAGGGCAAGTAGAAGAACAAAGTCGCTAGAGTAGTGAAAATGTGGGTGCAGTTTGGGGGTTAAGTGAAATAATTTAAGTACCTGTTGCCCCTTAAAATATAAAAAGGGGAAAACTGACTTGATTTGATGGGAGTTAAGAGGTCAGTGTATCATAAGATTTAGCAGTGTCCCCCAGATTCCTAAAAACCTTTGCAAGGATGACCTACAAAGTTTGATTATATAAATTCAGACGGTTGGTATATGAAGAAATGTTAGCTCCAAAAACAGCTTCTCAAGAGTTAGTAGTGTTTACAGAAAAAAAGTGTATCTGATGAGTACTTTTTCCAGATACTGAACTACCAAGGATTAGCAGTTGAGTCTTTGTGAGATTCTAGACCATAACAGCTTTTAAATGTTATGAAAACCAAGAGTGGAACAATATCTGTGATCTTTTTGCTGGAATCTCTACTTGCTGTAGATATGCCATGATACCTAACATTTGGACTGCCTCTGTATCTTACCTAAATATTTTATCTCGATCATTTGCTTTCCTTTAGCTTGGATTATTTTACTTGGTTTGGAGTTGTCTTTTGATTTTTCTTCAACCTTCATCAGCCATCTTGCAAACCTGAATCAGAGTCAAAGCTGCAGTGTAGAATGTGACTAGTTTGCACATATGTTCAAATGCTTTCATTGGTTAGCAGTCTATTCCATGACCGAAACTTAGTAGTTGTAAGAATGTATTGCATACTTTTTAGCAACATAACCTTTTTCTTAACATTGACATCTTCATATGATTTTTCAGGAAAGAGATGAAAGATTATTACTGTCATTTTTAGAAATTCTGTAAGAAAGCAACAAAACATTTGTTGAAACTTAAACTTGTTATTGCATAAACATCTGTGTATCACAAAGTTTATGCATCAGGCAAGGTAAGCAGCCATGCTTGAACTGGAAGTTTATACCGAGTTGTATATATACTGGTGCAGGATCTGTGATATTTATTTATTTACTTATTTATTTTTATTTATCTATTTTTGAGAGAAAGAGTTATCATGACTGTGAGAGACACATGTAGGCAGAGAGGGAAAAAATGAACAAACTTTATAGAAGCACCTGCAAGCTAGCACATAAACAGGCCAGAAATAATGTATATAGGCAGGAGGGGAAGAAACCCAGAAAACAGGGAGGGGGTGGGATTTCAGATTCTGCAGGAGATGTTGAAGAAGGAGAATTGTGTTAGATATGGTCACAGAAAATCAGGAGTCTGGTTGCACTTTTCCCTATTAATAAAATGTATTAAAAGGCATAAGCTTTCATGAGCTGCAGCT
The DNA here is from genome assembly GCF_059951505.1 of Python bivittatus. Classification (NCBI taxonomy): domain Eukaryota; kingdom Metazoa; phylum Chordata; class Lepidosauria; order Squamata; family Pythonidae; genus Python; species Python bivittatus. Next base: position 1,847,909 of record NW_028277035.1, on the reverse strand, counting down.
CACTTCATCATATGCGTAGACTGGGAGAAACAACCAGATGCAGACCATGAAGAAGAGAGGTGACCAGAGGAGCAGGAAACCCAGATGATCCCTAGCTTAAAGAGTACGGAGCCACCAGGGGAAGCCTGCACCAGATGGAGGAGAAAAGGAACCAAACCAGCACTAGAAAAGGTAGCCTTGAACTGAGTATCCTTGCAGTGCAAAACCCAGGTAGTTCAGTTAGTTTGGGTAAAGTGGAAATAGTTTCTTTCTTTTTTGTTAGAGTAGAAACAGACAAGGTGGCAGAGGAACAGAATTAGCTTTCCAGAAGTGAACATTGTAGATAAGTAGTTGGAGGGGGTGAGTGGAAAAAGTTAGCAGGCAAAGAACTGTTAAGGTATTCTTGAAGATGTCACTTTAGTACTGGGATATAAAGACATGGTTTCTTTATTATTTACACTTACTTGTATATACACAATGAGCTTATTACTATAAGCAGCTGTATATAAGAATAAATAGTGAAATTGATCTGCTGGCTCTGTGTGCGTCTGTACTGGTCCTTATCCTCACTCATCCTCCAAGAGGTGGTGAATGGAATACAGTGTGAAAGGATATTGTTGGGTGTAGTTTATGTGAAAAGAGAATTATAGGTAGTGAAAATTACCTAAAGGTAATGACTTCTAACAAAATAATGTTGAGTATGATATAGGTAATAATTGTGTGATTGTGTATAAAGTATTCCTCCCTCATAAGCATTTGAAGTGTATTGTAAGCAATGTTGTCTATGTAATAATGAGTTGGTTAGTGTATTGGTCAGGATTTGGAATTCATTTTATTTGGACAATATTGATCAGCTATTTTGCCTTATTTGAATTTTGAATTTCATAAATGTTCTTTTAGTAATGCATAATCAGATTTGAAAGTTCAGGTTGTGTGCTGGGTTGCATATTCAGTAATAATAACAATAAACAATAACAAGCTAGAGGAAGCATGCAGAGCATAGCTTCTGAAATTCTTTCCAGCCCTTAAAAATAGCTCTGTTCTACATCATGACTGGGAATGAAGAAGAAAAGGGGCTTATAATGGAGAGGTCTACAACCTTCCAAGCAGTATAACAAGCAGTAGCTTTGTTATATAAAATTTATCAAGATTGGGATATTTATGTGGCCACTTCATGCTAAATTGCATCCCATTTTGACTTGTGCGTCTGTCTGGTTTTGCTACAGCTGGCTGCATCCAGACTATTGAACAAAGCTAAGTACATGGTGCAAGGGACATATAAAATACAACTCAACTGGATTTATGGGAGAAAAAAATAATAGTAGTAACTCTTGTCCAAGAAAGATAAAGAGGAAGGGACTTGCTGATTTCTTTTTCCCAACAAAGATATTCTTTCCCTATTCAGTCTGTATGTCAGTCATTTCTCTAACTTCATCCACAGGCTAAGAGAATGATACTAGATTATTACAGAACAGATGGGAAGATGGTGATTGCACAACTGACTTCATAACTCAGCTTTTAGAATGACTAGAAAGTTCTTTATAAAATGAAATGTGAAAGCTATAGCTTATTATGGTACAATTATGTGATAAATTGAAAATACAAAGAAAATTGTGCTTGGGGCTTCCAAGACTGCTGGTTCATCTCTCTCTGGAAACAATTATGGTCCTGTGAAAAACTAATTTTATGCAATCATTGTATACTGTAGCATTTTTTTCTCTTTTTCTTTCATACTGCTGGTTGAATGTGATTTTGGGTAATATAGTGGGTAAATTGTATCTAAACAAGAGGTAGTTTGATTCAGATTTCCATTTAAACATGCAAAATTATCTTAAGAGAATAAGTGTGTTTTACCATATCTCACAAGGTGGCTCTGAGGTAAAAAAAACAAAAACCTATAAAGTGGGACAGCTGACATATTTCTAGAAGCCTTGGAGGGAGGTATACAAATTTGAACAAAAAAATTGCTATATTAAACACTTATCTACAAATGTATTTGCATTCCATTTCTGTAAATTCCTCATGTTTGAGAGGTACTGCTTAAAACAAGTGTCTAAATATAATTGGGGAATACATTTCTCCCCCATCTTCTTGCCAGTGTATGAGAATGCAGTAACCCAAGACATATGACCTTGATTATCGATTACATGCTTAACTTCTATCAGGAAGTTCAAAAATGATTGCATCAATCCTTACTGTGACAAATAGATCACCAAAGTTCCAGGATGATGTATCTCAGTAATAGAGATAAGCTGCTTACATGGCAAAGAAGTTCCAACTCTTGTTATTGGTAATCATTGTTTTGTTATTAATTAAATTTAAATTTAATTTGAATACAGTGGGGCAAAAAAGTATTTAGTCAGCCACCAATTGTGCAAGTTCTCCCACTTAAAAAGATGAGAGAGGCCTGTAATTTTCATCATAGGTATACCTCAACTATGAGAGACAAAATGGGGGAAAAAATCCAGAAAATCACATTGTCTGATTTTTAAAGAATTTATTTGCAAATCATGGTGGAAAATAAGTATTTGGTCAATATCAAAAGTTCATCTCAATACTTTGTTATATATCCTTTGTTGGCAATGACAGAGGTCAAACGTTTTCTGTAAGTCTTCACAAGGTTTTCACACACTGTTGCTGGTATTTTGGCCCATTCCTCCATGCAGATCTCCTCTAGAGCAGTGATATTTTGGGGCTGTCGCTGGGCAACACGGACTTTCAACTCCCTCCAAAGGTTTTCCATGGGGTTGAGATCTGGAGACTGGCTAGGCCACTCCAGGACCTTGAAATGCTTCTTACGAAGCCACTCCTTCGTTGCCCGGGCGGTGTGTTTGGAATCATTGTCATGCTGAAAGACCCAGCAACGTTTCATCTTCAATGCCCTTGCTGATGGAAGGAGGGGTTCACTCAAAATCTCACGATACATGGCCCCATTCATTCTTTCCTTTACACAGATCAGTCGTCCTGGTCCCTTTGCAGAAAAACAGCCCCAAACCATGATGTTTCCACCCCCATGCTTCACAGTAGGTATGGTGTTCTTTGGATGCAACTCAGCATTTTCTCTCCTCCAAACACGACGAGTTGAGTTTAGACCAAAACATTCTACTTTGGTTTCATCTGACCATATGACATTCTCCCAGTCCTCTTCTGGATCATCCAAATGCTCTCTAGCAAACTTCAGACGGGTCCGGACATGTACTGGCTTAAGCAGGGGGACACATCTGGCACTGCAGGATTTGAGTCCCTGGCAGCATAGTGTGTTACTGATGGTAGCCTTTGTTACTTTGGTCCCAGCTCTCTGCAGGTCATTCACTAGGTCCCTCCATGTGGTTCTGGGATTTTTGCTCACCATTCTTGTGATCATTTTGACCCCACAGGGTGAGATCTTGCATGGAGCCCCAGATCGAGGGAGATTATCAGTGGTCTTGTATGTCTTCCATTTTCTAATTATTGCTCCCACAGTTGATTTCTTCACACCAAGCTGCTTGCCTATTACAGATTCAGTCTTCCCAGCCTGGTGCAGGTCTACAATTTTGTTTCTGGTGTCCTTCGACAGCTCTTTGGTCTTGGCCATAGTGGAGTTTGGAGTGTAACTGTTTGAGATTGTGGACAGGTGTCTTTTATACTGATAACAAAGTCAAACAGGTGCCATTACTACAGGTAACGAGTGGAGGACAGAGGAGCCTCTTAAAGAAGTAGTTACAGGTCTGTGAGAGCCAGACATCTTGCTTGTTTGTAGGTGACCAAATACTTATTTTCCACCATGATTTGCAAATAAATTCTTTAAAAATCAGACAATGTGATTTTCTGGATTTTTTCCCCCATTTTGTCTCTCATAGTTGAGGTATACCTATGATGAAAATTACAGGCCTCTCTCATCTTTTTAAGTGGGAGAACTTGCACAATTGGTGGCTGACTAAATACTTTTTTGCCCCACTCTATGGTACCCTTTAGTTAAATAAACTCTCAGAGCACTTGTCAGTGCTAATAAAAAACAGTAAAGTCAAATCTTCTTCAAGCTGAACTCAATTTCTAGTGACTTCCTAGAAACATCCATGTAGCTTTCTTGGCAGTAATACAGAAGAGGTTTGCCATTTCCATTTTCCAACCTATAATATGGATGGATGGGAGGGAGGGAGGAACACTGCAGAATGCAAACATAATGGCAGAAGCTACTGAATGGAATTTGGATTGATGATAGAACTTGGATTGGATGGATAAAAAGGAATTGTGTGGTGCAGAGATTACTACAAAGTTGGTAATATGCATGTACATCAAATTTAATTAAATATATTTTAACTATTACATTAGATAGGAAAAGAGTCAGAATATTGGTGAAAAGAGAGATGCTCTACTTGAACATCCAGGTATAAAGGTCATTTTTATGTCAACATTTGGATTGCACCTTAAATCTCCAGATCTTATCATTTACAGAAGTAATCTATATATGTCACCTCAGCAAAAGACAATTGTAATTTGTGGTTTGTCTGTTTTTCTGTCCTCATACATATTGGAGCTGTGATAGTATGCACTCCAAATTCTAAACAGGTGTAGACAAGTTGGTGCTTCCAAATATTTTTAACTACAACGGCCCCAGTCCTTGACCTTTGGTCATGCTGCTTGAGGATTATGTGTGTCATAGTTCAAAACATCTGGAAGGCTCTAGGTTGCCAACTTCTATTACAGAAGAAATATATAGAACTGTGAATTTGTTTAGGGGACTGGTTTCTAATATCACTTGGCTACAATGCTAAAAATGGCTGCAGAATCTTTCTCTGGACTGTGGTTTGTGGTAGAGCCATAAAAACCCTTTTATCCGGGTTTATTTAGTTTGTAAATCTCTAAACCAGACCACGGTAGTAGCCATCATTATCTTTTAATTTAATAATTGTTTCTCTTTTGTTTTGAAGACTATTATTAATATGCAGCTTCCAATTTAAATCTGTTGTCAATATGAATCAAGATGCAGTTTGGCTACAGATTAGCAAGGAAAAGGCTAGGACAAAGACATTGGTTATGCTAAAATATTAACCTCTCTCTTAGTTCTTCCTGGGGGCTGCTTTCTTTTTGCTGCTACTTTATGGTTAGCTTAGATCAGGGGTCCTCAAACTATGGCCCGCGGGCCGCATACAGCCCGCCAGGGTCATTTATCCAGCCTGCCTGCCTGATTGGCCGCCGCTGCTGTCTCTCAGAAGCGGAAGTGTCGGGGCTGTGTCGGGAGCTGCAGGCAATGCACGAGGAGGGAGATCACAGAGCCGGACTATTCTACATTACAGGTATGCCGGGTCCGGCGGCTCTCCTCGTATTCCGCAGGAGGGATCCTCCGTGCAGGGTGATCGGTGTGTCGTTCTCCAAGCTGCTTGTGTCATTCTTTCTCCCAATTGCCCACCCCATTCTTGCAATCCCTCGGAAACCATCTGGTCTTCCTCAGGTCGCATGAGTACAGGCGCCCTATTTGCAGATCAGCAGGAGCCCCGTTCTCATGGAGCTTGGGGTTTGCATTTTATGTTCCTTCCTGTTTTACCCACACAATGGATTTCTTTGGGAATGTCATTAAAATAGTCCCAATAACCTGCTGCCATGACTAGGTTTTAGTCAACAGAAGGCACTATCAGTGCCTGAAGCTTATTTCCAAGATTAAATTCCAGTTTTACAGGGACAGTCCTGATTTTGGGGAAGGCATCCTCGAACTAATGGGAGGGCTCAAGGTAGAGCAGGCAGAACAGTATGGGAACAAGTAGCCAAAGAAGTGATGTCTTTCCATTACTCATCAAGTCTCGGGGTACCTTGTGGTGGAAGGGAACATGGGAATGAAGCTATTCCATTATCCATTTTACTGGCTGATTGATTAATACTAGTCTGCAGAAATCCAGAATAAGAAGCAAAGTTAGTGTTTCCTGTATCTCTTTCCTGACAACTAATGGATTTTTGCAGATCAGGTCTGATAGCTTTATGATGGAGAGAGTGGTCAATTGATTGTTAGTCATTTATTAAATTAATTTGGCCTGGAAATAATTTTTCACAGAGTGTAAAAGCACAACAGGGAACAGGAATGTTTGGAACTATTTAAAGTTGCTTCATTCCAGAGAAGCTCTTCTAAACATCTTTGTGTCCTTTTTTTTCTGGTAATTTTTGCCTGTGACTTTGGGGAAATTGACTTGTAGATTTGTATACATGTATGCATTTTTTAATATTCGTATATCCAAGTTTTTATTTTTGGAAATCAGGTCAGCCTACTTCTTTGCAAATTATCAGGACCGCAGAAAGCGTTGTACTCAGTTTCTGTTTCACTTTTTCTTCTCTTCTGTTCCTTGCATTTATATCCAAACTCCTCTTCCTTGCCCAGACCTGTTCCATCATCTCAAATTCTTTGTACAGGCAGTTCCCAAAGTTATAGCTGTTGCAGCACCCCTGAAGTCACATGATCAAAATTCAGGCACTTGATTCCACACTTACAACCACAGGGGCACTTCAACTCATACTTCCTCATACTCCGCAGGAGGGATCCTCTGTGCAGGGTGACTGGGGGGGTCCAGGGCTCCCTAATTCTTTCTCCATTTGGGCTGTGTGGATGCCCCTCAAGTAGGAGAATGGCCACTGGCACTGACCAATAATGCAGGGGGCAGGGGGCAGGGGGATGGGATGGGGGGAGGATCACATTTACTGACACTGGCCACCAATGCAGGGTGGGGTTTATGTTGGTTAAAATTGTTCTTTATTTTAATTATTGTATTGTTTTTTTCCTGTTTTTTTTTTGTACTACAAATAAAATATGTGCAGTGTGCATAAGAATTCATTCATATTTTTTTCAAACTATTATTGTGAGCCGCCCAGAGCCACCCATTGGGGGAGATGGACGGCATACAAGTTTAATAGTAAATAAATAAATAAATAAATAGTCCGGCCCCCCAACATTCTGAGGGGCTATGAACTGGCCCCCTGTTTAAAAAGTTTGAGGACCCCTGATTCTCAGCTTTGGAGATGCCCCTTTAGAGCTATAAGTAGGAAAATAAGTTAAGCTAGTGGTAGTTCTACTCTGGGAATTAAGCTATCACTTCATTGCTTTTAGGTTCAGAAATGTACTTGGCATGTTTAAAAAGCTCTTTCAATTTTTACATTCTGCGTTTAACACTGAATCTGGATGGAAGTGTCAGTAACGAACTTGAGAAGGAGCTGGAAAATATGCTTTTGGTAAGCTTTAGGTGTACTTTTGTTACCCTCTTTGAACATCTGTAGTGGAATATGCAAATAATAAAAATGCACATAATTTCACAGCCCATTTCCACTAAACACCCTGTATGTCTGCATCAGGCTTGAGAGAGAGAGAGATAAATACACGTGTGCATGCGCGCATGCACACACACGGTTATATTTTACAGCGCAGGGCTGTTATTACTTATGGCAGCATATATTAGTGGTTAGGGAAATCCTTTCTGTATAAGCAGTCTGAAGCTTTCTTGATGTTGCCTACAGATGTCCCTGCTGAAGATGCTATGATGTATTTTATTTCTCTTTCTGTACCAGTAACTAAAAAAAAGAAAAAGTAACGAGCTCATTTTCTGCAACCTGCTTCACTTGTATCATCATCTTTGTCCCTGCCTCCCTTCCATCTGAATTTTTATTATAGGTTTCTTAGGGCAGGAGCCAGTCTTTTTTCTTTAACTTTACTGTGCTGTTTACAAGATATTGTATAAAAATAATATTGCTCTGTAATGCTGACTTTGCTTGATAAAGTTACCTGCTTTACTTTGCTTCCTTTCAACAAGTTTTGTTTCCTACCCTTAAAAATGCGCCATCACCATCAATTTCATAGGTGATGCTCTTAGTTGACTAGGAGCACCCTACGTTGGAGCTGTAAGAGGAAGTGGCAAAAAGGCAAATCAAGATTTAAAAAGATCGGGTGGCCTCATCCAGTTGTGACTGTTGCTTCCATTGGCTTCAGCCTCACTCACTCTTGGCATGCAGCATGGCTGCCAACGAAGTACTTTTGCAAGAATGTGGTCCTTGACAAAAGATTACCCACATGTTATACCCAAGGCATTTTCAGTTGTCAAAAATATTCAATAGGCAATGTGTGAATATGAGAGTACTTGTTGGAAATCACTGGGTAAACCAGAAATAAGCAGCCTAGTATCTTTCATGTGTTCTAAACAAATTTCCCCAAACCATGCTACAAGTAGTCCTCATTTAGCAACCATAGTTGGGACTGGCAGCTTGGTCATTAAGCAGAGTGGTTGCTAAGTGAAACCGCAAGTATGCTTATGATCTTACTTCAGCTTTCCTTTGCTTTACAGACCTGCAAAGATCGTAAATGCAAGGACTGGTCACAAAATTACTTTTTCATCACCGTTGTAACTGTGAACAGTTGCTAAACAAGGCAGTCGCTAAACGAGGACTACCTGTATTAAGCTTTGTGGCTAGGGCAGTGGGGGTGGAAATCTCCCTCATACTGATGATTTCATTACTAGCCTACTAATAAAATGGCTGCAAGAAACAAAGAGCATCAAGAAATGAAGAACACCAAGAACCCAATAGAACAGGAGGTACAGGTAGTCCTCAACTTACGCCCACAGTTAGGACCGGAACTTCATAAAGCTGCAACTGTCATAAATACATGCTGATTGCCATGTGCTCAAATTTTGATCACATGACTGCGGGGATGCTGCAATGGTCATAAGTGCGAGGAACAATTGTAAATCACGTTTTTCAGCACCATCGTAACTTTGAACGGTTGTTAAATTAATGGTTGTAAGTCCACTACCTGTGTAACTGATCTTCTGCAGTGGTAATGCACCACTTGTAACCCAAGTTGTTTCAGTCTGGAAGGGAATTTTCAGAGAGCTGTTTAGTCTCCAGCAATTTCCATGAACTGTCATACACATACATCAACTTTTGCAAAAATCTGGGCTTCTCTTTGGCATCGGCACATGAACCACAAGGTCTTTGGCATCTATCATTTATAACCAATAATAAATTATTCATTTGAAGAATAATAAATTATTGGTTAGGACTATGGGTAGAGAAAGTCAGATCATCAGCACACAGCAGATAACCTTCCTGCCTGCTAATTGCTCCCTACCTCTGCAGTTTGCATTTAAAAAACTACTTTGCACCGTAGATGCAAGTACCCCTTTAATCTAAACCATATTGGCTTTCTACATTGCTTGGATGGAAGACTACGTTGAAGCCATACCTGAAATACCAGAGATGGGGAGTTTCTGGCCTAGAAGGTCTCAAGCCAAGTCCCCACTCCCTCTCTGGCAGTGTAAGCCATAAGGATGGTCAAAGCCAGGAGAGCTGTGTAGTTATCAATATAGAGGTGGCTAGAAGACCTGCTGCTGCTGCTGCTGCTGCAAGTGTTGGTAGGAGAGGAGAGATGACACCTGCGACTTCTCACCTCAGGGCTCAACATTCTCACCCCTCCTGTTTAACATCTATGTGAAACTGCTACATGAAGTTGTCCGTCTGTTGGGGTCTGGTATCATCAGTGTGCGAACGATAGCCAATTTTACATCTCAGTTCTATGAGGCTACCAATGTACTGACCCAGGGCCTGGATGGGGAGGAACAGACTTTGGTTCAATCCTGACAAGACTGAGTGGCTAGGGCTATTTGGGCCCCTGAGTCATTTTCACCTTTGGTCTTGGATGGGATTGCACTGCCCCATTTGAGACTAGGGTGCAACTTGGAGGGTCCTCCCAGACTCGCAGCTACTGCTTAAAGACCAGGTAGCAGCTGTGGCCAGGAAGATCTTTGCACAGGTTCACCTTGTGTACCAGTCCCATCCTTTCCTCAACTTGGAGGCCCTTTTGACGGTCATTCATGCCCCAGTACCTCACAATTGGACTACTGCAATGCACCTTACATGGGGCTGCCCTTGTAAACCATCTGGAAGGTACAGCTGTCCAAAATGCAGTGGCAAGGGCAGTAATAGGCATTCCTCGTTATGCCCATATATCATCACATTGGTTACCACTGGGTTTCCAGTGCAGTTCAAGGCATTGGTTGTTACCTATAAAGCACTTCACAGTATAGGGCCTCGTTATTTGAGGGGCTGCCTGTCTCCAGTTGTTTCTGCCTATCCGGCATGCTCCGGTAGAGCAAATGTGCTTCAACTCCCCTCAATTAAATGTCATCTTGCAGGGGTAAAGAAACATGCTTTCTCTATTGCAACTCCTGCCTTCTGGAACAGCATCCCTCCAGAGATACTTTCACTCCTTAAGCATTCTGCAAGTATCTTAAAATCTGGATCTGTTCCCTGGGGTTAAGATTTTTGTGGAGACCTTCCCCCCCCCCGTGTTACATATATGGTTTTTGTCTGAATGGTCATGTTTCTTTAAACTGTGTGTTTTTAATTATTGTAAGCCACTCAGTCTTTTTTACGTTAGGCAACCTCAAAATCCAAATAACTGAATACAGTGCATTCGGAAAGTATTCAGACCCCCTTCGCTTTTTTCAGTTTTGTTACATTGCAGCCTGACACTACAATCATTCAAATTCATTTTTTTTCTCATTAATCTACACTCAGTACCCCATAACGACAAAGTGAAAACAGTAGTTTAGAAATGTCTGTAAATTTATTAAAAAGAAAAAACTGAAATATCACATGTACTTAAGTATTCAGACCCTTTGCTCAGTACTTTGTTGAAGCACCTTTGGCAGCAGTTTCAGCCTTGAGTCTTTTTTGGTATGATGCGACAAGTTTTGCACACCTGGATTGGGGGATTTTCTGCCATTCTTCTTTACAAATCCTCTCAAGCTCAGTCAGGTTGGATGGGGACCGTCGGTGGACAGCCATTTTCAGGTCTCTCCAGAGATGTTCAATAGGGTTCCAGTCAGGGCTCTGGCTGGGCCACTCGAGGACATTCACAGAGTTGTCCCTAAGCCATTGCTGTGTTGTCTTGGCTGTGTGCTTAGGATCGTTGTCATATTGGAAGGTGAACCTTTGGCCCAGTCTGAGGTCCTGAGCACTGTGGAACAGGTTTTCATTGAGGATATCCCTGTGCTTTGCTCCATTCAGCTTTCCCTCAATCCTGACCGGTCTCCCAGTCCCTGCTGCTGAAAAACACCCCCCCCCCAGCATGATGCTGTCGCCACCCTGCTTCACTCTTGGGATGGTATTGGGCAGGTGATGAGCAGTGCCTGGTTTCCTCTAGACATAACGTTTAGAATTGAGGCCAAACAGTTCAATCTTGGTTTCATCAGACCAGAGAATCTTGTTCCTCACAGTCAGAGTCCTTCAGGTGCTTTTTTGCAAACTCCAAGCGGGCTTTCATGTGTTTTGCACTGAGGAGAGGCTTCTGCCTAGCCACTCTGCCATAAAGCCCAGATCGGTGGAGGGCTGCAGTGATGGTTGTCCTTCTGGAACTTTGTCCCATCTCCACACAGGATCTCTGGAGCTCAGTCAGAGTGGCCATCAGGTTCTTGGTCACCTCTCTTACTGAGGCTCTTCTCCCCCGATTGCTCAGTTTGTCCAGGCGACCAGCTCTTGGAAGAGTCCTGGTTGTGCCAAACCTCTTCCATTTGAGAATTATGGAGGCCACTGTGCTCTTGGGAACCTTCAGTGCAGCAGAAATTGTTTTGTAGCCTTCCCCAGATCTGTGCCTTGCAATAATCCTGTCTCTGAGCTCTGCAGGCAGTTCCTTTGACCTCATGGCTTCTGCTCTGATACAGCATGCATTGTCAGCTGTGAGGCCTTCTATAGAGAGGTGTGTGACTTTCCAAATCATGCCCAATCAATTTAATTTACCACAGGTGGACTCCAATCAAGGTGTAGAAACAGCTCAGCAACTATCAAGAGGCACCTGAGCTAAATGTCAAGTGTTGTTGCAAAGGGTCTGAATACTTATGCCAATGTGATATTTCAGTTTTTCCTTTTTAATAAATTTACAGACATTTCTAAAATTCTGTTTTCACTTTGTCATTATGGGGTACTGAGTGTAGATTAATGAGAAAAAAAATGAATTTGAACGATTGTAGTATCAGGCTGCAACATAACAAAATTGAAAAAAGTGAAGGGGGTCTGAATACTTTCTGAATGCACTGTACATACATACATACATACATACACATACACACACACACACAGACTCTGAAAAATTAGAAACAACATGTTCTAAGGAGCATATGTTTATAAGAATAAAATTGTAGCAAAGAAACTTCTAGGTAGATCCTAAAGCTTATTACTAGCCGAAACAGGGCTGTGATGTTTCAGGTACAAACCAAAACATAGTAGTTCCAGGCAGAAGTATTTTGAGCCCTCTGCTTTGTTTTAGTTGCTGTGTCTTGTCTCTTGCAACTGGGGTATTGTCCTTTGAATTCTTCTGCCTGGGCCAGTACAGTAGGGGAAGATCATGTCCTTACTGCTGTTGACTTAGACTGGTGTTTGTGTGATTTGAATGGCATGTTGGAGCGAAACACCAGGCATATAAGAAGTACATGGCACCGAGGGAGCTATTCCGGTCTGACTGCCCTGGGAGAAATAATAGGTGGAGGGGGCGCTTTGGAGGAAGAAATTGCTGTGCAGGTCCACTGGGCACAATCCTAGACTGTTACTTCTACTAGAGACGGTGGTAAATGGTGATAAGTATCTGGTGGCTTGCTTCTGAGGCAACCTCCACAGCCTCAATCCCATTTTATTTTACTTTATTTATAATTTGTTTCCATTAGGTGTAGTTGGGGCCTGGCGGGGTGGGGAGTGAGAGAAAGTGAGAGAAATAAAGATTTCCTCACTCTTTCCTGTACCTTTACTTTCAAAGTTGAAAATAACATTTTCCCCCATCCAAAAATGCCCTACCCACAATAAGGCTATTTGAGGGGATTAATTCTTTTGGTTATTTTTGTGTGTGTAAACTGGCACTAATAGTATTGCTGTCTCCTAGATACATGTGCACATAGATTAAATAGAACCTTTTCTTTTACTGCTTTAACAAGGCTTGCCTGTAAGGCTTCTTCCCCCCCCCCCCCGCAATTAAGGGTTAGCTAGGCAAATTAGCCAAACTCTATCCCCCTGGGCAAATCCCTACTGTATAAACCACGGATGGGAAAGTTAGAGGGCTAGCAAGAGAGAGGACAGTCCCAAGATTTGCTGATCTAGATAGAAAAGATAGAGAGCTTCTGTAAGGAAGCTTGATTTTAGGACCATGCCCACTCCTCTTGAAGGCAACAGTGATGTCACCAGCTAGTATCGTGGTGGGGGAGATAAGGGTCAGTGCCGGGAGAAGAGCTTTCTCCCCCCAACCCACCCCAGCGTAAGTGAAAGTGGTGACAGCTTCAGGCACTCTGCCTATTCCCCTCCATTAGCAAATATCTGGATGAGCATTTGATGGCAGTGAAGAGTAGTGTTTGCTGTGTCCCATTCCTGCCATCAAATGGTTCAGATTTTAGCAACCCACAAGGGATGTTATAAATTGCAATGCTTCTGTGGTGAAACCAAACGAAACTCTTTATCCTTTTATTCCTATTGAAACACAAAACAGGCAGATTGTTTTGTGTTTTGTTTCTGCCAGCCCATGACCAACTCAGAACAGATTGGCAGAATTTCTGAAACACAGCTGTTTCAAATTCAAAGCTAGAAATATTTTCCTTTTCATGCACACCCCTACTATTTATATACCATACAGAGGACGAAAAGAGATGGAGTCTTGTGTTAGGAATTGCTGGTGCGAAAGCATGGTTAAGTATAAATCTGTGGCATGTATACTTATTTTTAGCATAATGTAGAATGAATTAACTACCCACTAAATCAGTCATCCTTATTTCCATTGGGGGGTTAAAAAATGGCATGCGCATCTTGCTGTACAGCATTTTTGTATTTTGTGAACCATGGATCTCAAAATTCTGGGCAAAAAATAGGCCAGTTGCCTATAACCCTCATGTTATATGTACGTTAATAGTGAACCTGTCACTGTATAATATTTTGAGTAAAAATCAGTCCCATTTATTTTAAGACTTCAAGCAAGGAATGAAGTGATTTCCTCTACTTACATTCTCAGTTAATGTCATGGTATTTGTTTAGTGTGGGGAGAGAGAAGGAATTCACTGGGGAAAATCATAGGAAAAAATAAGATGCTGAGCTACATGATCAGTTAACAGGACGAAGAATTCACAGACTTTGGCATCCTTATTTTCAAAATACTGCACCTGCTAGAAGCAGGCATGTAAATGTTCAGAAATGGACACAATAAAGTAAATAATAAACAAGCAAACAAACTTTGCAGTTTAGTAAGCTAGCCCAATGTAGTTGGTACCTTTGGCATCTATATCAAATTGTATTGGTATTTCATATATTTGACAAGATCAAAGCTTTTTAGGGATGGCTGTGGAGAAAATAGAAAAAAAGTACATTATATAATATTAAAAACATAACAAACTAGGCAGAAAGGCATTGGGGCAATTTTTCTTCTTTTTAAATAGTTTTTATTAAAAGATTTTACATATATAACAAGTACATTCAAAGAAAAAGATATAGTAAATGTGAAATTGGAAAAAAAGGAAGAGACAAAGAAAAAGATTAAAAAAAGAAAAAAGAGCAGAATAGAAAACATGAAAAGAAATATAAAGAAATGGCTTCCAGTCTTCCCCTTAGCAGTTATACATACAATTCTAATCAACCTCTCTAAGATTACATCATAATTCCCTTCTTTCTATAACCTATTCTAATTATCAAAACTGTCACAAAATCATTTTATTTTTTATGCAGAAAGTCCATAAGGGGTTTCCAGTCATTGATGAATGTCAGTAATGACTTTTTTCTAATCAAAGAATTCAGTTTGGCCATCTCAGCAAGTTTTATCAAATTCACCAACCATTCCTCCATGGTAGATAGTGCCAAATCTTTCCAACTTTGTGCATATAATAATATCACCCCAGTAATCATATATTGAAATATCTTCCATGACTCTTTTCTAATCGTGTATCCATCAGTCCTAAAAGGAAAAGTTCTGGTTTCAGTTGAATATTCATCTTTAAAATCCTTTGTATCAATGTGTGTATTTGAATCCAGTTTTTTAAAGCTTTTTTACACGTCCACCAACCATGATAGAATGTCCTTTCATGTTCACGCTTCCAACATACTTTTTTTTTCACCTGTGTCACTAAGGTGGTAATTCATGCTATTCAGTGTCCTTGCAATGTACTGTACATTGGCGTGATTTCTAGGGCCCTATGTACCCAGATAATTGAGCATCATAGTTGAATTAAGTCATAAACCCCTTTAGTCAAACTTTATTTTTTTATTTGATTTGTAAGTCACTTTAGTGACTCTTGGCAGCTCACAATAATTAAAGAACAACAACTAAATAGAATGGGTTAAAAACAAATATACAAACATAAAAACCATCAATAAACCACATTAAAACAAAAAATTAACCATAATCAACAGAATCCATCACTACGTCATATTCAACACAACCATTATAGAAGCTCTCCACTGCTACCACACGCCGAGGTGCAGTGGCAAAGCCGTGTCTTCAGGACCTTCCTAAAAGCCAGGAGGGTCAGGGCCAATTTAAGGTCCAGGGGAATGATATTCTAAAGGATGGGCACCATGGCATAAAAGGCTCTCCTAGGTCCCGCCAGATGACACTCTTTTGTAGATGGGACCCGTAACATGCCCCTCCTTCCGGACCTTATGGGATGGCAGATGTCACCGGGGAGAGTTGGTACCTCAGATAACCGTTATCCTTTATTTGGATAAAGGCCATAATGAATAAAAGAAAATCCTGGTGCATAAAGAAGGTAAGTGATAAAACAGAAAATACACAAATCTTTATTGCAGAGGGAATTGTTCTGAATACACATTTTAAAATCTTTGATCCCATTTGGTTTGAAGATGTTGGTTGATATTACATCATGTAATTAAACTCTTTGTTTTACAAGCTGTGATCTGTTCCATAGTGTTATCCACATTAAAGCATAATCTGGTAAAAGTATTTGCAGAGTTACTTCTTTTATTAATTTAATTCAGGTGATTGCAATTTGCTTAAAATTCATTTTCTCATGCTCATTTGATACATTTGTTTTTACATTACTGAAGGTATTGGATGTATTAACTGGGAGACTACTGAATTCTCCCGCTTATTTGTAACTGTATATTTCAATAGTCTCTGTTTTTCAATAGTTGGTATTGAACTGTGGCTTTAATTATATTAACTATTGTTTTGTTTTAGATTAACTGTGAGGAGTTAATGTTTGAGGCCATGGAGGAAGTGTTCAAAACACATCTGGCCTACCCAATGTCAAGGTTTCTTTGGAATATTTTGAAATAACATTTATCGTCTCCTTCACATTATGTTCTACTACTATCCTCAGAAAAGATGTCACTTTTTACCAGGGAATGATATCTTATTCATGGACTCTTGTAGAAATTGTGGCTTTCAGGATTATGGGGACTATATATAATTTGGACATTTTAGGTATGCTTATTTTTTAATCATATTTACTCTTAAGTATTTTCCTACACTATTTAAATTGTTTTATGTTTATACTACATCAGCATGATTTTTTCTTTGTCTTTATTCTTTTAACAACATAAAGTAGCCCAATAACTTTTTTTATTTTTTCACTTTCTCCTTCCTTTTGTTAGTCCTGGAAAAATAATGACAAAATAGAGTGTTTAGGTTCCTCTTAGTGAGCAGTAATTTCATAGCATAGTTGACCTTGAAAACATTAATGATCACGTATTATTTCATACTTGGATGCAAACCAGTAGTTTATTGCCAGTCACTTAGAAGCAACATTTCTCTTGTTTGATTTCAAAACAAAATATGTACTCTGAAATGTATCATGGTGTGTTTTAATGACCAAGAAGGTTGGCTTCTGCTGTAGAGCTATGAAAAGAGGAGAGCTGTAGTCTATGGGGACAAAAAATCGAAAGGAGTCTGGTAGCACATTTCCCGATTAACACATTTTATAAAAAGGCATGAGCTTTTGTGAGCTGCAACTCACCAGTAGGTGCAATTCTATTTCTCGGTAGCATTTCTGAGAAATAGTAATATGAGATCATCAGGTTGCATCTGATGAAGTGAGCTGCAGCTCACAAAAGCTTATACCTTTTAATAACTTTTGTTAGTCAGAAAAGGTGCTGCCAGACTCCTTTCGATTTATTGCATAGCTAGTGAAAGATTTCTCATTCCAGTAGAAGAGAATATCTGTAGCTCAGGGTTGAACTGTGGAGTCCTTGGGGTTTTTTGAATCTGGTTGTTTTCTTGCAAACGTTTCGTTACCCAGCTAGGTAACATCTTCAGTGCTAGAATGGAGTGGGGTTTGCTCTCTGTTTATATACAGTGGCTTGCCCTGCCAGTGTTGGGGGGGGTTCCCCCCCCTTGGTAGTTCCTTGATTAGGGTATTGTTTACTGCTTGATTGTTTGTCTAGTGTTAATCTTGGTGTTAATCTCTGCTTATCTGAGTGATGATTGCTAGCAAGGAGATGTTCTGGTCTTTCTGTTTCCTTTCTATTGTCCCAGTTGAATAGTGTGTAGGTGTTGTTTATCTCTATGTGTCTGTTCATGGCTGACTTGTCTGAATACCAAGCTTCCAGGAATTCCCTCACATTTTTGGATTTAGTTTGGTCTAAGATGCGACAGTTTCCCAGTTGAAACTATAGTTAAGTCTGTCCATGTGTTGTGAGATTAAGGAGTTTTCATCATGTCTTCTGACTGCTAGTTGGTGTTCATGGATGTGCTCTGCTAGCCTTTCTCATTGTGTGCAACTGAAACTTCCTAATTTCATCAGGCAGTACAGTATGTACAGCTTTGGACTGGCCAGAATTGAATTAGCAGGCAAAATAGGTTGACTGACTGTAGTAATGATGGTGGGAGTATACTTGTAATGCTGCTTTTTCTAAGAAATCGGCCCATTATCTGTGTTGTGCTTTTTTGTGTTGTGAATGGAATGATTAGATTGAACCCCAGCTGTATGTGTGCGAGGCAGATTATAGTTTTCGCGTTATTCTGATCTCATTCCATTAACAACTATCAGTTGGGAGAAAACTTACAAAACCCTTTATTTAGTGGGTCACAAAAGTAGTGGCAGTGTAGAACATGCTTAGATTTTATATATTTATATATATACATACACATACACACAAACACATAAACTTTCCTCTGGATTTTACAAGCTCGTTTTTTGCTCTGTGTAGACTTTTGTGTTAATCATAAAACAGTTCATAGATAAGGTAAACATATATTTCATATCTAGTCTTTGTATGTTTAATGCACTTTGGAGCATTTTTACATTAGTGGTTTAAAAACAACACATTCAAAGCATCAAATCTTTTTAAACGTCATAAGTTTGGTATTTAGAATCAGATTTCAAGTTAACTTGTATTTGCTTTTTGAGCTATGGGTTTTATATTCATGTGAAGGGAGATTACAAAAATTGAATTTAATTGCAGCAAGTAGCAAATAATGGAGGATTACACAAAAGACCTATAATGAGTGGATCATTGACTTTCCTTCTGGCAACGATTGGTGAAAAGTACTGTGTTATACAAAAGGACACTGAAGAGAGACAGAAGGTAAATGAATGTTACAACTGTGTCATGAAGATTACCAGTGGAAGATTATCACT
The DNA here is from genome assembly GCF_059951505.1 of Python bivittatus. Taxonomy (NCBI): domain Eukaryota; kingdom Metazoa; phylum Chordata; class Lepidosauria; order Squamata; family Pythonidae; genus Python; species Python bivittatus. The sequence continues at coordinate 1,829,361 of NW_028277035.1, read as the reverse complement.
AGTTTATCGTAACATTCTGGGGATTGTACAAGGCTGATTGCTTCAAACGTCTACAGTGCACTTAAACTAACATTAAAATTATTAATTGCTAAACATTAAACATTAAGTTGCTAAAACTTAGGGTTTTCAACATTAATACATAAGATCTTGCATGATTTCAGGAGTCAGCCTGAAAAAAAAATTGGGGGTTTGAAGAATTTACAAGATTTTGTGAGATTTTTGTGGAGAGTGCCTGGGACAAAATACATTGCTGACTGTTCAATTCCAGGTCACTTTATTGACATGGCAAAATATTCAGAATTTGCCAAGGCATTGAATGATCTCTTAAGAGTGCAGTTATCTGGGTAGGTGCTGCGTCACCCAGGAAGTATCTTTATTACCTGGTTTTCTGTACTCATACTTGATCAGTGTAAATGTTTGATTCAGTTGTAGATAGCTACCATGAGTAGAGGTGGTGTACACACACTAAGAATTTTCTTTTCATTATTACTAGGAGAAAGAGGAAGAAAGGGAGGTATTTTGACTTGCACATTTTAACATAGTATAAAATTAAAGAAATATCTGCATTTGAAGTTTAAAGAGAAGTTTAAGAAGTCCTACAGCAAGAGAAGAAAAATATAGAAAAAAATTAGAACTTGTTTCAGCACATAAAATAATACATTTTTTATCCACTGTTCATCTACTTGCTTAAAGGATTGACTGCTAGTTTACGCTTAATGTAGTAGAGAAACCAGGTATTCCTGAGATGCCATTTTTAATATCTTGTACAGTAATTATGGCTTCTTCCCTGAAGGATTAACTGGCCAAAACAAATTTTTAAAATTAGTACTTTTTAAAAATAAACCTGATGTAAAACATAGCACAGAATAAATAAATGGTGTGTATGGGACATATATAATCAGAGGTTTCTTTACACTGTTCCCTATATAAATGCAGTATTCCTTGTTGCCACTATTAAATAAAGATGAAGTTTGAAGTAAGGAAGGATGTTCTGTCTTCTGTTTCCGTGATAAAATCCCAAATACTAGTTATAAAATGCTACTGCCTTAGGCTTCACACAGAAAACCCACTTCTCTGTCTGTCAGATCTATTTCCTCTTTTTAAGAAGCTGTTTATGGGGAAGTTCTTGGAATTTAACCTGCAGCTATGGGGAGGACTGAACTTTTAAAGTAAGCTTGCAGTAAAAACATAAACTGGCAACTATGTGTGAAAGGAGGGGAAAAAAAAGATGCCCCCTAAAAATGGCTTATTGGCTTCATTTGTAATATCCAGGACAATTCAGAACTCTAGAAAAATAATAGGAAATAAAGTAGTATTCTCATTTTCCTTTTATAACAATTTCCAATGCATAATATGCTTCTTGTTTTCTACAAACCTTCCTTCATCTTGTTTTAAAGGTCTGTATATGAATAAGAGAAGGTATAAGGATACTAAATGATTTTGTATCTAGACTTGCCTCTTACTTCTTGAACTATTGTGAAGTAGAGAAACTGCTGATATAAATACAGCTCAAAAATTAACTGTCATGTTAAGTACTGCTGCTGTGAAAAGGAATTGCTTCCTGGCAGCTTTTAAATTGTCTTATTTTCAGCATTGGTGATATTTCCATTTAGGCTGCTAATGATAAGTGAGAAGGGTTTCTTAACCCTCCAGCGTAGAAAGATTTCCTCATAGTCATGCCTCATTAAATATTCAAATAGCAGTTAAGTCCATATATAATATTTGCACATGGAAATGCAAGACAGGATGAGCCAGATTCAAGTTCCCATTCAACCAGGAAATGTCTTGATGACTTTGGTTCAGTTGCAACAGTTGGTTGCGAGGACAAAATTGGAGGGTATGTAGCCCAGGTAGGTAGTACATTTAGCCAACCTTGGCTGATCTAGAAAAGCTAAGCAGGATCAGACCTGGTTATACCAGAATGAATGACTACCAAAGAATACAAAGAACATGCCATTGAAATTGAAAAAACAGACAGAAGATGAACTGATGAACTGCTTGCATCTTTTTGCCAAGAAAATTATATGGATATATTCTTGAGTCCTCAGATATCACTCCCCCTCCCCCCCCATGTATTCCATGGTATATAAAAAGAGGTGGTATATAAAAGCAACATATACATAATAATCCGTTGAACATTGAACTCTCAGATTTAAAGCTGGTGTGTGCGTTCAGGTCGACAACCTGAATTTCAAATAGACGCGGACCTTACCTTGCCTTCGAGAACCAGGAAACATGCTTCCAAAAATCTATGATGAGAATAGTGTACAAATGGAAATGTTCTGCGTGTAAAAGACAGAAAGCTGTATTTGAAGTCATTCCAAAGCTCATCTCCTACATCCATTTTCCATAGGGCAGTAATCAATTCAAAACATGTTGCAATTTGACTTAGGAAGTAGATCAACTTTATATTTTATTGTCTAAATCTGATATATTTTTGTTACATCTAAATCTCTTACAGCATTGCTTGTTCTAAACTTTTGTTATGGTACAGAAAGCCTAGGTTTTCCTCAGGGAAGAGAGAACTATTTCCAGCTTCAAGAAAGTATGGTCTCCTGGCATCTTGGCTTCACCAGATGAGGAGCTCCTCTGCCTTTCTCAGCTAACCCTACCTTGCAGAGATCATGAAGCTTTTTTGGAGACCCTAAGCTAAGCACATGATGATTCCTTTTTATTTTAACTTCTTCCTCCATTCCTAGAAAACTGCAGCATGGAAAAATAAAGAAGCAAATATTTCTATAGTACAAAACCTATTGTTCCCAGAAATGGAATATTACAGAGAACTCCAATTATTCCTTTTCTCCCCCTGGTCACACTGATCTGAATATTCTGAGGATGGTCCAGTGATCATCTGAAAATTAATCCTCTGAACTGGAAGCATTTTCTAGTATTTCAGACAAAATTCTGTTTCAGTGCCAGACAGGACGCAGAACACAATGAACCACTTCTGGTTTAGGGGATTAACTTCTAAAAATTTGCCTGACCACCCCCAAAATAAATTCTTAGCAATGATAAAATGTAGGCTGGGAAATTTTGGGAGGAAATGTATAATGTTTTGTTCCCATATACATATCCAGAGTACATGAGAATACTCAACTGTGTGAGAAAGCCAAAGTGTAGCCTTTTGAAGTCTGGAGGGCATATAAATTAAGGAAGGCTTCTTTACATTTTTTTTCTCGTGCTCTTGGGAAAGAATTCTTGGTTTGCATTACAGCAGCTTGTTTATTTGAGATGATGTTCAGATTTCTTTCTCAGGAAAAGGAACATGCTCTTTCCAGTAACAATGAAAGGAATAAAAATATTTCATTTTAGGTGGTTACTACAAATACAGAATGATAGTTACTGAGCTGGGTTACCTGCAGTGAATGATGGCATTGTCTCAGAACATAGATATGTGGACCAAATTCCATATCTTATCTTCTTATCTTAGTTTCAGCTAGAACTCAGCAGCATCTTCTGATATGAATTGCATCGCGCACTCTCAGGTCTTGGAAATTTCTCAAGCTCAGAGTCATTGGATAAATAGTTCTAGGAAGACATGGTCCAGAGACCATAGACAGCTAACAGCCTTCCATCACAAGATTCAAGAGCATATTTACAGAAAATTGTGTGCGTGTGTGTGTGTAAGAGAGAGAGAGAGACTGGAGGCATGCAATTTCTTGCAGAGAAGTAGAATGTGTTATATAAATCTGATGTAATTGCACATTGGATCAAATAGCAGATAATGAGAGGTGGGGTTTGGAGACTACATTCTTACAACTTGAAATAATAAGAAGTGAAAAATTGGTAAGTTCTATATTACAAGCCTGGAAAATTGCCTCTGTGACAAAGTTCAAATGCCCAGAATCATCAGAATGGATACACTATATCAATATGTCTATCAAGACTCCATTGTTTGCTTTAATTCAGATATACATGCAGAAATTGTGAAATTTCCCATTGTTTGTTTTAATTCAGAGATATATGCAGATAGTGCATCGGGAATGATTATACATGAAGGACATAATAAAAATTAAGATGAGTGAGGTATTAGACCTTACAAGATTAGGGGCCACAACTTAATATAAATACATTACTTGCAGGGGCCTGCAGAGAATAGGATAGTTATTACTAATAATTTTATTTATTATGTGCTTATAACTATGTAATACAGATGTAGAATAAAATAACAATTGAAACAATACAATTATAACATTATAATATAAAATAAGGAGGCTTTGAACATGTAACATAAACAGTGAGGAGTCTTGTACCCTTATCTCATATTCATGGAAAGTATTGTGCCAAAACAAGAAATAAAAACCAACACTGTGGTTCAACTTACATGAAATTTTAGTGGAGTATCAGTTGAAATGATCTTGCTATTCCCACTCCCCAACTCCTTTCATGTGGACCTTGATTTTTAGCAGCAGTGTCATGAACTTACCAGATATAAGTAACAACTCCATTACTGGCCAATAAAGAATTGTATATATTTCACCAGTAAAAGTTAAGCTACTGTTTGTCATTTATTCTGTATGTATCAAAGGTTAATTCTTTATCCATTCTTTATAAAGGTTTATAGACCTTTGTTACTAAAGTATATTTATGTTCTGAATGATTGAGCTATCAGTAATAACTTTCTCCTTGAAGTAAATACAGTTTAGGAGAGGGATTTCTAACAGGATTGTTGCACAATGATAACTGATCCAAGTACAGTGATCACAAGCTGTTGCTTTTAAAAGTAAAAACAAGACTCATTGATTGCACACACATGTAGCATACTTATGAGAACATCCAGATTTCTTAGGGTATTATTTTTAAAATTTGCCTTTTCTTATTACCATGGGAACAGGTAGGCTTGCCTTGATGAGAAATCTCTTGCCCAACTAAGAATCTGACAACTACAGTCCTAAGCAGTCTCAGCATTATTGTACACATGACCCAAATGTACCTGCTAAAACTAGCCTAATTGGAAATGTTCCAACATAAAAGAAATTGCTTCAGTTCCCAATAATTTGGTTAAATTAATTAGTGAGTTAAATTTTTGTTCTGTAAGAAGATGTGTTGCTGGCTACCAGCTTGGCTGGCTTCAAAAAAGAGTTGAACCAGTTCATGAAAGTTATGGGGATCCATGACTATTAGCCTTGATGGCAGGGTGATGCCTCTGAAGGCCTTCTGCTGGGAGACCAGTGGGCTTCCTAGTGCAGTTGGTTGGCCACTGTGAGAACAGGCTGCTGGACTAGATGGGCCAGGGGTCCGATCCAGCAGGTCACTGCTTATGTATTTATTTTATGTCTATTGCCTACAAAGATAAGTAATTTTTTCCCTAGACTGCTGAAACTTAATGGTGGCTTCTAGTTTTCTATTGATTTAAATTTTTAACCAAATGGTTTATAATTCCATTCTTTGTTTTGTACAAAACAATTCAATTATAACACTTTCAATGACAGCCATACACCATCTCACAAATAGGGCGTACAAAACGTTCTTGAAGTCCTGCAGCAGTGAGCTTTTTAAAAGGGCAGGTTTACTTTCTAGTATTCTAGTTATAGGATAATTGTTATACGGGGCATTGCTATACTATGTAAAAGTTAATAGGAAATTGAAAGCATTAATAAACAACTATAGGCAGTTATATTTGGCACATTTTAAGTACGTGTTTTAAGTGGACTATAGGTAGAGTTCTGACCTGTGACTTGTTTAGAGCTGTTACCTTCATTGTTTACATTTCCCCCCAAAATGGAACTTTGTTCTAGAAAGAAGTCATGTTGAATTTTCAGTCAAGTATCAACTCTTCATAAACCCATATACTGTAGCTAATAAGTAACAGATTTTAACAAAATAAAGAAACACCCAGTATCCTTTGGATGGAGTATACTTAAGCACTGAACTCTTGCTGTTCAAAGGTATACTTGACAATATTTTTGAACTATTTTATATGCTAGAATAAAATTAAAGTGCAAGACACATTCTCTGATCTACCTGTGTAGTGATTTTTATATGCAGTATAGGTAGTCCCCAGTTTAAGAATGAGTTCAGTTCCCAAGGTCTGTCCTTAAGTCAAATTTGTATGTAAGTAGTATTGTGTAATTAACTCAAACCATTGTTTATTTAACTTGAATCATTATTTATTTAACTGGAATTTTACTATAATAGGCTCTATTCTTAACTATGGATCATCCTTAAACTGAGCATTCTTAACCCAGGGATTACCTGTATTGGATTTACATAATTTTGACTTTTGTAAAAATGAACACCCTTTTTCTTCTTCTCAGTGTTTAAAAGAAACAATTAAAAGGGATAATGGTTTGATGTATGCTTTTTATTATCTGGCAAAAAAAAAAAATCCCATGGGGGGGGGACAAGAACAATATTTGTGGGTAGAATCCTTACAATTTTCTGTTAGCAACATGTGCATATGTAATATCCCTTTTGGGGAGAGATAAATATGTAGTAAAAATAAGCATGAATTGCTTTATTATTTGAAAATGCTCTGAGGACATTTTAGGTGGGGGGGAAGATGCTAGGTTTGAAAGAAAGATATATTTAAAAGACTGGAGCTATACAGCTTGATTCCGTGTTGACCATAATATAAATTTGTTCTACATCATAGATTCTTGAAGGTATTAGAAACAAATATTGTATGTGGGTGATATACTCAGTCCCTTATCCTCCTAGAGTACTGAAGCCATATTCTTATTAAGCTGTTAATTCATTGTTTCATAGTGAGTTCCAGAATAAAGTGTGACATTTAAACATCTGATTTACTTTAACCAAACTCTTTAAGTCAGTGTTTCTCAACCTTGTCAGCTTTAAGATGTGTGGACTTCAACTCCCAGAATTCCCTAGCCAGCCTTGCTAGCTGGGGAATTCTGGGAGTTGAAGTCCATACATCTTAAAGTTGACGAGGTTGAGAACACTGCTCTAGGTGGTGAAATTAAATATAGAACTGGCAAGTTGGGTGTGTACTTAATTATCCCATAAATACAACCTTAGAAAGCTAAGTTATTTTCTGTCCGCTTCAACAATTGGATTTTCTTTAAAACTAGCTGCCTGTTAGTAAAATGAACCTCAAATGAGATGTACTGTTAGTATGTTATCCAGAAATAGAATCTGTCTTCCTTTCCTCTTTTTCCAGGTTTTGAATGAAGAATGCGATCAAAATTGGTACAAGGCAGAACTCAATGGCAAAGATGGCTTCATTCCCAAAAATTATATTGAAATGAAACCACATCCGTAAGTAAAGTGTCACTATTTCCTCATATATTTGGCATGCCTGCTGCCTGAGCTGTGGTGCAAAGAAAATCCTTTATTAAAATACAATGCAGAGAGCAATGCAAAGGTGACTTTGTGAATACATACATACGTGCTTATAAATCTGAGACAAGACTGACTAAAGTAGTACAGTCATCATTGTTTTATAAAGCATATAATTCAGTTACTTTGTCACAAATTTTAGATCTGTGCTTAAGAGAGATAGGCAACAGTGCCCGCAAGATATTTTGAACTACAACTCCCTTAATAATTGGACAGTTGCTGTGCTGCTGTGACTCATGGAAATTTTAGTCCAGGAGGGCATCAGATTTCCTACCATTAAAGTAGAAACTTTAGGGGCCACCTCCAGCCAAAATTCATTTGAAAATACAGTAAGTGAAAAGGTGAAGATTACATCTTCTGACATATCTCTCTAAAGAAAAACATCTTCATTCTCATGAGAAAAATTGTGATCTCATATAATACGGGGTTTTGAGTAGTAGATGCCATCAAGCTGAAGAGTGAAGCTAGTAGTAAAGTCAGTTGTTTATATTGGCAGCAGAGAAGTAGATCATGTGAACCTGATTTCCCTGTCATTGCATTCACAGCTAGTATTGCGGAATCAGCAGTTAAGGCCATGTTGTTGCTTTTGCTGCAATTGTGACTATTCATCCAGTATAATATTTAATTCTGGTCTAGTAATGGTCATAATGTAACTATTTAAAAGAAAGCCTGGGGGAACAGATTTTTGGACTAAATTCTTTCCTGTACTTCTTTCTTTCCTTCATCAGTGACAATATTATTCTTGGTAAACCTACACAAAGCCTATAGAAAATCTTAGTTTCTCAGAAAGTTTGTGTGACACATCAGCAATAGCAAAAGAGTAATATTTTTGTCTTGATGTGTAGTGCAAATGGAAATAGTGTTCTGTAAGCATTGCCAACTTACAGAAAAGGTTTGCTCCTCTTGCTTTTAATTAATTTTGAGAAATATTTTTATAAATATTGCATGGTCTCTATACTGAAAATATTTAATAACAGCTTCAGACTAATTAAACTGTTAATACCCATCAGATTATTACAGAAAAAATTCTAAATGTATGGCCTCCCTAAAACAAAATTGTGTAATATCATTCCAAAAGCTTTCACTGAAAAAATTATTCCAGTGGAGAGCTAATATTGAACACTCTGCATTTCATTTTTTGTTCTTTCTGTTTCTATTTTGTCTCTTTTGATCCATCTCATTTCTAATTCCCCTAGGTTTTAGGGTACCCATTGTCCTGCTTTCCTTGTTATGCCACAAGTGTCGATTGCTACAGGAAATACTGTACAGTACTATAACAACAGCCAGAAATTATCTGCTATTGAAGATGGAACAAGTTGTAGAAACTGATATTATATTTTAAAAATCTGTGACTGACATTTCTTTTTTGTAAGAAGCTGTTTCTTAATTTATATGCATAATAAAATCTAAACTGAATACTAAATCAGGGCCAGGAAACTCTTTTCTGTAATGTTCCTTTAGAGGTAACATCAGAAGAACACAGATCAATCGATGGAACCACTCTCTTTTCTTTTTGTTTTTGCCACCTTCAGCCTTTCATTCTCTATAACCCACATTCGCCTGAAATAATTTTTTTTTTTTGGTCTATGTGGGGAGAGGAGTGCCTTCAAGTCAGTGTTGACTCCTGGCAGATGCCTGCACTAATCCCTGCAGTTTTCTTGGCAAGGTTTTTTTCAGAAGTGGTTTGCCATTGCCTCCTTCGTAGGGCTGAGGGAGAGTGACTGCCCCAAGGTTACCCAGCTGGCCTCGTGCCTAAAGCAGAACTAGAACTCACAGTCTCACAATTTCTAGCCTGATGCCTTAACCACTACACCAAACTGGCTCTCTGAAGTAATGTACCCTCCCCAATTAATATTCCAGTGATCCAAAATCTGATTGCCCTACTCCAAAATCATATGTCATCTAAATCTCTTATCTTTTCTCAGAGATAAGAATAGCATTTTGGCAGTGGAACAAATTACCCAGGAAGGTGATAAGCTCCTCTCCTTCATTGCACCTGTTCAAACAAAGGCTAGACAGCCCTCTCTCTGGCTGGCTTAATTTGAATTTAAGTGGAGAGTGGGAATTGAGTTAAATGGCCCCTTCCAATTCTGTGATTCAATCTTACCCAAAAATAACTCCAGATCAATATTCCCCTTCCTCAAAATATCTTTCAGTGTAACTCCAGAGCCTGAAAATCAGAAGGAGAAAATAACATTGCCTTCAGAGAGTTTGAGAGGAAAAACTTAGTTGAACAGAAACATGAAGCAAATACTCCCCATTCATACTTTTCTTTTTCTCTTTCCCCTTTCAGATTAGTCTAACAAGAGAAGATGCTTTCATAGGCATATGAATAGAGATAGAGGTAGGGCCTTCCCTTCATTCCTGACTTTGGGATATGCTGGCTGGTATTGATGGGAATGGGAGTTCAGGAACACCTGGACTGGCTACAAATTCTCCACCTCTGGGTTTAGAATTTTGCTTCCCTTGTTGAGGAGAACAAGGGGGAAAGAAGGAGCAGGTAGAAAAAAAAGGGAAATAATTGTCAGTCCTGTAGGCAAAAGAGAGACTAATATAGGTAGTCCTCAATTTACAACCACAATAGGGACAGGAAAAATTGTCATTAAGCGGGGTGGTCATTAAGCGAGGTGTCACATAACTGCACCCAGTTTTACAACATTTTTTGCGGTGGTCATTAAGTGAATCATGTAGTTAAGCATATCACATCGTTAAGTGAATCACATGGTTCCCCATTGATTTTGCTTATCAGAAGCCAGCTGGGAGGGTCGCAAATGGCAATCACTTGACCCTGGGACACTGCAACCATCATAAATTCATGCCGGTTGCCAAGTGCCTGAATTTTGATCATGTGACTATGGGGACACCAACGGTCATAAGCGCAAGGACCAGTTGTAAGTCACTTTTTCAGTGCTGTCGAAGCTTTGAACAGTCACTAAATGAATGGTCATAAGTCAAGGACTACCTGTACTCCACTGTACTCCAGAATGAATGTCTGCATCCGCTATTCAGTAAACGATTGGGGTGGCAGGGAATAGAAAAATGAAGCTCTAGCCATTTCTGCTTCTAAACATCTTGTCCCAGACAGTCTCTCAGGATCATACACAAGTACATGCATGCATGCGCGCACATGCACACACACACTTCTACTAAGAAAGTTTCCTCATAAACAACAGGCAGTTCTTGTAAAGCAGGATCAGAGAGATTGTTCAGTTTCTGTTCCAGGGCCAAGGAGGAAGGGCTAGGCTTGAAAGGAGATACTGAGGGCCAGATGAAAAATATTGCTGGCCAAATATAGTCAGCAGGCCACCATTTCCAAATCTGTTTTAGCCCGTACTCAGATGATTCAGGAGGTAATTACAGAGCGCAAGGAACAGTGAGGTTAACAGGGGCGGACTACGTTGAAATCAGGTTACAGGCTTAGTATCTGTAGGGTGCTATCCTATCATTGTTAGCTAATTAAACACTTAGTCATCGGCTTTAACAGCCATTAATTTTACGCCACCAAAAACTTATATGTAAGAGATTACTTAAGACACCAAAGTTCAATACATTTAAAAAGTATAAACTATTAATCCACCTTTATTTTTATCCTTTCCCAATAATGCACTAGAATAAAATATATAGAGGTAGTCCTCATTTAGCGACCACAGTTGGGACTGGCAACTTGGTCATTAAGCAAAGTCACTAAGTGAAATCAGACTCTGCTGATGATCTTATTTCAGATTTCCTTTGCTTTACAAACCTGTGAAGGTCATAAATGCAAGGATTGGTTGCAAAGTTATTTTTTCAGCACCATCATTAACTGCAAATGATCACTGTCTGAGGCAGTCACTAAATGAGAAATACCTGTACCCTTAATTTAAAAAAAAAATCTTTGTTTCCTCATTTCTATTCTGCCTTCTAAAAATATATTCAAAACAGCTCTCAACTCACTGACTTTGTTCTGCTGCCAACCATTCTGGAAAACCATAGTTCTAAAGTACAGTTAGGTAGTTTTGTACTTGGGATAATAATAAAGCAAAGTGCTGTTTATAGATGCCTCTTTTCAGCCATGGTTGAAAATAATTGTACGTACATTGACACCAAAAATAATAAATGTGTTCTTTATTTGCTTAATTCCAAAGATTCAACAAAAAAAAAGCTTCCAAGAGGTAGTGACATTTCCTCCCTAATAAACTTAGAACAATTATCGATCTCCTACATTTTATACTGGGTTAAAATTAGATATGAGGAAAAATAGATTATTAGGCACTACTTAAAAAAACGCTGAATAGATCATAAAATCAGCATCTTTTTATTTAATGCAATTAAATTGCAATGAGTAATTCTTGGCTTTCAGTTAGTTTGCTTTGCTCATTGGTAAAACAGTGTGGTGTGGTTTTGAATTGGCTGACTCTAGTAATAAATAGCATGCCTAAAATTACATTTTATTGACATGTTTCACATGCTGAATGTAAAACAAATTGAGGCCTGCATAATGTGGCACCATAGTGACTGACCACAAACAGATTCAGAGGTTCTTTGGTGGTGATCGGAATAAATAATGATTGCTAAGTTTCTGGGCCAGAAGCTTAGGTTGACATTCACACTGAAAAAGAGAGAACTTTGCTAGAGCTGTAAACTCCCAATCTGTATATGCCCTTAGATTTGCTTACACAACAGATCACCAAATTATGTTTATATATTTGCTAGATAGCAGATTCATCCTACAAGAATCATAATGCTGAGATATATGCATAATAGAGTACTATTTTGGGGCTCTGTAGATCACAATCCTATTTTGTTTGAATCAGTATATATTTGCAAGAAAATTCAGTTTATTTCTGAAAAAAATAACATAATATGCAGCAGATATGAAAACAAACCTAGCTTTTTGGCAATTCCTACAATATCTAACTGTAAACAGGATGAACAAATGCAGTTCTCTTGGGGACATAATGTTAGGAAGTAATCCACCAAACATGTATTTTTGTTTATGTCGAATAAGATACAGGTTTTTCTAATTCTTAAATCTCTTCTAACAGAAGGCGGCCGCATTTCCTATTTACCTAATAACTTTTCAGCTTTTAGGGTACGTTGCATACCTCCCTAATTGCGATCTTTAAAATAAACTTGCAAGCTAGTATTAATATCGCCCTTTTGGAGATAGGAGGGGGGCAGAAGGTTCAGGCTCTAAAGAGTTCATAGTAAAGGTACAATTCATACTGGGGATTTTCTGATTTGTAGCTCAGTGATGCCAACCCAAAATAGGTTATCAGCTTATGGCTCAATACAGCAAGTAATGATTGGATTCATTGAGCCATAGAGTTGGAAGGGACCATTTGAGCCCTCAAGTCCAACCCTCTCCTCAGTGTCAGAATCCAACTGAAAGCATCCCAGACGGGGGGATATCTAGCCTCTGTTTGGACCCCTGCAGTGAAACAAACCACTGTCTCCCTGGAGAGTCGGTTCCATAATCAAACTGCTCTTGCTGTTAGGAATGTTTTCCTAATAGTTGGGATCTGCCTTCCTATATTTTTAATTCCATGTCTTGCACTCTGGAACAAGAGAAAACGGGTCTTGACCTTTTTCTGTGGGACATCCCTCCAAGTATTGGAAGAGTGCTATCTACAGTATCAGACTGCCTTCCTTATAATCTGGACTTGAAACAGTTAATCCCAAAACAAGCCTGTTGATCCCAAAATCTTTAAAACAGCTAACCTAAAACAAGAAGCAGTATGACTTCATTTGTAATGATGTTGAAGATGGAAACAGACATGAAAAAACAAGGAAAGTCTTCCAAAAGAACTCCGAATTCAGAAGGAGGTTCCAACCTCAAATTGTTATACTAAAGGACACCAATTGACAAAGAGTAACCAATTCAAAGAATTCCAAACAAAGATGGGAGGAGTATACTGAAATTCTGTACAATAGAGATGTCAACATCCAAGATGAGAAAATATTCCCTATTTACATAAACCTCTAGTACTAGATGATGAAGTGATATCAGGACTCCAGTCATTACCAAATCAGAACACTATAAGACAGTGTTTCTCAACTTTAGGAACTCTAAGATGTGTGGGCTCCAACGCCCAGAATTCCCCAGCCAGCATGGCTGGCTGGGGAATTCTGAAAGATGAAGTCCACACATCTTAGAATTGTCAAGGTTGAGAAACACTGCTATAGGGAATGATGAAATATCTACAGAAATATGGCAAGCAAAAGAAGAATCAGTCAGAGTTCCACCCAAGCTACGCCAGCAATTCTGGAGAATGACACAGTGGCCAACAGATTGGAAGAGGTCAATCTACATACCAGTATCAAAGAAAGGAAACTTAATAGATTGTGCAAACTATTGTACACTATACTTAATTTCATCCACTAGCAAAATAATTCTTAGGATCATCCAATGCAGGTTAGACCTTACATGGAAAGGGAGATGACAGATGTTCAATCTGGCTTTAGAAAAGGTGGAGGAAGACAAGACATTACTGTTGATGCACATTGGATAATTGAGAAAGGCAAAGGATACCCAAAAAGTCAGAATATGCTTCATTGATCATTGAACTGAAAGTTGTGTTGATCATGTCAAGATGTTAAGTGTTCTTAGGAAAATGGAAATCCCAGAACATCTCATTGTCTTCATGCAAAACCTACAGTATATACAGATCAGGAAGCCACAGTACAGACCAAACATGGCAAAACAGACTGGCTCCAGGTTGGCAAAGGAATGAGATAAGCAGTATACTTTCCCCCTATTTATTCAACCTATAATATATATTGAGGAAAGCTGGATTGGAGGAAGAGGTTTTAAAATTGGAGGAAGAAACATCAATAATCTGCATTATGCTGATGACAATATCCTGATAGCTGACAATGCAAAGGATCTGCAAGCTCTAGTAGTAAAAGTCAAGGAGCACAGTAAAAAAATGGGATTAAAATTAAATATAAAGAAGACCAAACTAATGACAACAGGTACAACAAAAAGCCATAGAATTGACAGTGAAGATGTTGAAGTGTTAGATAGGTTTTGCCTTTTAGGATCAACCATTAACAGTAAAGGAACGAACAGTCAAGAAATAC